>NC_064416.1:23341785-23652500 GCF_023375975.1 Astyanax mexicanus | reverse complement strand
TGATGTATTGTTTAAAGTAATGCTCTTTATTTTCTACAGAGAGTTCAGAGTGAATTGAAGAGAGATTCACATGTTGCACAGAGAGACCTTTCAAGAAAAAATGTGCAGGATTTTGTAATTAACTGAATATTTGTTAATAGATTCATTGATTAGTAAATTAATTAAATCATAATTATAAATATCATAAATTTTCATTACTCAATTTTTTAACTTTAAAAAATAAAAACACAAAAAACAAAGCAGAGTATTTTTCCATATAAACAGAACTACATATTAGGGATAAAGCCCAGACTCTAAGCTAACATTTTTTTTTAGTTCAGAAATGAACCAAAAAAAATATAAATCGTTTTAATTATCAACAATAAGAATAAAAACATTCAGAACATTTGCATCATTTGCTTGGAGAACATAAACGTTTGAACGAATCCCATGTACGCTTTTATTTTATGCCCACTTGTGTTCCTTATAAGTCCACCTATATTTTAATATGTTGTTGGCCTAATTCAGTGAAACACTGATGAAGGGAGGTGCCTACCTGATGACCCCTGTGAAGAACTTGTGGCGTAGTGGATGATTTAGTATATTTGTGATGAGCAGGTTAGGTGTTTTGTTTTTGTGTCAAATGTTGCTGATCAGACCATAAATGACCACCACAACTTAGATGTTAGGTGGAGCAGGATACCAGTGTCGTGCAGGTGAGTGAGTATGAGAGTAGTGTATAGGGGAAGGGAATGGGGGGCTCTGTGTGTAACACCAGATGTTAGATGCAGGATTATCATCTTCCTGTGTTATGGTACCAATCTGATAAAAGTATGAAATGTCAGCAGGTACACTAATCAACTGTTGTAGTATCTAAACTCCTTTTATTATTTAAATACTTATTTAATTTATTCATTTTCACAAAGCTGTAGATTAAAGTGTGGCTCATGTAGCAAGCAAGTCTTCAGGCAAGTTTTATCACAATTCTGTTTTTATTCCTTAAACTTGTTCCTGTACATCAATTATGCACTGAGCGCTGATTAACAGATTTACCTCTATTAGAGTGCTCTTCAGAATTTGTAAAGATCACGTTCAAAAGTTCAAGGCATCACTGATGGAGCCTGCCATGTGCATCCTAAATGTGCATATACAGTGATTCATATACTGGCATGTTAAAAATGTACATTGTGAACAGCAGTGCCAAGAGTATATCTTTGTATTTCTGTTTCTAACTCAGTCCAGACTGTTTATGTTGTTCTGTTTAAAACCTACTGGCTAATTCATAAGAAATGAGCTAGTGGGCTTAGTAGAGCACTGCAGGAAATGAAGCATTTTCTGTAATTATCCACAGAAATCATTAATAAACACTAATTGGTTACTGATGGTTGCAGGCCATATTAAAACAAAAAAAACTTCCTCTAAATTGTAAATACACACATACAGATAATTTGACACAAAGTATAGTTTACATAAAGAGACAGTAATTGATCATTTGACTCTTGATGTAAAATTCAAATTTTGGGCACCCCTGACTAAAACAATGCTGATACTGTGAACCAATAAATTAGTAGAAGATTAACTGATCTTTTAAAGGCATAAAGATAAAATAAAACATTTATTTCAACAATTTAAAAAAGATCAGCTTTTTTATTTCTGTCTAGTAGAATTCAGACATTTTAGAGTGCTTAAATAAAAAGTGATAGGCACAACTTTGGGCACCCAAGAGAGGTCTCAGACCTTAATTAGCTTGCAGGAAAGGTCGGGCAATGCAAATGATTTTAATTTGCATATTATATATGTGTTTATACATTCTCATTCATTGTTTCTTCTGAAAAAAAGGGTATAAAACGAACGCAAGTATCCTGCTTTTGTTGGAGTAACAGTCCGTACTGTCTAGTGAAAGCTTTCTATAGCATTTATGCTAGAATACTGGAGGGAGTGCTGTGAGGATTTGATTGCATTCTGTAAAAGGTTAATGTTAGAAAGGTTAGGGGGTTTGAATGATCACCAACTCACCTCAGAAGTACTGGATGAAGAACCTTCACTGCTCCACAGCTAAATACTGGTGGGCTTTATACCCTTCTATGCCACACTTGGCATTAGGTGATGTGTCCTTCTGCTAGGGGAAAATTTACAAGAAATCCCCCAATGGATGTCTGCTCTTACAGAAAATAAACAACCACCTGACACCTAACTTTACATTATTAAACTAATCATTAAAAACAAAAATGTGTTTTTGAAGATCATTGCAGTATTGCAAAACTATTAAAATATAAAATATTGCAATAGAATACAAAATCAATATTTTCTTGCACCCCTAATCTTAAGCACACCTTAGTAATATAAAGGGGGTTTTGCCCAAACATTTTACAGAACCTGGAGAAATAAGTGAAAATCTCCCTTAGCAAGTTTTCACAGACCCTTGATACTTGCCTCTAGGGTTGTAAATAAGTGCTGACCATGCAGATTACTGTATTGGCATGAAGCTGCTGATATGACCTGTATCACAGTAGAGGAGTTACGATTCAATATATCACATCCACAAATGTGAGGAAAAACTGGTGGTTCGAATCCCTGTCACATAACTTGCCACCAGCTGCCAGAGCCCTGAGAGAGCACAATTGTCCTTGCTCTCTCTGGGTGGGTAGATGGTGCCCTTTCCCCTCATCACTCCTAGGAGGATGTCGATCAGCACAGGGCGTCTGTAAGCTGATGTATCAGAAATGAGTCGCTGCGCTTTCCTCCGAGTGTGCTGGCTACTCTATAATGCTACATCAGCAGCAGTTATAGGAGATAGGCCAAAGAAAGCTAAGTAAAAGAAGTTTACTTTTTATCCAATCAGAACAGTGGGATCTGAAGACAAGTGTACAACACTACTCTCCAAAAGTCAGAGTTTAAACACAACACTGAAGCCAATTAACTTATACTAAAAAAAATATTAATATTGCGTGTTTGAAAATCAATACAGTATTGCAAAACTAAATACTGCATTGCGCCAATGCACCAATATTTTCTACACCCTTATTGCAGAGTTTCCAAGGTTTAGCTTTTGGCTTTTATCTTGCTTAAAATATTAAAGAAATGTGTCATCTTTTACTGCATGCCTTTTCGAAATTCCCCTTAATTTCCATTTTATATATTCATAATAAATGTATGTGAATGTATTGAGATCTTTTCTTAATGAGGTATGAAAAAACTTTATTCATGTCATACTGAAAGAATTGTAACCACTATATTCTTCTTTCTTCATCTGTCTCAGAACCCACAGTGAGTGTTCTGCAGGGACCCAATGGCCTGGCGACAGGATTCTCCCAGAACCCATACGACCTGCCGCGGAACAGCCACATCCCCAGCCACTACGACATCCTTCCCATGCGCCACAGCCCCCCACACACCCCTCCACCACCAGACAGCCCGCCCAGCTCCCTACTGTAGAGCCCAGGCCTCAGTCTACCTCCAGTCCAGAGTATGACCACTACCACGCGACTCTGCAGGACCTTCTCCTCGTTTTTTTTTTGTTTGTTTTTATGTTTTTTGGAAATATCATCAGGTCTTTCTGTCTTACACTCGTACAACACAGATGCATGACTAGATGCAAATAGCGCCTGGACATTAATAACATGGCAGTATTCCCAAACTGCAACACTGCACCAGATTTGTGTGTGTGTGTTTACACTGACAACAGAGAAAGATACTACCGTGTGAATGAATGAACACACCTTTCTTTCCAGTAGTTTTCTGGACACAGGGATTCAGTTATGTCCACGGAACGCTGAATGAAGAAAGAGGAAAGAAATAATCCGTAAATAAATTGTATATATTGAAGCATTGAAGAGGACATGCTCTCGTCTCGCTCAGATCCAGGACAGAAGCGGTGTCTTCATCAATGGGAGGGATCTTCATGGGAGTTTTTATGTATATAGTATCAGTGCTGCACTTCTGGATGGCTCAAAGAAGCTGTAATCATCCAGCTATCTGCTCCAACTGTCAGACAATGACTGACCCAAACCATCCTCTCTGGAGCCAAGGAGAACTATCTGCCCCAGATGCAGCATCACTGGTAACCTTGACCATTCACTAGTTAAAGAGGGCTCCAAAAGCCCTTAGTGACAAAGCATGGTTAAATAGTAAGTAGTTCTTATTGTAAAAAGACCATTACACACAAACACGCACACACACATACAAAAGAGTTTTTAAGAACATTCATTTTTGATAACACTATACTATATGAGACTTTACAAGACTTTAAAACCACATTCATGAGGTATTTTAAAACCTACAGGGGAATAAAAAATATATATATATATAAAAAAAAGATAAACACATTACTGTAGCTCGATATAACCTGTGCAATGTCACTAATGGTACTAGTCAAGTGTCAACCTGCTGTTTCATACAAAATACTTTATGGATGGTTATATTTCAAGTTAGCAGGTGTAATGTCATGTGAATATGTGATTAAGTCTTTAAACTATAGTGTTAAGTTTGGGTTTTTTCTGTTAAAACATATACCGATAAAACATATTTTGCCTTTCTTATTTCTCTGTTTGTATTTTAAAAAGGCCAGTTGGTTGGATCTTAAGGGAAGTTTTTTTTTTGTTTTTGTATTTATGTATTTATGGTGTATTTATTTGTAATTTATTTGCGCAAGTGATGATTTTGTTATTTTTTTTTCTATTGTAAAAGTTGAAACAAAAATTCAAGAGCATGAACAAAATGATACCAAGTGACGCTTAATTATTTTCATGTTTATGTGATTGTGCCATTTGTGCGACGCAGGTTAGCTCTCATGTCTAAGTAGATGCATCACAGCAAGCAAAGACCATCTACATATCACATATTACATCACATCACAGACATCATGTTTCCAGTTTCTTGGTTCTGAAGTCAAGTTTGGTAGTTCTGCTTTTGTATTTTAAGTTGAGCTGAGTTTCAAAATGTAGCTGCATCCACCCCCTCACTTAAGCAATAACATACTGACAATCACACAACAGGACAACAGTGAAGTTTAACCCTCCCCCTCCCCCCAACTACACACACACAAACCCACTCACAGCCAGACAGTGTTCTTACACACACAGGCTCGTGTGGACTGTTTATAAACCCATCATTTGGTTTCATCCTCGTCATTCAAATGCTGCTTGGTGTTTTCTTACAAAACTGAAAATAAAGCTTCTGGGGAACGAGTCTGATTTGACAGCAGCCTTCACATGTCTGACGTGTGGTCCATTTGTAAACGCATTAACCAACTAATCACCTCTACTACTATCATTTCTACTGTAAATGGTTTAGTTCTCCTTTCATGAAGCGTAACCACTTCTGCTTTTCTTCACCATTTTAGGGAACTGAAATTGTGAGACAGTTGAGCAGTTAATAATTGATGAATAAGCCATGATGAAAAAAGAAGACAAAAAAAACATGAGCATTCTAAACATAAAGAAAAACACATCAGTCAGGCCATCACACATATTCTATATCACTTGTGCAACCATTCTTTTATTTTGCACTTTGAAATTGGAATTACAGTGGAGAGAGTAATAGTATAATTATAATAATAATAATAATAATAAAAAAACAAAAACAAAAGAAATCACAGTACAGCGCAGACAAAAAAATGTTTGAGGCAATATGTGAAAGATAACCGACAGTCAGAACATCAATATCCAGGTAAACTAATAAAAAGACACAACAGCTATGTGCAGCGCTTAGGCTGGGCCTAGCCGTGCCATCTGTACCCACACATCATTGGCACTGCCCATCGTGCTTCTACCAGTCAGTCACTAAATCAGATTCAGGGTCCCTGGGGCCGGTCTGGAGGAGGGCCCAAACACCTATACAGACAGAATGCAGAGTTAGACTGGAGATATGTAGAGATATATACGTGATGTGGCCTTGTCTTCACAACAGTAACTAGATGATGACTATTTTAAACTGCAGTATTGCTAATACTCATGTTCATACTGAGCAGGGTGTAACAGGCTTTGTGAATGATGTGGAAGTATAAGAGGCTCACATCTCTACACTTCACTCATGGCAGTCTGCACTATTCATTCTGATTCTGCATTATTACACCAGCTACTACAGCTTGGGAAGGACATAAAGTGGAATTTCACCAATTAGGTTTCATTCAGAGAGGTTTGATGGGAAACAGAAACTAAACAAATAGAACAGTTAGTATGACTGACACAGATTTTTCCTGATGGAAAATTGTGTTTTTAACTGTTTGTTTTACTTTTTGTTTTAATGTTCAACTAAATATAATGTCACTGTCATGCAAAAAGCTTGTCACAAAATGGCAATTTTACAGGTATTTTAGTGGAAGTTGTTTAAAAACATTTTCATTTTAAGCCATTTTGGAGCATTTATATTGGTCCATTCACCATGAAATGTTAATACAAAGTAAGAAACAACTTCCAGATTCCAAGATGGAGACAAATGTTTTTTGCGACAGCAGTGGTAGCAGTGTAATGTTCATGGAATGAAATGTGAGGAAGAGTGAGATGAGGACGGAAAGAGTTTACTGTTTATGTAATTTACAATACAATAATAGGGGGTCACAGGAAAAGTCAGAACTGTTTACAGTGGCGGTGTTTTGAACCAGACATCTGAATAATTAAAAAAATAATAATAATAATTGGCCTATAACACATACACAGTGACATGCCTGTCCCATTAAAGCTAAATAATGCTGCAATAATCTGTATTGAATGTGGAGTTGGCTTGTCTGGTCACACAGACAATTCTATTCGGACACCAGATGTCAGCGCTGTTTACTGTGGATGGTAATGCCTTATATGATGTATTCCAGGTAAGCACGTGACACTATGAATTGAGGAATGTTAAAATGCTTGCCCACACAACTTCAAAAATGGTATATTCCATTAATCTTGTACCCACCATCAGCACTTGCTCCAACAACTTTTACAGGCATGGGCCTTCCCAAGCCACCCCCTGAGGTAATAGTTCATAATCAATTTACATACCGCTGTACCATGACATTTGGCATGTCAGCGTAGATGTTAAGAATTGTTAAATGTATCTAAATACAATAGTATTTTACCACTATTGTCTAAATATCAGTATAATGGTTATTTCAGAAATTAAATGGAATGACTGACCAACCAACAATGTGTGTGTTGTATTCATGGACTCATGTGTCCACTGGTTCCTATTACCACCACTGTAAAGAAATCTGAGCCAGCATGCTCCTCCACAATGCACCATTTCCCATCAAACCACTTTGTTTATATCTGATGACTGAATTATGCAGAAATTAATAAACGTTTTTAAATAGTTGGAACGCCTCTTTAAAGGAGAAACACGGTGAGAAATAAACTTGGCGTGCAGTGAAACATAATAACGAGCGGGACATTTTGTCAAATAGCTCAGCTTACTTAACCCCCAGTATTCTGAAATACATAGCTTTTAGTCAATCATCCCATCAGGCTTACAATGCTAGCAGTAGGGGCATAGTGCTACCCATGCAAAGTAAGCACTATTTTTACACCATTAACAAACTCCACACTTCATTGGTAGAATTTTGAGGAGTCTGACATTTAAAAATCACGAGGCACTGAGAACTTTAAAAGTGCACAGGTAGTTTTATTCAAAGGACCGGGGCCGCCATCTTGAAATAAGGTCATAAAGTCGTCTGACAAGCTCAAATGTATGGGTAGGGAACAGATTGCAAAATTAATTCTGTGGAAATTTTTTTGGCTGTTGCTAAAAATATTTCTATAATATTCAAGCATGTCCACAGAATTGCATGGGCAACAATATGCCCCATATCGCTAGCATTATAAGCCTGTTGGGAGCATCTGCTAAAAGAGCTGTATTTTGAAATTCTGGGTGAAAACAAAATTGGGCTATTCAACAAATGTTGTTGTCGTTATCATGTTTCACTACACCCCACACTGCGTTAAGCACCCCTAGCCATGAAGAGCAATTACTCTGTCCTTCTGTTTCACTAATGATTAAGTTAAGAACGTGTAGCAACACTTCTAGTGGTGTAGGCTGAGTAGCTGATGTGCTCTGAGGTCATTTGGTGCAACCACAATATACCATGCATTACAATTCCAGCCCATACTACAATTTTCTACACAAATCACACACATGCGCGCGCACGCACACATACACACACACAGGCGCTCAGTCAAACACACACACACACACACAATACTATTCCTCAGACAGCTACGATGCACAAAACTGCTGCAGAATATGGCCATGGCCACATCTGCTGACTCAAGGAATGCTTGATTTTACAATCACAACAAGATTATACAGGGCTACAATACATTATACATTCGAAATTTATGCTGATCATGTTCCATAGACATCGCGCACTGCCTTACGTTTCAAGAATCTTATATTATAATGGGCACAATAATAGGCTAAGAAATATGTTGGCTACCACAGAATAAATACTTGTTAAACTTCTAAAGAATGAATTAACTGTAGTGTGAGTTAGTTTGTGGTGTTTGGTGCAAAGATACAGGAAAGCTGCAGTTAACAGTTTACAATCCTCACGTTTAATGTACGTTTATGTATTTGGTGTATGTGTGTGGTGGTCAGATGAGAAGAATACAATATATCACTCCTGCTTTTTCTTACTCCAACTACAAAAAGCGTGGGGGCGCGGCTAAGTTACTAAGAATGAGGTCATGTGCCATATGGTCTTCATATGAAGTCTATCAAGGTAAGTCAATTACAGATAATCTGATAGTGTTTTTCTAAGAGTAATAGCATAGTCATACGGGTGCTCTCAAAATGAAATGAACAAATATTTACTATCAATGCACTGACCATTAGAAAAGCCTTTTTCAGTCTTTTTTCTTTTTTAACCACAGATTCAACCTGCTAGGATCACAGATATTGCGTATGTTGGGTAAAATCTGAGATCTCATCAAAGGACAGGAAATATCCAGGAGGAAAAAAAAAACAGGGCAGCATTACACCAGATAGTATGAATGCTGCTATTATAGCACTACAGAAAATCATGTGATGAAGGTCTCGCAGCACTGCTGTGCAGAGCGAGAGAACTGCGTTAAACTACACTCCCCCCTCCAACAGTGGGAGCACATGCGCAAAAAACTGGAGGCGTCCCCGTGTGACATTCCGTTGAGAAAGGCACTAGAACCACTACTACTCTACCCCACGAGAAGATGCAAGAGAAGCACAGGATGAGTGGAAGCCATGGAATTCATGAAAGCAGCAGTAGCAGCTTCAGCAGCAGGAGAAGAAAGAGGAAGATGAGCTGTGGCTCAAACGTCAAGTCTTCTTTCTGCTCTCTACCACTTCTTCTGATGCCAATGATATAAAGCATGCAAGCATATTCTGCCACAGGAGCCCCCACAAACAATCATGGTGACTGAGAAGCAAAGCTACTGCCCATATATACGTGTATATAGTCAGCATGGAAATGTCAGCATGTGACAAGTGCGCTTAAGCTAGCATCTTAGCATCTAAGCAATCTTAAGCAAATCTTAAGTTTACATGCAAGATGATGAAGGCTATACACTTAAAACGCAGCCACGGCCAAAGGACAAAGAAGTCAGCGGCCTCCGGGACTGAGCGCTAGTCTAACACATCCTAACAGAGATGATTTCTCTTCATCTCTCTACGTCACAAAACTGCGATACGGCTACACCTCTGATCTGACTCTGTGGGCCGCTAGCCCTGCCGCAGCCTCAGCCACGAACATGAGGAGGTGGCTGCTTAAAACCAAGACCAACACGAACAGAACCTTGCCCCCTTTTTGCAAATGAAACAATACATTAAGACATTTCTGTGAACATCAGCATGACTGATTATTAAAATTCTGCAATATAAAAGTCTAACATGGCAGAAAAAAAGAAAAAAAAAATGTTAAGCTTAGTCCAGAGCGCAGGTGGTGACCCTTTTGAGATCCGAGGTTTAGAAACACAGCTTCTGTGCTCAAGCCATGTCGGGCCGTGCAGCTGTGTCTCGGAACCAAAGCAGTCTTTAAGAAGTGGTGGGGGAAGAGGGTGTTGGGAAGAAGGGGGGAAGTGTATGTGTGAGAGAGAGTGTGTATTTGTGTTCGTGTTTGTGTGTGTGTGTCTCTTCTGTGTGTGTGTGAGAGAGAAGGAGAGAAGATGAGGCAGAGGAGGGGAGGGAGTGGGGGCATCTGCAGGTGGGCTGGGAGAAGGAGGGTCATGGAGGGGGCTAGATGCTCTGGCAACACTGCATCTTTGGTTTATTCTCAGTGGGCTGCACCTGGATGGACACCACGTTGTTGCTAGGTGACATGTCGTTGTCCCGGCGGTCCGACATCTGCTTCTGGGACACGATGCGGTAGATTTCTGTGGAATTAAGATGAGATTTGAATACCATTGCTCAGTTACTGACCTGAAACTTAAGGTAAAAGGAGAGGTTGGGGGAGTGTGTGGGGAGGGGGGGCTCTCAAAACATAGGAGCAGTGTTCTGGGATTGATTTATTTAGTTCTTCGAGATACAGATAAATCAGCATATGCATAAGCAAACAAGCCCCAAGATCAGCGGTCCAGTTTGGAGATGTTTTGTTAATGGAGATTCTGGACTCATTAGGCTTTTTTTAAATTACCCAAGCTCATTAAAACCTCACAGTACACCTAAGGTAACGCAATTATTGTGTTATATCTGATGCCCTTTTAAAAATTCATAATTGGAGTTCACATTCACTTTGCGGAAAGGACATTAAGGCTAGCTTCACTAACAGAGCAGCAACACAAGCAGGAAGCTTTTTATTACAGTCACGTCAGGCTAGAGGAACTCTGAGGACCCACCCCAGCAAGGCCAGGCCTTTGATTAGTCATTCATAAGGATATGGCCTTTAGCCAAAAGCCAATCACTTCCACTTTCTTTCTCTGCCTTTCTCTCTCTAACACATACACATTTACACTTTTGGCTTTCCTTAGGCCGTGTCAATTTGTTTTTTTTTTTACCTCGGACTTCTATGTCCTCTATTGCTAATGTACATCATTATTTGTAAGTCGCTTTGGATAAAAGCGTCCACTAAATGCTATGTAATGTAATGTAACGTTTACAATCTTGCCTGTATGTACTTCTACTCATCAACTTTCCCTCCCCCCTGTTTTGTTTACCCGTCACCCTTTATAAAAGGATTTAGCCTTAACCTGACACTACAGATAAGGAGCCAAATGGACATGCCAGCACCTTCCACATTAAAAGCCCACTCACCAGTCAGGATGGTCTGAAAGGCAGTCTCCACATTAGTGGAATCCAGAGCAGACGTCTCAAGGAAAGACAGCCCATTCTTCTCTGCAGACACAAGGAACATTCATTCACTAAGATAGCATCTCACGGTCACAGTTATCTAGCCCCAAAAGAACACAAAGCTGCCCCCCCCCCACCGTTTCAATTAATACTAGCCTTCACCCTGACTTTTTGGCAATGTTTCTAATAACTCCAAAAAAATGACATTATAAACAAGGTCATACTAGAAAAGGTTGTGTACTAGCAGGCCTACATCCAGCTCTACTTCCAAACACACATCTCTAACCTGCGAATGCACGAGCCTCATCAGTGGGCACGGCCCGGAGGTGGCGCAGGTCGCTCTTGTTGCCAACCAGCATGATGACGATGTTGCTGTCGGCGTGATCTCTCAGCTCCTTCAGCCAACGCTCCACGTTCTCATAGGTCAGATGCTTTGCAATGTCGTAGACTAGCAGAGCACCCACAGCTCCACGATAATACCTTCAAACCAAACATATAGAGCAATCAAAAAGATCATATAACCCACTCTGGAGTGTTTTTTTTTATGTTTTGAAAATGAAAGGCTGTCTGTGGAAGAACAAATGAAATGTACAACAGAATCTGCAACAAAGAACCGTCTCAAAGTTTCTGTGAGAGTGGTGTGCATCTTACGCTGAGGTGATGGCTCTGTAGCGCTCCTGTCCAGCTGTGTCCCATATCTGGGCTTTTACAGTCTTTCCATCCACCTGAATGCTGCGCGTAGCAAACTCCACTCCAATGGTGCTTTTGCTCTCCAGATTGAACTCATTCCGGGTAAAACGGGACAGAAGGTTACTCTTACCCACACCAGAGTCTCCAATGAGGACCACTTTAAAAAAAGAAAAAAAGAAAAAAAAAAACATACAAATGATTCAAATGTTTACTTTACAACCAGGTAAGCATTGGTATATATATTTGCATGCTTCGGTGCCCTTCCAAAAAATAACTACATAATCAACCATTTATTTAGGAGAAATCAGTTATTACTTCATTTCTTTTAATTTGGCCTTTATTAAGCTTACTTTTTTTATTCACAAAGGTACTTTAAGGAGAAATTGATGATTTATGGGTTGTGGGCAGAACTCCCAAAATCAGCTCAGGGGCACTGAAAGGAATTCCCCCAAATTTTGAAGCATCCACAACAGATTAATGGCAGAAACTGTAAAAACGGTAAGATGTAAAAAGGCTGGTACACACATTAGTTTTAATGATTAACACACCCCCACTGCCACCCTCCTCTAGCCTTACATAAACACAAATAGATGGCCCAGTTTTGTTTTGCTTTTTAAATACACACACATATGCAAACCCACCCAGAAGACCATTGTGACCAATCATCTAACGTTCACAGTGTGATCCTCGTCCCCGTGGCTCAGACCACAACTCTTGTTTTTGCTTCCAACACATTACCATGGACAACTGATTGTTTACTTGCTGTTTAATACAGAGATCCCACCAACTGTTATTGTAACCACACAAACACGATTATTTACTATAACACTAAACTTATGGCTTTCAGGTTATGGTTAACTGCTGTGTGTGTGTTCAGGATAAATTTCCCTAGCATGGGACACCTTAGCGCAGTTCTGCTCTGATAAACAGAATTCAAATTCTTTAAACAGGCTGCAATGTATTTCTTGTAAATAAAATAATTCTGGTGTGTTGAGTAGGAGTAGCATAGTCATGCAGGACAAATACTAAAATAGCTATAGTCATGCAAAAATATGAAGAGGGTTATGAATTGTAATAAAGAACAGCTATCTATAGGATTTTACTATTCTTCAGAATCCTTTGTATATTTTTAATAAACAGTCAAGTAAAACCATATATGTTATATCAAAACAGTAATTTTCCTGATAAATGAAAAAAAGTTTTAATGATAGTAAAAAGTAAAATGTAAAAATATTTTTATTCCAAGTGGGGATGGGCTAGGTGACAATACATTATGAAACCAGGAAACAATTTTCTCAATATGTAATTGTAAATATCATCAGTGATAGACCAACAACCAGCATGTTTTATTACAAACAGTGTAATTACTCATGTTTAAATGGATGAATTGGGGCCTATTTTAAATACATCACTGTCTTAAACATACCTACGTGTTTTAAGAATTTGCTGCTATTGTTTCATATTGTCAGCATGTCAGAGATGTTTTAAGTAATGGGTACAGGCACACAAATTTATTATATTGTTCAGCTTTACAAACAAAGTTATTTAAAAGCATTTCTATTGGTCTATTTATCATGACAATTTAACTCAAAGTAAATAAAAACTGGCCTATTCAATTGCATATATACAAATATACTTTGGATATACTCTTGCATATGCATATATACTCTTGAAAAAATGAGACCACTTTAAAGTGATCAGTTTCTTTGGATTTTACCAAACTGAAAACCTATCGAATATAATCAAGAGGAAGACGGATGATTACAAGCCATCAAACCAAACTGACCTGCTTGAATGTTTAAACCAGGAGTGGCATAAAGTTATCCAACAGCAGTGTGTAAGACTGGTGGAGGAGAATATGCCAGGATGCATAAAAGCTGTGATTAAAATCAGGGTAATTCCATCAAATGTTTATTTCTGAACTCTTAAAACTTCATGAATATGAACTTGTTTTCTTTGCATTATTTGAGATCTGAAAGCTCTTTTTTATTTTCTGCAAGTAATTGCTCTAAATGACATTTTTTTTGGAATTTGGGAGAAATTTTATCAGTATTTGATAGAATAAATCAACAATTTTCATTTTACTTAAACATATACCTATAAATAACAAAATCAGGGAAGCTGATTCGGAAACTTAAGTGCTCTCAATTTTTTTCCAGAGTTGTAGTTAACTAGTGTATTTACATGAATGTGTGCAATTTAGGCCCTTTTAACACTGACACATATATTGCCCACATTTTTATTGAAGCGCAGAAAACACCGACTAGGGTTGTCGTCAAGAGTACTGATATGTCCATCATTTCTTTAATGAGAAAGATAGCGGCATTTTAGTGAGATTTTATAGGATTTTACAGTAGCAACACAACAAAAAAGGCATTGGATACGCTGTCCGCTTAAAGCTAACTCGCTAATTACTGGAGGTCAGTCAGATATCTAGCTAACTTAGCTAACCTAGCTGTCTATAAAAAAATTTAAATCGTAAGTTATATTACATCTAACAAAAAAATGAAGGTGTTTAAACTAATTGTGGACTGACAACGGCTGTCTTTGTCATAAGCTCACACTGTAACGCTAGGGAACATGCAGGGAAGCAACCAGCGCCCCTCAATAACAATGATTAGCAAAGAGAGCGGATAGCTAACCTAGTTAGGAAGCCCATAACAGTGTCCGTTTAGCTAATCTACAGTAAGCTAGCTTAGGTGTTCTCCCTTTATCAGACAAGTCAGCATTAGCTAGCTACATGTTGACACAATAGCTGTCAACTAGTTAAACTAACAACTATCTAGGCTATTTTCTTCGTACAATCTTAGCTAAGCTAGGTTAGCTCCCTAGCTGGCTTGTCTATGTTAGCTTGCTAGCTCCAGCGCTTCCGCTGCCTGACTCGGAGTCTCCTGTAAGGTGTGGTGCTGGTCAATGTTTGGATGGAGTTCAAATCGCCAGCGAAACGTTAGCTACAACATAAGCGCCCCCACTGCGGCTCTACACATTCAGCTAGTTAAGCAATAACTACAGAGCTAGCGCAAGGCTGGCTGAGTTAATCTACTTTACATACAGTGACCTAAAAACTGGCTATTCACCACACCTACACTCACACTAATAACCACCATTCTCAACGATGTTCGCTTGTCACTGATGTTATTTTAACAGTAAGCGAGCTACATGCTAGCTAGCATTGCTAAGATTGCTACATGGAAACGGATAGCTAACACGGTTAGCTAACGCTAGCTGTGCTAAGAAACGTTAACCTACAGCTCCTGCCGTTCCTACATACTCTATAGCTCTTTCACTGGTCAGCTAACTAACACGGTAACACGACATTTACACATTACACACACTTAAAACTGTTTTTACCTTTAAATAAGTAGTCATATTCGTCGTCTCTTGTCCCCATCTTGAGCTAAATAAAGGTTAAACCGTGGTGGATGATAAACACTCAGCTAGTCTCAGTGGCCGCGGCCAGCTCTGTCCTCCGCGCTGCTGCACTGCAGTCAGACTGTGTGATTAAGCGGTAGCCATGCTAACCAGTTAGCACAGCGAACAAGCCTCATACAGCGTCCAAAACAATCGCCGCGATTTCAAAATAAAAGTCTCCACTATGGTCAAGCTAGTTCTAACCATTCTCGAGTGCTGTTTTTTCACTGACAGGCCTGGCACAACTGTTTATTTATTGTTCTAGCTTTATTGTTCTAGAAATAAATAATAAACGATAATATTATCATTTTAACACCGTTTTAACTCACTGGTATAATAATTAAATAATATAGCAGCAAGCACGCTAATGCAATTAACTTTACACCATTTTAAAATAAAGAACAATCTGTTGGTATGTACGTTAATTAGCTATTAACATTCAAAATATCCTAAAAATTAAAACCAATAAAATAATACCACTGCTTTAAACAAAGTCAACACACTGTCACATTCATATTAATTTGTTCTCATTGCAATATGGAAGAGTGGGGTAAGTTGTGCCAGATTTTACTTTGATTTCTTTTCCATCTGTCTTTTTTTCTCTCCATTTATTGTTTTAATGACATTTTGCATATACCTCACCAACTAACAAATGGATTTCCCCTTCTGCACATCTTTTACTGCTCTGACCATGTCCTATGTAGGAGTGGAAGCCCTGCCTTTCCTCCTCTTATAACTGCATGGCCTATAATTGTTTATTTATATTTTTGGTTTAAAATCAAGAATGTCACATAGTTTTAGTGATCGAATGTAAGAAAACAATGTACAATTACAAAAATATGTTTACTTTTGCACAATTCACTCAAACCACATCATTTTGGAAAAAAAATGCATCATTCAGCAGTTTTGAGCTAACATCATGCCAGCTGTATAGACTCATGATGTAGCATACCAAAGCATTAAAGCATTTGGAAAATGTTTTCATACTTTTCTATAACTGTTTAAACACATCAATAAAAAAAACTTTCACCATAGAAATTTTACTTTGAAAGAAAAAGGACACTTTTTTAAGTTACATGCTTACTTCTCATGCAAAGAGGCTCTCTTTGCAGAATGAGTAAAATGTCTGACTCTTCAAAAATATATGGTCATATAACACGTCTTCTATGGTTCCTAAGAAACCTATATTGAACAGTATGTCAATAACAATAATTGTGCATCCCTGTCCTTCTCTTATGTATTTTGTGTTTGAATAGTGGCTAAATGGACAATATGCTTTTCTTTAACCTCAATAACGTTAAATTGTTGTTTTGTACACAGTGATAATAGAGTATGTCATTATCATCTGCATCAAATTCTGACACTCAGCCAGTGTTTTCATGTGGGGCTCACCTGTAACATTGACTAGGGGGTTTCAAAGAGGGCATGAGCTCTCAGTGGGTTTTTACCTGTACTTTTACTGGGAAAACACAATTGAGCTTCTCAAATGAGCCTCATCAATACAGACCATCTTAATCTCACATGGGTCCCTTCTAGGCCCCACATGCAGTGTACAATCCAGAGAGGGCCCTTTTCCCTTTCTTGTCTCATTACTGACATTCATATGGGGCCATCATTAAAACACATGGACAAAAGTGCCTGTACAGGCCCCACATGCACATGTTATCCGTGAAACCATTACACCTCTGTAAAAAAAAACATGGGTGTTAACCTGCCTGTCTTGTTTGATATGCACACCTATGGTGCTTAACCTTTACATATGTGTACAGATAAAATATTATCACTAAATCATCATGCCCTGATCTACACCTGTTTCAACTACCTCTGTATAATTCAATCAATCAAGACAAAAAAGAAAAACAAAGGGTCCACTAAGGGTCAATTAATTAAGTAAAAACAGATTATACTATAAATACAAATAGATTGAGAATAAGAGATAATCTGGATCTTTATAGAGTTTATGGTAAAATAAGTCATGGGTCTAATGTTGCTATGCAGTAGTTATTGTGTTCACTGAAAACTGAATAAAAAAACCCAAAATATATATTTGGCGCAAAAGTAATGTATTTCGTGATCTGTCATAGGGAGGGTTTACCATCAGATTTAACGATTTCATTAATCATTCACTATGGGTCTTTTACTTTGGAAAATCGAGTGCGTCCCAATAAATTACGAATACTAGCTTTATTAAGCTATATAATTCTAAAATTAACTAAATTAAATGGCACACGTGTTGCCAGTATACCAGTGTAAAACAACAAATAGCAAATGGACCTGCTTGTGTTACATTTTTGAGTATCTTGTGAAGCAGCTGGTTCTCAGCGGTTCCATGGTGTAATGGTTAGCACTCTGGACTCTGAATCCAGCGATCCGAGTTCAAATCTCGGTGGAACCTGCCCATTCTTTTCTTTGCCAAACACGTGGCTGCAGAAACTGAAGAAAACGGTTGTGATGTCATGCAGTGTTTCCCAACCGAGACTAATTTATGTTTATTCCCTAAAAGTTCTGTTTCCCAACTACAGGCCTGCAGTTCACCAGCTGCGAATGATTTCCCTGAACTTCTGAGTCATAGCATTAGCTAACTTACCAAATCAACGTGAATCAAATGTGTTAGAACAGGACATTGTGACACACTGATATAAAGAATCTGATAGCTACATAAACTACGAGAATAAACTGTCAAAAGAACAATTTAACTCACATATTAGATAAGACAAAACTGATAAACCAGTAACAAACTTTGGTTTATGAAGTCTCTGTGACTTCATATTTTTTTATAGTATTGTGGTAACCTAGATATTTCAGGCTGGTTGAACAAACCAAAGACTGTATATAAGTTAATCCAGATAATTACCTACTCTATATGAATAAGCCCCAACGCAAATTAATTAAGTTTAATACCTGGCCAAAATATTGTTTACATATTACATATGTAGCAGCAAAATTATTTGCCCCCCTCTTCAAAATCACTGTGGATTTAAATGTAACTTGGAATGTACTTAAAGAATATAGTATTAAAAATAATCCCATTAGGCTACTATGGTTAAGATGACTGTATATATATATCATAGTTGTTTATTTTGTAATACAAAAAAATTAAATTTAATGTCCCACTGATTATATATATATATATATATATATATATATATATATATATATATATATATATATATATATATATATATATATATATATCAGTGGGACATTAAATTTCATTTTTTTGTATTACAACATAAACAACTATGATATATAACAAACAAATCATTCTCTTAGGTCAATAGTTATCTCTGTGAAGTTTTGGCTTTAGTTTAACTGTTCATTACATCGCCTCTTAACATTTTTGTTCTCTGGGCTCTATGGGCTCTATGGGCAAGAATTTGATTATTATGTATTTAGGCGTGTCAGCGCAGTTCTTCTGACTGACCACATGGGAGCAGCATTTCTCCAGCAAAGCAGAACATCTCGTTCTTCATTAATATTCTACAGGAATTGCTTTAAACTACTCCACTTGTTGTTTTATATATGTATATGCCTTTTTTAGAATACATAATTCTTCAATACGTTATTATATTGGTCTGGGGTCATTGTAAGACCATCGACTGATTATAGCCCATTACAGTATGCCTCTTAGAAATAACAACAACATCATGCTACAGAATAGCAGATCCTTCTATTATTATCTATTATAAACTTCATGTGGCCACATCCATTTTCTAAATATACATTTTCTAAATATACTGACAGACAGACAGATAGTTACATTCAATTCCTTTAAAATCGTCTTCAAAATCGTATAGTCTGGTCAGTGAACTCGGCACCCGGGATGCCCATAGCTTCATCCGAGGTACAGTGACGTCTGTCTGTGGCTGGCGGTCACGTGTGCGGAGAGCAGGTTTATGGTGGGCGCCTGCGCAGGAGCTCGAGCGCATCCCTGAATCGTTTAGCGGAGAGAGTGAGAGAGGAGCGGCTGCTGCTGCTGCCGCTGCTGGGAAAGGCGTTTCTCACACACCGGGGTTTTCTTATACATTTTCTCTTCTGTTTGTTTATCGATATGGAAAATAAAACGTCCGTGTTTTACCAGAGATAATAACAGTTGGAGCTGGAGCAGAATAACGGGCTGAGCTTCAATGAACTGACCGTTAGAGCGCCTATATAAACCGTAAGTGTTTTTTTAAACGTAACGCTTCGTTTTACAGCTAAAATGGTAGCGATACCGAGCTAGTTAACCTAGATTAGCGTTCAGTAAAATGTTTATTTAATGTTAAAAGGATACGTAGGAGTGAAATGTGTGGAAATAGCGCTTGGTTAGGTTAATGTATCTGTAACGTGCTCCGCTGCTGCTGATGGGCTGGTTTGTTTTGCCCACACTGCTTTTGCCTTGTGTTGATGATGTCCAGCCGCCAAGGCCTCTCTGTGACAGCGCAATTAAGCGGGCTACAGCGACACTGATGTCTATATATTAACTATTTAGGCATTTAATGTTTAATAAAACATTTTGCTATCTAGCAGTATATATTGTACTATAGTCTACGACGCGTTTGGGCTTTTTAATTGCTGCTGCATTCAACCCAATCATTTTATTATGACTCAATTAAGCTAACAAACCTAACATATTAAAGCTAAATAACTATCTCTTTCCCAACTAAATATAAACCAAATATACAGCTAACTACAGGGATATTGGCTGCTTGACTAGCTTCATTAATGTAACAACAAATGGAGATTAGTTAATTCAATACCCGTGGGATATTAGCTAGTAAAAAACCCAGGGAGCCAATATCTCTGTAGTTTTCTCTATATTTTGCTTATATATTTTAGGAGAATATATAAGCTTAATATACAACAAACTACAGGGATATTCTATACTTAACTAGCTATTATCTATATTAGTCATATGCTTTAAATGCTTTGCTCTTTGCAGAAAAAGACAAATGGCTAAAACAATAAAAAAGATGCAGAGCTTTCAGACTTCAAATAAAACAAGTATACTTATGTTTTTTATACTTACTTAAATTTTAAGAGTTCAAAAATCAATATTTGGTGGAATAACCTTGGTTTTTAATCACAGTTTTCATGCATCTTGGCATGTTCTCCTCCACCAGTCTTACACACTGCTTTTGGATAACTTTATGCCACTTGTGGTGCAAACATATAAGCAGTTTAGCTTGGTTTGATGGCTTGTGATCATCCATCTTCATCTTGATTATATTCCAAATGTTTTCAATTTGGTAAAATGAAAGAAACTCATCCTTTCTTAAGTATTTTTTTTCCAGACCTGTATATATATTCATTAGCATGGTGTGGTGCACATCAGTGTGGGCAGTTTATTTGAGCAGACCTAAGGCTCTCTAATGGATGAAGAGGGAGTAAAATCCTCCCTTTTATGTTCATATTTGATGCCATTGAATCGATTTTCAGCTTTCCTAATGAATCTTCAACCTTAAAATCCTCGCTTTTATATAACTAGCTAGCACTGGAAAAGGCCAGTGGGGTGTTTTGAGTTCTGCAGATAAATTCAAAGTTTAAAGTCAGTAGATGAAAAGGGTGAAATAAGGCTCTCTCAAGTAATCTGTCAGCTACATGCCTCCTGCTGATTTGTTTCTGACCCCAATAGTAAGATGAAATTATGCTAACTTTCTGAGAATTTTTTAGTTTTTTGTAGTTTTAGTAATTAGGCCTGTCATAATAATTACATTATAAACTCATCGTACAATAAATGGACGTGACCTCAATAATGTTAGATAATTGTGATATTTTTTATTGTGTTTATTTGTATGTTTGTTAACATACAAATAAACAGTGTAACAGCATTTTAGCTAGTCTTACAATGACCAATGGTTCCATAAATGCTAATCTATTATTTATTATTTATTTAAAAATTGTTGGCATTCAAAGGATATAATTGCTTTTGTATGCTATTTTATTATTACTGTCAATATATGTCATTTGCATTTAGATGATTTTAAAATGACTAATAATATATATCAATATATATATCGTCCACAAAATATTCTTATTGTGACAGGCCTGTTGATAATGTAATGTACAAAGCACATTTTTTGGGGGTAATATTGAAACTAGTGCATTTGCATATGAAATCAGTTAACGTTCCTAAATGACAGCATCTCTGTCTGAGTTTGTGTAAGACTTAATTGACAGGCCACCGCACCCAAGTGAGTATAGTACTGTATTAGCTTACATTGTTTTTGATTTTTGTGGTCAGGTTTGCAAGCCTACACTGACAGGGCAGGGCAGCTTGCCTGAAGGCTGGGTGTAAGGCTTATTGAGTTGACTTACTGGTAAAGCCCAGCCATATCTGGAACTTGTCATGTTGTTTTATTGCCCTTTTATTGTCATAAACGATTTCTCCAAATACAGGAATACCGGATGTCCTACAGGCATATTTCAAGCAAAACCGGTTTGGTTTTTCATGTGTTTATTTAGAGACGTAATGTCTGTAAACCTTTGAACGTGAGCTGAGCATGTGGATAGAGCTCAAAACAGATTAGAAATCTCGCCAGGTGGAAAACTTCGACCTCACATTACTGGTGGATGTAAGAACTCCTGTAAGCCAACCTGGTGTCCTGGACAAAACATTTTGGGATAGGAATAGCTAGCCTGCCTCCTCCTTTCCTAAGTATGCGGATGTCTGCTTGTCTCGCCATGGTGCAGAGGAGTCAGATGTCCACCTCTGTGGCTTAAGCAGGACCAGATGCTTGGCCAAGTGCCAGTGTTAGTTCCCGCTTCCTGCATTCCCCCCTTGGCCTCCCGCTACTCCAGAGCTTTGCATTAGCAGGAACCTCCCTCGTGCAGACAGCCCTGGCCATGGGCAACTGAGCCCGGCTCCTGAACAGCTGCATGAGATCAGGCTCATTGTTTTTGACAGACCCTTGAATTGGCTTATCCTCAGCCTCCTTAGAGCCACAGGCTGGTGAAAGAAGGGCAGCACTTATCTCGCCAGCAGCCACGAGGATGGCTCCCAGAGGCCTAAGATAAACAGTATGGCAATTGGAAGATGGCACACTGTTGCACCATGCTAGAAAGACCATTGTTCAGGGAGAAAAGCTTTATTTTTCACACTGGGTGAATTTAGGGCTTTAAGGCCATGGTGTGTAAGCAGTTCTACTCGATTGCAGATGCCACTCTGTGTTATTTGCTCTACTGCCCTTATTTAGGTCTGAGATTGCTTGTTTAAGAGACATGTTTGCCCTAATTCTTCATCTGATATGATTTATAATTCCGGTAGTAAAAAGTTGTACAGTGTGGTTATCTAATTCCCATCTCCAAAGCTGAGCCAGCAGAATTACATTGAGTTATTATTTCCCCAGAAGAAGTGATTCATTTGTATCCTGCCAATTTAAAGTGAAAAGGGAACCACTGTACAAATTAGAGTTGCACGGTGTACCGAAGGTTCGATTCTTTTTCGATACTACGTCATCACAAACGATTCGGTTCTTTAGCGTTCGATGCTTTCGATACTGTATATAGCCCAGTCACTAGCTTCAAATGAGTCAAGTAGGCGCGATTTGATTCAGTTCATAAGAAAACTGATTCACACCGCAGCAGTCGGTGTGGCAGGATTCAGATAAACTTAGTGTTCTGAACAAATGAATCGATTCACGCGCAAGCCAGCAGAGCAGCAGCGAGTGTAGAATGGCGACGGCTAAAATAACAGATGTCTCTCGTCCGCGACTTGTGGACAAAACGGGCGCGAGGAGTGAAGTGTGGGAAAATAGTCTGAGATGTAGGCATCTGTTTTTTATTTATATTTTTATTTTTAAATAAAATAACGAAAACTGAAAGTGAAACTAAACTACTTTATTTATTAGCGCTGTTTTCACTCCCGCAGTTGTACAGCGGGGGGTGTTGTGCCGATTCTGTCCGCGAAGCGGGAGTCGGATTCAGTAGCGGATTCGGCACAAGCGCGGCTGCACCTCGCGGTCCGCGGTGTTAGTTGTAAGCGCTCGCGCTAGCCGCAAAATACGACAGAAAACACTGAGGGAGCTGCAGACTTATGTGTGGGACTAGAATATGAGCACGAGAAGATAAAACAGAACCTTTACCTGTGAGTAGCTCACATCAGAACACGCAAATCTCTCTCTCTCTCACTTTCGCTGTGTCTCTTTCTCTGTCTCTCTCTCTCTCTCTCTGTCTCTCTCTGTCTCTCTCTCGTGAACGCCTCCGGGTTTGACCTGCAGCACTGTGTTTGGCTGTTCTTAAAAATCATTTTAATTAAATAATAGTTCTATGCTTCTATGTTACAGTGTTATTTAACATAATTCTGATCATATTTCGCTCATTCATTTAGCAGACAAGCACCCTGATCTCTACAAAGAGCTGAGAAGTCGACAGGTTAGTGGAGTTAGTCAAGATACACTCTGTAGCTTTACTAAGATTTACTAGCGACTGCTAGGAGAGGAGTGTGCAGGAGTTTTGTTTTGGAC
Organism: Astyanax mexicanus; assembly: GCF_023375975.1. Lineage (NCBI taxonomy): Eukaryota > Metazoa > Chordata > Actinopteri > Characiformes > Acestrorhamphidae > Astyanax > Astyanax mexicanus. The sequence goes on along the minus strand of NC_064416.1, from coordinate 23,628,741 downwards.
CCGTGGTTTTCTCTATTTCTCCATTATCCCATTGGCTGTGAAACATGAACTCAAGATGTTCACGTTTTCGCGTTTCCATCGCAAATCTGTGGTCAGGCACGTAGCCTGCTTGATCGTTACACTGAACATGGGCTTATTAAAAACGGTAAACGGTTGATTAATAAAACGGAGCAGTGAGTGTTAAAATGAACATAACATTGTAATGTTCTTCTGTCTCTTTATTTTCCTTATTCAGAACTTAACTTCTGCCCGCCCGTCAGGTTCACATAGTCAGGCTACCATTACCTCTGGTTTAGTTTTAGTTTTTAGGAAGTGGAAGTAGATAATTATGTTATAGTTAAGGTTATAATAACGAAACTTGTTTTTTTGTTCAAATGTTTCATTTTAGAATCAAAGCGTTTGCACCGATTGTTCAGTGTTCAATCCAGTTCAGTCAAAAATAAACATTTTATGTTCAGATATTTTTATTGTTTTTTTTTTCTTCCAAGTATCGTTTTGGTATCGAGAATCGTGATACTACAGTTGGTATCGGTATCGAAGTCAAAATTTTGGTATCGTGACAACCCTAGTACAAATTAGCTTGAGGTTAGTTCTCCTGGTCTTCAGTTCCTTAGAGACTGTCAGGAAACCAGTCATCGTTTGAGCAGAAGAGATCTCTCTTTCTTAATCAGTGACCCAAGGAGGCAGTGTCTGCTCACGCACTCCGTGTTATACTTACGCAAGTTCCTCGTGGCAGGATTTCCGCTGCGTGGGACCCGTACCGACTCTGTGATGAAAGCAGTGCTTCCAGTTATATTTCCGGACATTCCTCCTTTTCTGTACAATGTTGCCATGGTGTTTTTCAGTCAAGACTTTGCTTCCTGTTGGTGCTTGCCCGTTTTTGTCAAGACATGTCTGATGATGGATGAGTCAGGTTTAGCAGTTTTCTTAAGTGGATCAGATAAAACTGCTGTGTTCTTCAGGGCGTTCCTTGACTCCAACGGCCATATATGGTTGTCATATTGTTGTCTCAGGTCTCTTTCAATATATATAATTGGAATTAATAATTGAACATTTATGTAAAAAGCTTTCTTTAAGTACAGTGTCATAAACTTTAACATAAACATTGTCAATAAACTTTAAAATGTCTTTAGTTGTTAGCTATTCATTATATTGAACATTCTTATTTTCCCCCATTCTTACAGGTTGCACCGTCATTGTTTAAGCTTTATTTCTTTTTTAAGCCTTGGATGTAATTTTCTCATTTCTCAGCAGAACAGAAAACAATGAACATTTGCTCCATTTTATTATTTTTTCCCCCCACTATCGTTGCCATGGTGAGGATTATAATTTCGCTGTGCTTGCTGCCAGTCTCAGCGGATGGCGTGGTTGCTGGACCGGGAGATTATGTCTATATATAATTCTAAATCTCTCACGTAACATGTGACACATCTGCTGTGTTTTAGGTCCATATTTTTTAGTGGAGTTTTCTGCAGCCTGTGGCCTGTTGCACAGGTGTGGGTGGATCTGGGAACCGAGATGTTTGATAGTGGGCGGCCTCGTGTCTGTTGCGCAGAGAGAGAGAGAGAAAGAGAGAGAGAGAGAGAGAGAGTGCTATCAGAAATGATGTTGTTTTGCATCTTAATCGCTAGTTATTTTATGTGAAAACATAGAAGGCAAAGGCAAAAAGGATTGAGGAACATTTATTTTTTGGAGCTAGAGGGGCTGCAGAGGGAGCATGTTCTTGTTCTAGATGTGTCTCTAGCCTCAAGGTTTTATAAGGATGAGAGGGATTAGGGGTTTAGTGCCTCCGTTTAATCTCAGAGTCTAGATTACACTATTAAAAGCAGCTATTTTTGTCACTATCCTCAAAATATTTTACTGAATAAAACAAATAGAGCTTTATTTACACCTCTTCCAGCAAGCTAGTTTCTTAAAATAAACCTAAGAGGAAGTCCTTGGTCATCATGACGGAGCTAGTCAGTAGGTCAGTTTTGCTTCTTAAGCTCTTAAGCTCTGTCTCGTGACTCTGCTGGCTCATAATGCAAACCACTGAAAAGCCATTACCTTCAAAGCTATAGGACACCTTATACCCTGCAGAGAGAAAGTGCGTCTGCAGTATTATTATAATGGATGATGGCCCAGTGAAGTATTTCTGGACAGTCTAATGGTATCAGATTTGTATTATAAAATAATAAAATCTAAAATTCATTCTTGGAAATCTTGAGATGTCAGTAGAGCCACCAGCACTGTTATTCTCGGTCTGTGACTTATATTTTCTTGTTTTTAAGATAAACGTGAATTAGGGATTTAGTAAATCTTTACTAAATCCTTATTTGGCATTTCTGATGAATGTAGCTTATATTTCTGGAAGCTCATTATGAGTGCATTAAAGTGCAGTAGTCAAGCCGTACCTAAACATTCTGCTCTTACAGAGCTCAGTAATTACATCATCATGAAATATTGATTTGAAACATCACTCGCATGCAAACATTTGCCCAGAGCTGAGACTACCAACGGTGATATCATCATTCATACCTAGTAGTCATAGCACTTTGTTCTCTGTAATCTAATTTATACTGTGATATCATTGCAGCACAGTTTCAGATTACGGTGATCTAATTACTAGGTTGCCTCGAATTTAGAATTACGTTGTAGAATGGCTTTATGGAAGATGGCGTTATTTGCCCTGTCCCACACTGACCCAGCAGGAGCATAGACCTGGCTGTTTATCACAGATTCTGTGGGCATGGGTGACCTGCAGAGAAGCAGAATGATAAAGCGGGTTGGGACACACACAGCCGTGCACCACTGGCCACAGTCTCGCAGCTATTTATGGCATCACGAAACGCAGAGAGAATCAGTCACACTCAACTGGTTATGTTGCTGGAGTTCTGCTCCAGACCCAGGAGGTACTTTCACATGTGTGCTGTAAAATCCTAAGCCTGAGGAACTGCTGAGATACTTGTGGCATTTCTAATAAGGACATCTGTTCTTTTGGAAAAAGCACTGTTCTAATGTCGCAACATAGTCAGCTTTGATTTATGCTATTGATACTTCTTACACGAATGGGCATCCTATTTAAATGTTTATTCTTGTAGTACATTTATTCTGCCATGAGAAATTGCTCAAATGCCTTCAAAGACCCACAGCTCATACAATCAGAAATATGCTTTTACGCTCAGCGGGGAATACTCAGTAATTGCTACCATATGCCTTTTTTTCTTTCATTCAAAGTAAGTGGCATCTGAATCCTTTTTTTTTTTTTTTTTTTTTTGGCTTTGCGGTTGCATTAGATAGTTGTCTTTTTCCAAGCATGAGAAATAACGGAAATAAAGCACTGAAAGAAATGGCACAACCACAGTTATGAAAAATTATGCTAAATGTGGAAATTTGTTTTACATGTGCAAAAATCTCTGCATTCCTTTTTAAGTGCAAGTAACCGAGCTCACAGCTCAGCTTCCAGTTAAACATCATGGAGTTTCTGGAATGCATTTTTTTGTTCTTTTTGTGCACTCTTTAGATATACACTCTACAATTAACTCATGATTTTTTAAGCTTCTTTGCATGAGTGTTGCAGTAAGGATCTACAATAGACATTCCTTATTATCCTTAAAAGTGATAAGTGTGGCCTTCACAGTTTAGGCTAAAGTTTCACATAACTTTCTAAACACAGTCACATCCTGTAATTTAGACCTTAGGTGTCCTACATTCTTCTGCCTGCATTTGCTCCTCTCTCACATACACTCTCCCCTTCCTTCTCTCTCCCATCTCTCTCTCTCTGTCTCTTTATCTACGTACCTCTCAGATATACCGTCCTCTTTCTATGGGGAAGGTAGAATGGAGGACAAAAGCCCACGTGTAGCAGACTACTTTGTGGTGGCGGGCCTGACCGATTCTTCTAAGCCTTTTGAGGAGGATGTGACTTCAGATGAAGGATGCCAGAGGACCTCTGCTCAACCCAAGGCTCCCATCACCGATGTGGCAGTGGTGATTCGCTCCCAGGGTGAGGAGGTGCCACGGGGATACACCTGCATAGATTGCACTCCCTCGGGCTTGCCCGCCGAGCTGAATGGGGGCAGCCTCATGGGCCCTCAGATATTCCTCTGTTATAGACGAGGTCGGGACAAGCCACCTCTCACTGACCTTGGGTGAGTCATTTGAATTTACCCTTCCCATATTCCAACGCTTTCCCAATGTCAGGAAAGGATTATAATAGATATGTAATAGCAGTCTATGAAATAGATAATAACAGTGTATTAGTGCAGTAATGTTTGCATAAGCAATAATTACTGTGGTAAATGATGATTTGGTTTGTGAGAAAATCCTTGTGTAAAGCTCAGTATTTTGGCAATAAGGGCACAGTAATTCACACAGTTTGACAATGGTATTTTTTTCCTTGTCTGAAGTTACATGGTACAGCTTTCAGGCAACAAAACAGTGCACCAATAACACACTGAATGCATTAGTATTCCAGGAATTTGCATATCTATTTTAAGACTCATAACAGCAGAACGTAAGTCCAGTGTGCAAGTAGGGCACTTTATTGATGAACATTTCTTCAGGTAAATCTAATCAAATATCATGACCTACATCAGGAAAAAATCTAAAAGTTATCCATTTGCTTAGTAAGAGACCCGACTGAAGACTGAATGTTTGTTTTTGTTTTTTTGAAGATGCAGGTCACATTGTATAATATGAAGCATCCAAACATTAACGTTATATATTGTCCCTGTTTATTTTTCAGAGTTCTTTATGAGTGGAGGGAGAAACTGAAGCCAGGCTGTCACATTATCCAGACCACACCCTCCGGTCGCCCAGCCAACATCAGTAGTTCCTCCTCCCAGAGGATATACATTACGTACCGGCGTGCTCATGAGAGTAATTCTCATGCCTCATTGGCTGTCACAGACATTTGTGTCATTATTCCTGGCAAAGGAGAGACACCACCACATGCCTTCTGCAAGGTGGACAAGAACCTCAATAGCAGCATGGTAAGCTGCCTTACCCTTCTTACTTACAGAGCATGTGTTCATAGTAAAAATAGTCCAGTCTGTGATAACTCAGTGCCATTGAAGCCCTGAGTGCTAAAACAGCACCCAAGATTAGTTTACTAACAGACACGGTGAGGGTATTTAGTGGATTCCAGTTTCAAAACATTGATAACATTGCTGCGATAATTCTGCAGAGATTACTTTTACATCAATAAATGTGTTTTTTTGGTGTTTTTTCCCCATTTTAGTGGGGGTCCTCTGTGTACTTGTGCTACAAAAAGTCTTTGGCCAAAACCAACACTCTTGCATTCAAAGCAGGTATGTACTCAATGCACTTTAAGCACTTGTAGTGCTAGCACATAAGCAAATCATTTTTAGCAGTGTGTGTTATGTGAGAACACAGCAGATGAGCCAGTTCAGTATCATCTCCTCAGAGAGACAAGGGCGGTGTACATGCAGTGATTGATACTCTCACAGGGCAGGGGGAATGTGAAATCATGATACAGCTGCTTATTGCCAGAACATGTTCAGCTCATGGGGATAGTGATCATGTGTTATGTTTTGGCCGTACAGCCTGGTAGGATAAAAGTGAGCTGTAGCCCTGGCTCTTTGCTTTTAATAAGTTTTTCTCAGGAACTACTTTTGTTTATGTTTATGCAGTGTAAACTGTGGTGTGATTGTCTGAGGCATTCTGAAGATACCATATTTTTTCTTCTTCTGTGTTCAGGTCTCTTGTCCAGGTACCCAGAGGAGGACTATGAGTCATTCCCTCTTCCCGAGTCAGTGCCCCTCTTTTGCCTGCCAATGGGAGCATCAATAGAGTGTTGGCCATCTCACACCAAATACTCTCTGCCCGTCTTCTCAACATTTGTACTCACTGGAGCTTCTGGAGAAAAGGTGAGCACACAGAGACCCCCAAATGCATGTTTAAGCACACACGCCACACAGCCCTCCAGTCTGCTCCTGCTCTGATAGCAGCTCCAGTAAAATCAGAGACAGACAAGAGAGGTGAATTGTCTTGCTGCATTCAGAATCGTGCAAGGAATTTCAATCAGCAGGAGACCTGTGTGCAGCATATCAAAAAGTCACACGAATCATGACCTACAAGAGAAAATTCAAAGGAAGATGAATGTGTATAACTGGTCTGCTTAATAATGTATAGGCCAAATTCAGTTTGGGCTAGTAGAGAGTACATTAGGAACAACGAGTGCAACAATGCACTGCAACAAGCACACAACTCCCTGGGCTCTTTCCACCATTCTGTAATTTATTCATTTAGGTGAGTGACTTCAAAGAAGCCTGACTACGTTGAGACAATTCAGATCTGACTGTTCTGAGAACAAAGAGCCTAAAAACAAAGCAGTGTCTCTTGAGCGACTCAGCTCTAAGAAAAGATTTTGAATGCCTTGAATAATAGGTTTCTTGAGGCTGTCTCAAAAATAGATTAAATTATTTATCTCTACTTACAATAATTTGATGAAACATGCAGGGCCAATTGAGGCATCTAGAATCTTTAAGCATTATGATATAGACTGTAGTACTTGGTTGACTGTTGTACTGAGGGGTGTCTTGCATGTCTAGGTTTATGGTGCGGCCATACAGTTTTACGAGTCGTACCCTGAAGAGCGTTTGACGGACAGGCAACGGTCCCAGCTGGGCCTGCACAGCAGTGGCTTGAAGAATGATGACTCCATGACAGTTCAAACCAACAAGAGCATCTGCCTTCTCTCTCACTGGCCCTTCTTTGATGCCTTCCGCAGTTTTCTCACCTTCCTCTATCGCTACTCTATTTCTGGGCCTCACACACTGCCCATCGAGAAGTGAGTGAGACTAAGAGAATTTTTTGAATGTGTATGGATATTTATTGATGGATTTATATTAATATAGATATTAATCTATGTAAACTTTGATTACAGCCATGTGTAATTTAGTGATCCTTATGACCTCTCTCTTTTTATTATCTGTACAGGCATATTTCTCATTTCATGCACAAAGTTCCGTTCCCTTCTTCTCAAAGACCACGAATTCTTGTCCAGGTAGGTTATACCTTTGTTTGGAAAATGCTATATCTGAAGCTGAAATATGCTTTTTTTGTCTAGACATGTAGTTTTTTGAACAGACATATGTGTTTTCTGCAGCTATCTCCACATGATAGTCTGATGCTGAGCCAACCGGTGTCCTCTCCACTGCCTCTGAGGTAGGTCACACACTCTTTATCCACTCACACACACTGTGTCAAGTGAATGCTGCTCTGTGTGTGACAAACTGCCTCATCCATTTAGAGTTGCCCTTGTAGTTCAAGTCTATTTCATGTGTAATTGAACTGTCAGCCAGTATTTCATGACGATATTTTTTGTGTGTGTAAAGCTGTCTCCCTGTGTTCTTCCTTAGTGGTGGAAGGCTCTCCACACTGCTGCTGAACCTGGGTCCTAAGAATGCAGTTTCTCTGTTAGTTCTGGCTGTGACTGAGCACAAGATTTTGGTGCACTCTCTACGGCCAGCTGTACTGACAAGCGTGACCGAGGCCCTAGTGTCGGTAAGTGTTATGACCTTCGCTGCTCAGCAGGGCTGTACATTCATGGTCTCCTCTAGCCCTCTGCTGACACTGACGCTCACTTCCAGCTGTCTGTTATTATGATGGAGCTCTGAGTGTAGAGGGGAAGGTGCTGAGTGTTTGTTTCTTTTATTGTGGCTCTTTCATCTTAAGTATTGATCCAAACCTCTTAAAATTGTGGTGTCACTAGACACTTCACTACTGGGCTGTATCCACCCTTTTTTGTATGTCACAAATGCACTACTACTGGTTTTGTCTCAATAATGTATTGAGCCTGTAACAGTGAACTGAATGTTTACTCATTGTGTTGCCTCTAGATGATCTTCCCCTTCCACTGGCCATGTCCATACATTCCTCTATGCCCGCTTGCGCTGGCAGACGTCCTCAGCGCTCCTTGCCCGTTCATAGTCGGTGTGGACTCGCGCTATTTTGACCTGTATGAACCACCGGCAGACATTAGCTGTGTGGACCTGGACACTAACACCATCTCTCAGTGAGTGATCTTTTGACTTCTGCATAGTTTTGAACTCTCCAGAGAGCTCCTTTTGAAGAAGCCTGACCTGTGATCTTTGGCTCAGACCACCCTTTTAGCTCTTCCATAAAAATTCCAAAGAAATTAAATCCTGTTTTTCTCCTAATAACTTTAAATGTCTCTCTGTTTTGACAAACTTTTCAAGTCTTGTTGAGTGAAAGTTTTTAATAATAAAGATAACATCAGAAATTATCTTGATCCATGTGGACATTACATTAGCAGTAAATGACCCTAAACAGTGCTCTGCAAAAAATAAAACACATCCAGTCCAACATGTGGCGGCCACATGCTCCTGTTTCTTCACCAGTCGGAGGATGCTGGGGAGTTTCTGGAGGTCAGGAAGGCCACATTACTGTCAAATGGAGTTCTCAGCTCTCTTGTTTGTGGGCCTGCCTGTTCTTCTCTTTTCCCCTTTGTTTACTCTTGCTTTCTCCTCCCTCTAATCATAAACGTGTGTGTATGTGGTTTCAGCAAAGAGGACCGCAGAGCCCTCACATGGAAGATTCTGCCAAGGAAAGCCTGCAAGCATCTGATCAACACTCTCAGTGATCTCCACCAGCAACTGCTGGAGAGTAAGTGCAGAGTCAATAGTGGAGAATTTCTCTCATTCTCTCCATTCTCTTCTTTGAATATCAATTGAAAGACATACTTGGTTTAATTCACTGCCCTTGAACTGCCTATATAAGTGTTCTTGTCCTGTCCTTTTTGAAATGTAGTGGTTTCATTTTATCGTTTATCACAGGCTTTTAATAATGTTTCAGAGGACAAAATGAGGTAACAGCACTAAGCCTTGAAATGCTTTGATATGTAAGGTCAGAGCACTGTGCTGGCCTGAGACAGGGCCAGGATTTGAGTACCTCTTGAACCTTGTAATGTTATCTGTGGCCTGCCTGAGTGTTGATTGATGGTTCTGTTGAAGCCATTGAACTCAGCTCAGGTCAGCTGTATATTTTCTGTCTATGTACAGTATGAAGTGTATGCCACTTAACATGTGTTATACATTAGTTGTGTAATTACGTTGGAGATTACAGTAAAATGTTTTGAGTGTAAATGTCATCAAGCCAGTGCATGTCTAATGTAAATGTTCATAAATACAGCATCACATTCTCTCTGTTTAAAGAACGATGCCTAATGGCTCATATGTCTAGTATATCTTTAACAGTATACAGTGTTTTATTTACATAACCATGAAAGACTGAAATAGATATTCATCAAAAAGGACAGGAGTAGAGAATATCTGACCTTTACTTATGTAAGGCATATAAATCTTCTGCAGGTTATCAACTGAGTCGTGAGGAAGGGCAAATGGAGGCAGCCATGAGTGAGCGAGATCTTGGCACTGGTGTAAAGAGTCTTCAGACTTTGGAGCTAGAGATCCAAGAGGCTTTCCTACGCTTTATGGCTGCTATTTTAAAGGGTTACCGTTCCTACTTGCTTCCCATTACCCAGGCTCCCTCAGAAAAAGCAACTGATGCTAGCTCTCTCTTTGACCTGCAAGGTAGGTTTTACTTTTATTTAACTTTTTGATGTAAATGGGGGTGAATAAATATTGTTACACTTAAATATAGCAATATTACATTTCTTAATACTGTATTTGTTTTTCTCAAACAAAGCCATTTTATTTATTAGTTTATTTAATAGTTAAGATTGGTGACAGAGTGGTGTTCATTTTCTGTTGTATTTAAGTAACTTTGATTTCAGATCCCAATGATTGGTTGTATACAAAGTGTTCTTTTGTCTGATTTTATGCATATGGTGGTGTTGTTTATTTTTTGGTTCGTTTAGAGTTACTATAGTAAAAAAAACAATCTCACTATTAGAGTATCACAATAGATCATAATATATCAGTTCATAACCACTGTATTGTGACCTGGGAATATGTATCATATTGCCAGGCTCTTTCTAAGACTCTGGACCCTGGCCAAATTGTATCACAGGCTTACTGTTCTACAGTAGTGGCAGATCAGTCTGAAACAAAATAATGTGGTTTACATTGAAATAATCTTTGTTTGTTGTTATAACTTCACAAAAATGTGCAGCAAAAAAAACACAGGGCAGTGAGGACAGCCAAAATAATGTTGCATCACAAGTGAAGAAACTCTGATATTAAAAACAAAAACGTCCTCCAGAGTTCTTTGGGAGAATGCTTAGTCTCTGTAGCTAGCCAGAACCCTGGAGCTGTGCCAGTGACGTCTGGCTTAAATCATGCCTGAAATTAGCATGGGGATTTATTTATTTTTTTCCCAAAGTTCCAGTTGAAAAAATTAGGCCTGGCTGACACATCCAACAAACATCAACACTTAATAGAATGTCTCATAGCACATCTGCAGCCTCTTACGTAACCAGTGTACAATAGTTAGTTGCACTCTCTCACACTTGGTTTAATGTTAGGTGTCAGGCTGTCTTTCTAGGCTTGATTGATTAATTGTGTAATTGTAAAATAAGTAGTCTGTCACTCTGGCTCTGGCTTTTACCTTCAGACATTACAGCCGTTCCATTTTCTCTGCAGGTTTCTTGAAGAGCCGTGACCGCTCACACCAGAAGTTCTACTCCCTCATGACCAAGACTCAGATGTTTATCCGCTTCATTGAAGAGTGCTCCTTTGTCAGCGATAAGGATGCAAGTCTGGCATTCTTTGATGACTGTGTTGATAAGGTAGGAAATGTTTTATATTAATCATTTATAAAGAGTAAGAGGTTTATTAAAGTCCTCATTTAACGCTTAGTAAACAACTGCTTCGTTTGTAGTTCCTATAGTTCCTAATATTTATCTTACTATATTAAAGTAGATGCATACATTTTAAATCCCAGTGAAGTGCAAAGTGATAAGAGGTCACTGTAGCAAATGCAGAATGATTTGTTAGAACTATAAGAGTAATATTTCCATTATAATCTTTCCTGCTCAGATCCCCACTGATTGCTGTATGTTAGTTAATTCATTTTCTCTGAGCAATGTTTTTCATTGCACTGGCTTTTCTCCTCCTCTGATCAGTCTGCTTGTTCTGTCTTTGCCCCTCTTTGCCTATTTTTCTTACTTTTTTTCATTCAACTCCTGCTTTTGTTGCTTGCGTGGAAAGCTCTTTGGCACAGAAAAAGAAAGAAAGGTAAGCAGCTTGATTCCAGAAGTGGTTGCCTCAATCTGCTCACACTGTTCTTTGTGCATCAGATCATGTCTTTGCAAAATAATTATCAGGAAGACCAGAGGCAATATTTGTTGCCCAATTTGTAGAATCATTAAAGCAAAGTGATTTACAATTTTTGGAATCTTGTGAGATGAGAACTAATGCAGTCCCTTTTAAACATGCAGTGCTTTTGTGATGAAGTTTGAGCTGCTTTGACTTTGAGAGTGTATGAAAGATTTCTTTGCACTCTTTGCTCTCACTCTCTATGACTTTGTGCTGCTGGCTTGCATTATTAAAGCACCATTACAGTACAGCCCAGACAAGCGTCTGCATAACTGCCAAGACATTCGGAACCGCCCTGCATTCATTATTCATCCTCTGGTGCCTCACGTCATCAAATGTCTCCTCATATGCTCCATCATCTCCAAAAATCTAATGAATCTACAGTATGTGAACATATATATTGAATGATGTTGTGTTGTGTCCTACCACTTTACCTCAGTTTCCCTTTAGGAAGGCATACGAGGACAGAAAGACGCTTTGCTAGCCAGCTGTATTGAACTTCTAAGGTTCATTTAGATCTGCTTTGGAAGCAATGAGACAGCAGAGACAGACAGCTTATTCTCATTTAGAGAAGCAAATCGTTTTTGGTTCGTCCTCCACAAGGCTTTGCTGTGCAATAAAGAAGCGTTAGAGGCTCTGCTCCGGCTCACACTGTTCATTACAGCCGTAAACAGCCAAAGTCACACATCACCTGGCCTGGCTCGTCCTTCGCTGTTTAAAGTCTGCAGAGGACGGGGCTTTAGCAGCGTGCAGATAATGCAAGTGGAGATGTGAGCTGTTTTTAAAGTGAGCCAAAAGTAGCTTGAACACGTTGGCTGGGTTTGCACAGCAGCCGTAACGATGGCCAACAGAGCCTGAATACAGTTCACAGCAGCTCCCTGAAGAGAAATATGGATGCTCAGAGGGGGTACTGTGACCTCCCCACCCTGCATAGCCCAGCTCATGCCATTGCACTGGCCTGTGCATTAAAGCACTCCTGCTGGAGATGGAGTCGATGCCGCCATGCACTGCTAAAAGAGAACCATTGATCCCAAAAAATCTCAGGTCAGCCTGTTCAGCGAGTGCACTCCATCAAGCCCTGTTGGTGCTATTGTGTGTCTATTCCTCCTGCCAAGTAAGGCTGTGCATTTTCTTACTGTTTCACTCAAATGGTCTAAAAAACATAGAAACTTGAATATAAATTTAATTTCAGTATAGTAATCATAATGTGTAATAGTCACATTGCAGAATGCTTAAAGTCATTTTTTTTCATACTTGCTCCTTTTACTACAAAAGAAAATGTATTTAACTTAACTTTTTCAATTTTAATAAATTGTCAACCTAAGGCAGATTATATTTGTTCAATATATTTTTTTCTCCATTATTGGACACACAGAGTTATGTTTATTATTTTAATATATTGTGATGTGATGGATTAATGACTTATGATAAATATCTGGTGAAAAATTAATATATTTTTGTGATTGCGTTAGTTTTGCAGAACAACAAATTAAACACATGCAGCCCTAGTGGCTGGTATATAGGTACAACTGGGTGATATAACTACAACTATACCTGTGATGCCATACAGTACGATGAAAAACATAACAAAATATATTTTTTAAATATCAGTATTTCATTTTCTGCAAAAAAGTAATTATAACTTTGTAAGACAGATGCACTCTTTTTTGGTATTGCACTGATTCAACTGTATTGCGTTTTAGATAGGAAACTGAAGTCATTAGGCTGCACCTTTAATTGTGATGATTCTATGACATGATTTGTACAAGACTGTATGTACTCTGTTCAGTGTCATTCAGCTAAAAAACAAACAATTTCCACAAAAACGGCTTGTGAACATTCCTTTTTGGAATTAAATTGCACACAGATAGTAACATTTGTAGCAAATATGCTATTATGATATCATATCATCTTTATACCTTGTCTAAAATATTTAAATATTTTTTTAATATACCAATATCTGCCTAGCCATATATGTAGGTCAGTGTTTTCTCAAGTGTTAGGAGAAAGGACATTTAGACAGAGACGTCTACAAGCTAAATGCACTGTGGCACTTCCGAGCCACTGGCTACCCTGCCAATGCGCCGAACAGTAATGGTTTCATGTCCCTGGAGCAACATGACTTCTCAGCATTAAGTCCAGGTCAATGCACTTGGGGTGTGTTTGTGTGTGTGTGGTAGACGAGGGGGGCTGGGAGGATCCTGGCTTCTTGGTGCTCATGTGAGATCAGCCTGATAAAGTGTTGAGGGAGACTATTAAGCTTGTTTGCACAAAAAGCTGTCTCACATCTGATCCCAGGTCAGATTCTTTCCCCCCCAGGTTTTGTTGCCAAATGTCGGCATAGCCAGACAGCAGGAAATCCCTTGGCACTGCACCATTGCCAGGCTGTTGTTTGTGTGAGTGTGTCTGTATGGTGGAGGCCCAGCCATGGTTATGATGAGTCTTTATGTTAATCCTAGGTGGACAGTGAGAGGCCAGAGGACACCAGGCTCATTGAACTGGACAAATCGCATCGCAGTGAGCACACAGTCTACATCACACCCCCGGAGCTGCCCCCTGTGCCCGACGGAGAGGAGCCTTCAATGCTTTATAGGTAAAGCACGTAGTTCATATACACAGAGAAAACGAAGCAGACAACAACACACATATAAATATATCAGAACACAAAGAGCACAACGATGAAAGTCCATTTATTGTCAACAGTCTGCATTGTGCAATAATAGACTCTTAGCAGGGCATGTGATCAAATTTTAAATGCACATATTCTTTGGATATTTGCTGCTATTATGTTCTCTTTTTCTGTCTGCCATCTTTGCATATACATAATGGCAAGATTTGTTGTAAGTCATTGTGTACAGGTGCTTTTATGTATAGGACCATACTGAATTTTTAGACAGAATACAAAAAAGGAAAACATCCTCTGCTCTGCTACATTGAAAACAACAATATCCATAATCTAACAAAGTAGCATTAAATAGATACATTTCTGCAGTTTGATAAACAATGTGTCCTGTCTATGTTTGTTGTGTAGCTATGGTGGCTTCCCCGTGCTGAATGCAGAGCTTTGTGAACCACAGGAGTACGCCAGTGTCCCCAAGGCGACCTCTGCCCCCAGACACACCAGCCCCGGCAGCCCTGCTGCCATCTTTCGTCGTTCCAAACAGGTGTGCCTCTCCCTCATCTCTCTCCTGCTACATCAATACTGAGCTTGTTGCTCAAAGAGCATGGCTATTTCTGCCACTTCTTTTAACTGTCTATCTCTCTCTGATCCCCCTCCTTTCATCAGGAGATCAAATCAGCCCAGCGCACGGCCAAGACCTACTCATCCATCCCTCAAATGTGGTCTAAGTGTCTGCTGCGCCACTGCCATGGCCTGTGGTTCATCTGCCTGCCCACTTATGTGGCCGCTTGCCACTCCAAGGTGCGGGCACTGCGCACCGCCTACGACGTCCTAAGGAAGATGCAGGACAAAAAGTTGCAGCCCCCTGATGAGGTACACAAAAAAATTATTAGTGTCTGTTAGAAATGGTCTGATCAAAGGTTCTGGCATTGATGGCAGTTGAGGACAGGGCTGGATGCCACATTAATCTTTTCAGGCAAACATAGTAATGCATCATTGTGCAAGGCTTTTACAATGCTGACCTCACTGTCTCTTTAAAGAAAAGTAATTTAATTGAAAATGTTGTCAAATTCAAAGCACCAGCTGCAAGTGTTTATGACTGTGATCGATTGGTTAGTAAGTGATGTTTGATGTTTAATAAAACTGGTCAGCTGTTATTATAGGTAGGTCTTTGCTGGTCTGCTGTGGTATAAGACCATTGTTTGTTGCTCTTTACAGGTTTGTTATCGGATCCTTATGCAGCTCTGCGGGCAGTACGGGCAGCCAGTGTTGGCTGTGAGAGTGCTCTTTGAAATGAAGAAAGCTGGGGTCCAACCCAACGCAATAACATATGGATATTATAACAGAGTGAGTGTCAGCATCTTGCACCTACTTAAAACCCACTGCACTAGGTAATGTATCATGAAAGACTGGGTAACATTTAAACAAAATTAGCTGTGTCTGAATTACGTTATTTTAGAGACAGCAATATCTGGTGATAAGCTTTGCAAAGATAGTGTATGCACAATTGCGCGCCTGTTTTATGAAATTCTTATCAATGACACAGAATGAGAACGCAGACTGAATTTGAACAGCTAATCTAATTTTAGAAGCTCCAGCCAACATATATTCCAAGGATTGCGCTTTGTTTCTCATAAAAAAAGATAAAGGAGTACGCTTATTCTACCAGTGCTAGCTTCCCAGGAGACAGCTGACATTTCCCTTCTTTGTAAGAAGTTCTGAAAACACCACTTCAACACAAATACAGACACACATATCTGGACAGCTGAGAGTTGTTCCAATTCTATCAGAGTAATTACAGCCAGTCCTTGAGTGAGAACACTATCTACTTAAGATAATGAGAGGGGTTACACAGAAGAATTACTTTGTTAATCTGTGTGTGTGCGTCCGTGCACACACATGCACGTGTGTATATGTGTCTGTGTGCGTGTGTGTTCAGGCTCATCCTCACAGTTTCTGTGTTCTTTTTAACTCAGGCTGTGTTGGAGAGCACATGGCCTTCCTCCACCAGAGGGGGCTATTTCCTGTGGGGGAAGTTGCGGAATGTAGTTCGGGGTGTGGTACAGTTCAAGCAAGTGTGGAAGAGACAGGCTGGTCAACCCAAAGATACACATCTCTCAGGTGAGCACAAACTCAGTCACCAAGAAAGATCTAAAAAAAACTGTTATATGTCAACACTAGGGTGGGGTCCTAAAATAATATCTTGTTAATTCAGGGTATTTCTGCGATAGGCTATTTAGTGAACTTGCAAACATGCAACAACTTGCAAACATAAACAATTAAACAGAAAATGCACATATAGCTACACACTAAACGCATATAAAAAATAAACTGTTTCAAGATATATCGTTTATTTATTGTTTCTAAAATGATGGTCATATTTTTGCACGTGATATGATATGGCACACCTCTGTTTATATACTACATTACACATCAGGGTCTTAATTTGGAATAAGCTTAAATTGTTTGACTGAATGAAGCAGTGACTGTTTGGATTGAAATGTCAGTCTTAATTTAGCTAGGAAAATTGTGTCCTCTTGTTCTCTTAATCTTAATCAATTAAGCGTTTATGTTTAGTGCTTGGTTTTAAATCCTTTACCAATAAATTGCTGTTGTAGTATTATATTTTTGCTGGGATCTGAACAGATAAGATGCTTTACTGCATTACAGAATTTATTCTGCATTCATACAGACCTTGATAACTTTTAGAATAGAAGTTATTCAGGTGTTCGGTTGTCTTGATGTTTTGTTTTTATTCCACTTGCATTTTCTTCGTCACACATTTTTTAATACGTTGTTGTCAAATTCATATATTCTATCTCCTGATAGATCTCAGTGAGGTCAAACAAACGCTTTCTGTTACCAGGCTCCCTTTACCAGGCTCCACCTTAAATGGCTTTAGATGTGAATGAGAAACCGAGACTGTCGCAGCTCTTTGTACCATCTTCAGATCCTTGTTACCAAGGGGACTGCAGTACAACTAGTATCAAAATTGTTTGTTACTATAAAAGAAATGTTGATATCTAAAACTGTACAGAGAGGCGGTCGTTGGGCGCAGGCCAGTACACAGATGGCGTCACTTCTTACAGAAAATTGTAACTTTTATAAATCATAATCTGATCAAGTGTTTTCTTTTTACTTTCCCCACTCCACTCTGTGTGAAACATATTTCAGCCTTCAGCCTCTTGGAATAAAATGTAATAATAAATGTAAACATAATAAAGTTATTATTTAAACATTATAGCTTTAGTTTGCTGATTAGTTTTTGTAAGTTTAGTTTATTGTGTTGTAGTCCTTATGTTCATTAAAAAAAAACATGCATCACAGCAAGTTTTGCAGTTTGCAGTTTGATTGTGCTTAGGTCAGATGTTTTAAACATGCCTAAAATAAATTAAAAGTTGTTAAGAGAAGGATTCATTTTAACATTTAAAATTTTAACAATTTGTTCCAGATGTAATTCCACTGATCTGCTGTTATTTTTTATAGTCTTAAATTAATCTTAACATATGTAATCCCATACTTTGTCACTCTTATAATTGCATAAATCTTAATTAATATCAGTTTTATACGCCTCAAAATAGAACCCTGTGGAACTCCACAAGACATGCTAAACGATTACCAAATAATTAATGATAGTTTCAGCATCATGGTCCAACTAAATAACTATAATTATAAACCAATTCAATGGGCTAGGAATGACTGCCAGAGCATTATACAAAATTAAACCAAAAAAGGTTCAGATAGAAGAAGGTTTGCCTTTCATTTTACCGCAGCTAATTGAAGTCCAGTTCTTCTGGGAACTCTCATCATCTCAGCTCAAATCTCTGTGTTATTTCCCAGGACCAAAACCTCTGCCAGCCTCACCCGTCCATCCAGCCAGGCATTAAAGGGTCCAATTAAGATGAGGGCAGATAGCTGCCTCTCTGACTGTCTCAGATCAGCTCGCTCTTGATCTGATCTCCTCCTATTCCCATGGTATCTCTCTCACCAGCTTATTATGACAGATGCATAAGGAGCTCTAACCGTAACAGGTTGAAACTGCAATCCAACCCAAGTAGAAGTCTCATCATCTATGCATCATTCAGCTCTACATTTTAAAGCAACTCAAAGCCTCAGCCCATTAATTGATTGTGTTGTCGTGTTTTTGTCTATGTAAGAGTTAAGCAATAGACTCTTCTGTTTTCTGTGCTTATTTCCTAGCTGAGTTTAAGTCTCCTGTGTCTTCTTTGTACACAGATGCCAGTGATCTCGACAGCGTGAGCCACGGCAGTCTGGACAGCACTAATGACTCTGCAGAGCGAGCCTCGATTGATACCGACTTCACCAAAATGGACTCCAGCGATGATGGAGCCAGCACAGGTGCCACATCTGACCTAACACTGCGTCATCCACTTCCCTCATCCTCCTCTTCCTTTCTCGCTCCTTCTGCAGACCAGGCTGTGACCAGCTCGTGCTCTCTTATTAACTCTACAGCTCTCTCTCTCTCCTTCTCTTCCGCCCTCACACTCTCTCCATCTTCATCCTTCTTTCCCCTTTGCTTGCTGAAAAAAGTTAGGCTGCTCCAAGAGTCATTATTTCTCACTGTGGGAGCAAGGAGAGTTCGCTTTCTTTTTTCTTCGTCTCCCCTTTTTTTCTCGACCTCTCATTAATCCTGAAGCGCACACACATCTGCCGCAGTGAGCATCGCCACTCATAGTATGAGGAGATGTTATCCCACAGGGAGGCAGAATAAAGAGAAAAAAGAAGTGCGGCTCTGTGAATGTGAAAATGTCTCTTTAAAGGAATGCAAAGCTATAGGCAGCACTGCTCACAGGAGAGATCTAAGAGGCAGAAGCTGAGATTTGACAGAAGAGATTCGTACATACTCAGGCATGCAGTGGCATAGCAGGAGTCTGACAAAGATAGCGAGCAGGAGGAGGGAGAGCGAAGGTATGACTAACCGCGTTATTTTAGCTCACCTCTGGAGGCAGGGAGTGACTATGATATTATCTTTCTGCTCCAGTACATTTCTTTGTGACCAAATCCGAGGCAGTCTACATTTGTGTGTGTGTTAGGGCTGCATGATATTGCAAAAAGTCTGACATTTCAAAATCCTGACATTGCAAATATTTTGTGATATATTGCAGTATTAAAACAATGCAGGATATTTTATCATATTTCACCAGAAGTCAGCGATCCAACATATTAATGATATTAATGATATTAATTATGCCCTCTTTATGCATGGGGTAAAATAAATACAATTGGGCAGATATAACCTGTGGCTGATAAAGAAGTCATTTTTGTATAAAAATTGTTTGTGTCAGTCAGTAAACACATGAAATGTGTAATTTTAATGACCTATGTGCACACTGCTGTGATGAAGACCCTTAAACAATTTATTGTGCAGCCCTAGTGTGTGTGTGTGTGTGTGCGTTTTTGTGCGTTTTTGTGTGTGTGTTTTTGTCAGTGTGCTTCAGCCCTTTTCAAATCTATATGTGACGAAAGCAGTGCTCATCTCAAATGTCCTGCAGTAGCTGTGGGGGCTTGTATCTATGCCGGTAATCAAGCTCTAGTTTTCAGCCGCATTGGTACATAGAGCACAGAGTGAGAGCTGCTATATTTTGTTGGTGATTAAATATTTTAAACTATTCGTCATCAGACTTAAAATAGCGTGTTTGGGTTCATGCTTTAATTAGTCGTCTAGAAGAGAGAAGGAAGTTCATATATGAGTGCAGATACAAGTAATGGCATGTGATGTTGTGTTTAGATTTTGAGTATATTAAGCCTGCTTTTAGGTTCTCATTTTAACTGTATGTGAATAATGCACAGGGCCTACAGACAGAGATTTAGTTTTCACCAGAAAATGGTTGACCAAATGTTTGTTAAGTAAGTTTTTGCTGAAACAGGAACTGAACAAAACAAAAACAAATACTGGACACCGAATGCTCAGTTTTTGGGTTTCTTTGTTTTCTTTTTTTGGGCACCATTGGTCAAATTAAATGGCCTAGATGTATTTTTGTCTTGCCTTTTAAAGGAAAATCAATTAAACTAACAAATAAAAGAAAATTGTGTTTTTTACACCCTTTTTTATTCAAACAACAAAAGGGTTTTTTCCATTTTTGGTTGATTGATTTGCAAGATGTTCTGTGCATCCCTACTTGTGAGAAAACATTTTTAGTTTGAGAAGTTGTATTTAGCTTCTAAACATCTAATGACTTTTGCCCAGCTTAAATGATTTAAAAATTCTATTGTTGTGGTAAATCTGAATGAATTAAATGTACAGTTAACAGTTAAGTGTATCATGATGCAAAGGACACGGTTTATTCTGTGAACGATTTATTGTCACCAGTAGTTAATGGTTAGAACAAAAGGAACAACAGAAGTCAAGGTGATTGTTCTCATTCTTCTCAGTATGCGAGATGTATAAAAAGTCTCCTTTTAGATCTGCTGTGCTGTTTTCCTTACGCCCTTCTGAGACTCGGTCATGTTTTTTATTGTAGACATCCAGGTCATTTGATGGCAGGCTGTGCTGTCTGGAACAGAAACCTTGTGTTTCTTCTCCTCAGGCTGTACCAAGATATTGTCATTGTGTGGTTATGTTCCATCCTTTTATATTGGAGGGTTTTGTTTTCCTGTCTGAAATAAACATGTGCTGTGTGTCCGTTAGGATCCTCTTTGATGAGAACAGCACAATATGTACAGGCTGTATAGGCTGGAATAGGGCGTATAGGGCAGAAATACCGGTTGCTGGAGTGAATGTCATACTTAGTAACGAACTTGTTTGGTGGGAAGGTTTTCCCCATCCCTGAGGTGGTTCATGAACCTACTCTGCACAATAAGATGTGTTACAAAAGGATTTTCTGCTGTTTTTTTCTTCGTTGGGATACTACTCTATCCCAAGGTGTTAAAAAGGAAGAAATTATGGACTTATGGACCTGCATGATGCAGTTAAAAACATATTGTACAGATTTTAATGTACTTTTAAAACATAAAATATCTGATTTTCTTTGGATGTGTGTCTGTTTTATTGCAGGTGGTCAGTCAGATCAGGGCTATGACTCTCTGTCAAAGGAGGAGGTGCGTATCGGTGCAGGTGAAGAGCAGGATGCCTCCCCTAACATGAAGGAGAAAAAAGAGAGAGTCTCTAGCCCACGTGAGTTGCACATCATGTTTTTTTTTCCCCAAAGCTCAGTGTGGAGGTGTGAAAGCTAATTGACTCAAAGCCTCACTGCTTCCACCAAGCGTTGTAATGTGGTATTGCAATAATAAAAAACAACAAAAAGATTTGCCCTTTTTGTCCTGTTAAAGGTCATTTGTATCTAGGCCTGTCTCAGTAGCCAGACTTTGTTGGACAATACATTGTTTTAGATATAATTATGATAAGTTATGCAACTGTTATTTTAAGATTATTTTATTCCCCTAAATTAATGATAACATAATAACTTAACAATTCATTCACGCATTACATTTAAAGAGCATTGAACTTTTAGTTATTCTGTATATTAACACAATGGAATTAAAAATGAATGTGTTGAAATATCCTAAATATACAAAACATAGGTTAAATTAGACCACTGTTTCTAAACAAATAAAAATTATTGAGGTTTTGGAACTGAGCAATATGGTAAAAACATTTTATCACAATATTTAAAGACATTTTCATGATACAAAATGTTATATTAATACAGTGTTTTGACACATGTACCTGTAGACAGATTCTTAAAAACTCTAAATACTATTTTATTGCATTCTTGCTGCACATCTAAATAAAGATGAGTACTTACACATACAGGTGGATCAGTGTACTTTAAGTACATTGTGGAAATAATAAGAAAATTGATCACAAAGCCATAAAATATTTTTATTTTGCTCACCTCTAGTCCATTTATTGTACAATGAGTTTGTTGGTTTTCAGTAAATTCTTCGTTGGCTTTATTTAAACTTTCTGATTTTTTTATGTTTTCAGTGTCTGAGACAGAAGCTTCTAGAAAAGAGGACTACTCCCCTGCACTAAGACCAGCCTCCTCCTCAAGTTTACAAGATTCCCTGTTTGGAGCACTTCCTAAGAGACCTAACTCACTGGACATCTTTGGAGAGAAGGCCATTAAGCCCAGTACATTAGACCTGAGCTCTGGTCTACCAGCAGACATCTCCAATCCAACTGCAACTCAGGAGCACAAGCAGAACTCGCCTGATGCAAAGATGGAGGAAGAGGAGGAAGAAATGGACGAGGGAGCCATGAAAGCTGCTGTGGAGAGAAGCGCCAGTTGCACTGTCACCATGGAGACAGGCGTTGCCATGGTGCGCGGGCACAGCGGTGTGGAGCGGAGCGCGAGCTGCAGCGGTGCTCTGGGCCGGGGAGTGGCTCGGACGGGGATTGAGGCCGGCTTTGACCCGCTGTCCCTGCTGGTGGCAGAGAGCCAAATAAAAACCGAGGAGTCCGACGAGGCATCAGGAGTTCCGTCTGCTCGCCGTGACCTGGCCGAAGAAATCCAGCTCTACATGGAGCACCTGAGCAGCCCCATCAGTCAGCGCTCTCTCAGCACAGACCTGCGGGGCCTTCAGAGTCTCCAGAGTCCTTCACCACTGGGTTCCCCACGTCCAGCCGCTCTGCATGGGTCACCAACTAGCTCTGGATATCTGCAGCCACAACCCCGCAGCAGACTGTTCTCATCTCCTTCACTGCCACAGGGACGTCCATGCAGGAGCAAGGAGCCACGACCAACCTCTTTGGCCTCTCCCTCTTCCCCCACGCACTCCACCTCCTCCTTCTCCATGGATTCCCTGCTTACACCCACGCTGGATGTCTTTAAAAGCAGCTTTCTGTCTGCAGGAAAGGGTGTTGCTGAAAAAGCCAGCAGACTTTATTCAAGACTGTCCTCTCAAACATCCTTAGCGCAGGTGAGTAAAGTTTTTTTTTTTTCTTTATTCATTTTCCTTTTTCTTTTTTTTTTTAAATCTCCAACTCGGTGACCAATTCCTGTTTTTGCCTCTACAGGACCAGAATTCTGACCGGGTCAGTGTGTCATCGCTGGGCTCCGGTGACCCTGACTGTTCCTCTCTGTTTGAGGGCGAGCCCAGTCCAGACCC
Source organism: Astyanax mexicanus (assembly GCF_023375975.1). NCBI lineage: Eukaryota > Metazoa > Chordata > Actinopteri > Characiformes > Acestrorhamphidae > Astyanax > Astyanax mexicanus. Next base: position 23,605,806 of record NC_064416.1, on the reverse strand, counting down.
AGAAAGTCTCTCCTCCCCTCAACGAGATGCCTCCCTCAATGTCACTCGACCAAGGAGGAGCCCGCGCAGGAACAGCCGCTGTCTGGAAAGCCCCTCTGCACCACCTAGACTTTTTCGCCAGGCCTCCCTGACCAGTGAGTGTCTGTTTAAAACATTGCTGTTTTTTTGTTTGTCTGCATGTTTGTTGTGCTACACCTTGTTCACATTTATTTGACTAGTATACATAGATGTTATTCACTGTTATACATTTTAATTTACTAAAAGTAAATGCTATTTCAAAGTTCGATGGCCTCGTTTATCACAGGATGGAATGGAATATTTACTCACGTCAGTTTCCACAGGACCAGGTCTCTAGGGTTTTTACTACTGTTCTTTCATTAATAGAAGGTAAAAGCAAACACACCTTTGTAGATGTGTGACTATTGGTCTTCTGACATCATAGATTAAGGATAAAATGACAGTGTTACTTTGCTAACATCTCACGTCAAACTATTCCCCACTGAATTGCATTCTAGTCCACAAGATGGTGCTAAGAATTCTTTGTATCAGTGATTTTCAACCTGTGGGCCCGGTAAGCCGCTGTGGTACAGCTTGAAGGCCATTGTTCTTTTTCCTAACATGTACAGATATATCAACAAACATAATTTAAGGTACAGACAGATATTATGTCACATATTAGCAAAAAACAAAGCATATTTAAGACCTGCTCATTGATTGGCTTGGCACACCACAGTCACGTGACTGACAAATCAAACTGGTGGATCAGCAAGGTTAGTTTAGTTTTTAGATTATATTAGCAAGCAAAGTTTTATCCTATTGTATGAATATAAAAGGTGGAAAACAAGGTATTTCTCAATAACAAAACTGTGTTGATAAACCAGTTAATCAATTGAATGGGCTATGTTATTTGTGCTGTATTTGTATTTGCTGTATTTGATTTAAATTTATTGTGGCCACACAACGTTAAAAGTATGCAAAAGTAATAACTTGTATTACATTACAGTATGTCATAACAATACTATTGTTTATCACAAATCTTCAAGCAAACATTTCAGTAGATTCATGGGATGGTATTACTATTATTAAATTATTCAGTAATCTCAATACCTTGAAGTGGTTTTCTCTCCTAAATAGTTGTAATCCTGCCTACTGGGTGTAATTACAGGAATAAACATGAATGACTATGTTAATCCAAATCCTCAAATGGCTTCCTTTTGGGAAATCTCTGATAATTCTGCTGAGTAACATCTCTGAGTGGACTTGAAAAGGGATATTTGAGGTTGGGAAATCACCCAAGAAGCTTTATGAAATATTTATTACAATGCCTTTATCTTCCCAGCATTTAGAGACCGCAGACTGGCAGTAAGGAGACACGGCATTGATTTAATATGCATAAAAAACAACTTGAAGTGATTTTGACCTTGTGCATGCTTCCCGTAATATATTCAAGATTTATGCAGATCCTCATTTTTGGGTCTTTAGGTATCTTATTTGTGCAGATTTGTGTCTGTTTGTGTCCCTATGCCATGTAAGTGTGTGTCTGCCCCTGCGGCTGGAGAAGTAGGCCAGCAGACGGGACTCAGAGTGTGTCTGGCAGAGAGTGGAGCCTCTGATTGGAGCTCTTCAATCAGGCAGCCAAGCTTGGGCTGAAGTGCCACATAATAATCACTCAGATCTGACGCACTCGTACCCCAGGCTTCTGTAGAGCCTCTCTCCTTATTATCAGCTCAGGGGAGTATGCTCTTCTTAGGCTGAATGCTATCAGAATTAGCATTCATAAAGCCGGTCATCAGCATTCATCGCACTAGCAGTCATCCCAAATGTGGCCTGATTCTGGAGAACATGAATATGAAAAGTAGATGTATCAAATGACTGAGTCTGTTTCTGTTTCACTAAAGGAAGTATATGTGTGTCTTTTTCTTGTTACCAGGCTCGTCATTGGCAGTGGTGAGAGTCCCACAGACCCCTGACATGTGTCCTGATGCCAGCCTGGCACAGGCCCATCAAAATTATGCTATAGAGGTAAGATTTTAAATACACACAACACCAATAATTAAGACCTAAAATGATAATAAAATAAATAAATTTAGATTAAATACAGAACAGTAATAAATGGCTTAAACCATGGAAGTGTAAACAAACAATCCTGGATTTAGAGAATCTATAACAATGTATTAAAAATCAAATGTAGTTTAATAAAACTATACAGAATGATGATGATGTGCTGGTAATTATGTTATAGGGGTATTCTGCACCCCCCAAAAAATATATAAAAAAAAGTGTCAAATGTAACAGTGAATAAAAATATTTGTTAAATTTGATATTTTTAATACTACAATTAAAAGGAATACTAAATAAAAAGCAGAGCTAAAAAATAATCTGCATAGGTGTTTTAAGTCATGGGCTTTAGTCCTCAAATCAGTACAATCTAAATCTGTTTCTGAACTTGGTCGGGTGGTATTTTTGAGGGACACAGTAATGACTGTGTTCCTAAAGCTAGAAACACAAAGATAGAAATAAATCGTAAAACAATTTGTATTTTTATGCAGTGATATATTTATACTCTATTGATCCAAGTCCAGCAGGTCAGCTTATTTGCACTGTATTTGTGCAGGTGCGGATGTCCAACTGTTCACGCTGTAATACCTGCGAGTGTCTCGTGTATGATGAGGAGATCATGGCTGGCTGGACCGCTGACGACTCCAACCTAAACAGCACCTGTCCCTTCTGTGGCTCGCCCTTCCTGCCCCTGCTTAATGTGGACATCAGAGACCTTACTGGGCAGGGCAGGTGAGTAGCTCAAATTTGTCATTTGGTCATGTGGTCTTGCGATAGACAGTCTGCGTACATCTGATTACACACAAATGCACTGAAACAGCCATATAGTCTTAACCTGTCATGTATTTCTTTTCTTTTTCTGCAGAACATCTTGTCAGGATCTGTCTAGTTCCCAGACAGAACTAAATGAAGCTTTAGAGACCCAAAAGGAGCAATCACCGAGCAGTGAATCCACAGGCAGTCCCTCCAGCAATACTAGTAGAAGCACAGTAAGAGCTATATTTGTAACTGGCCAGTAAACATTTTAAATTTTGTTGATGGATGATGCTAGAGATGGGCAGTAGGACAATATGTTATGGTATTGTGATGAATTGTCGTGTTGATGTCATCTTGATTTAATTCATTTTATGAGTCATTGTGATGGTTTGTGTGATTTTCTCTATGCTACAGGAGCCAGTGACTGTGCCTTACCTTAGTCCTCTGGTGCTATGGAAGGAGCTGGAGAGTCTGCTAGAGAATGAAGGGGATAAGGCCATTTCATCAGCAGCCATCGTTGATCATCACCCCATTGTCTTCTGGAACCTGGTGTGGTTCTTCCGCAGGCTGGAGCTGCCCAGCAACCTGCCTGCCCTCATCCTAAGCTCCAAGCACTGCAGCTTTGATGAGCAGGTGCGTCTGCAATTACTGTTTATTGAAAAGTGATTAAGTGTTTGATGGTTTCTTAATTATGGTTCTGATTAGAATCTTTAATATTTTACTGTCGTTTACCCGTCCACAGCTTCTTCAGAGCAGTGCATCAGAGGACAGTAAGAATGTCCTGGTCCAGATTCTGTGGGACAACCCCAAGCTTCACCAGGACCCTATTTCACCCTGCTACACTCTTTGGAACACATATTGTAAGTCTGTCTGTTTTAACTTTAGCTGTAAATAAATGTTCTGTATTAGTAACTTAAACTAAACCTCTGTTGTAGCATTGTCTGATTAAAGACATATATGTACGTACCTATATGGGCACACATCTTAATTTCTCTTGTCTATGATTGTGATTGTACAACAGCTGCAAACCCAACTTCGTTTGGTCCTTTGCTGGAAGAGGAGCCGGCAGTGAGTTTGGAGGTGCTGCAGAGCGTGGTCAGAAGCATACAGAAGAATGATGTCTATCAGCCCATGAGTCAGATACTGCAGCTACTTGGTACCAGACTGGGTTTCATCAGACAAAGGTAAGAGCTTCAAAAAGTAAATCCATATGTGCCCTATTTTTTTAACAGCTAGTTCTGGATAAATGGATGAAAATACAGTACTTAACTCTGGTTAAGAATGGAGGTACTGATGATAAAAATTTTAGCACAGCAAGAAAGCATCCTAACCTGTTTTCACTTTGTCATTTATATATTATGGATGTCCCCGATCTGAAATCAGTGTCATTCACATCATTTTCAAAGGATCGGAATAGGGTGAAAAACATTTTCATCAAAAACAGAAAGTTACATTGCTACTTCATAAGTTTACTATACACTTGGCTGCATTGCCTATTCTGCGCTCACACTGGCAGCAACAACTCCCTCATATAACCAAAGTGTCTGTTGTGTGTTCATGGCCGCTCGCACTGTTGTGACAGCTCTTTAGATGCTCTCTGTCTCGTACACACTCGTTCGTGCCCACACGTACACACGCACACACACAGCATTTCCTCCTTCCATTAAAGCTCTGTTAAACTTAGTAACCCTGCACATTACAATATTCAAAATTGAAAAGCATCAGAACTACCCTGAGATATTATAATAAATTAGAACATTTTAGTCTGAATCTAGTCTGCCAGGTCTAAACCACACTACACTTTTATTACAGTTTACTTATATTATTTATGTTTTTTCTTTACCGCATTGCAGAATCCTACTCAAAATCAAATGATTTAGGAACAAAAAAATTTGATTGGGAAATTCCTATTATATATTATATAGTATTTAAATAAGTATATAATAATATACTATTACTGTTTAGCTTGTTTACTTACATTTTGCAAGAAATGTCTGTAAATCAGATGTGTAAACCCTGTCATTTTGTGCTTCTTTGCAGGAGCTTGTATAGAGATCTCCTATTCTTGTCTCTGGTGGCTTTGGGAAAAAACAGTATTAATATTGGTGAGTTGACTCTGTTGTGAAAGGTTAATTGATTATGTATTAATATTACATTGATATTGCATGTGGACTCACAATCTTACTCAATCTTGCCTTTAATTAACAGATGCTTTTGATCGCGAGTACAAGATGGCGTATGATCGTCTGACCCCCAGTCAGGTCAAGATGACTCAAAACTGCGACCGACCGCCCAGTGCAGGCGTCATGGAGTGCAGGAGGACGTTCGGGCTGCCGAGTCTGTGATTTCTCTCGTCTGATGCCTCTCCCCCTCCTCCCCTCTCCTCCCTTTTCATCACACAGAGAAGGACACACAGAGTCTGTGACAGGTCATGTCCAGCCAAAGAAGGAGCATCTTACTTGCATGACCTTGAGGATTCAGTGTTACCAAAGCTACCTCTGGCTCCCAGCAGCCATGTAGAGACTAAGAGGCATTTCCAAGCATTCTGTGGTACAACCGTTGTATGTGGCCAGTTGCTCCCCATTCACTGTGGTACTACCTGTGAACACTTGTCTTTTTTTGTTGTTGTTTTTGTTGTTGTTATTGTTTTTAGCACAATCTTTACCTCATATTCTCCCTTAAACTTCTCCCTCCCCAATGTGTCACCCAAAGCCCCAAATCACATTCAAACTCAAACTTAGCTCCACTCAGGTAATGCTTAGTTAGTACTGAGATCAGAGTAGATTAGGAGCAATATCATTATCTAGTGCTCAGGTCATAGCATCACTCCCATCAGATCAGATTAGAATGGCTCATATGGAGGTTTGGGACCAGTAGCAGAATACCAGTAATATAAATTCACAATCATGTTTGGGGCCATAAGTAGAGAAGCACAATGAACAAACCCCAGTAAACCTTCAGAGTTTCCACACATTCCTCTCCCAGTATTCCAGGGGCACTTATATATATATATATAAATATATATATATATATATATATATTATCACAAAAGAAAATCACCTTTGTGTACATAGTCTATTATTCTATTATTTAGAATATTTGTATTATAAAAGTATATTTTAAGACTTGTATTTGTTATAACTGACTTGTCTCCATTTGTAAAGGAAATACCATGTGGTGTGTTTGAGAGCGTGGCGTCTGTGGTCGTGGTCCTGGAGACCATCGTAGTATCTGTGAAGTGTACTTTTGAATAGGTGAGGTACAGAACTGGACCAAATCAAATGTTAACTCATGAACTACGAGACTGTTTACATGGAGAGCGAAGAAAAAAGAAATAATAATTACGTACAGTGTAAATGTAATCGTGTACTACTACTAATGTAATCTAATGTTACGGGAAGATCTTTTCTACTTTTGAACTGGAAAACCAGAGCAATGCCTTACGACAGGGCAGATGAGCTGTGGAACTACAACATGGAGACCAACTACAGAAAGCATTTTCAACACCTGCATTAGATATTAGGTATTGCGACTCTGGAATGACTCTGATTGTGGGTTTTTGTTTGTCCACGTCAGCTGATGCAGATGTTTTGAAATTCTTGATTTTTTGTGCGTTACATATGGACAGTTTTGCATCATGTTGCAAAGCATAATGAAACACTATGTTCCATTATTATCAGAGTGCACTGCTCTTAATGGCTTTTTTATTTCTTTTAATTTTTAATAAAAAAAAAAAAAACACAATCCTGCGCACAACTCAACATGCACATTGATCTAGGCATCGTTTTAGCTCTGCTTTGGGTCAGTTGATGCATTTGACTTAGATTTAGATTTTTTTTTATAACATAAGTCGTCTGTCTATAGCATATGATTCCAGTATTATTGTTAATTCCTCTTGTAATTTTTTTTATAATGATTGTTGTTATTTTTAATCTTTTTATAAATTGTTTACGGTACTGTAAGGGATGGTACACTATCATGGTACTTGATGAGAGGAACTACACAGATGTAAAGAGCACATGAGCACTTACTGTAAGTCAGTTAAATGAGGGTAATGAAATGTACAGCGACTGCAGCAAATTCTTTTTTTACATAGTTTAATCCATCATCCTTCATTTGCTTGGTAACATTAATTGAAGCAACACTGATTTTGCACCATTACTGTTATTTCTAATCTAGGCTGTTCACTATTATATGCCACATTTATGGATTATTATTGAGACTATATTGAGTGCAATGCCCATTTTGGCCCAACCTAAAAAAAATTAACAGACATAGTTTATCCTGCTTCTCCAAAGATTTCAAGTTTACCTAGTTGGACCAGATGCTGTGCAAGACTTTGGAATTAGATGCCCTGACACTGCCATTTGATGTTTTGGCTGTTTTCTATTTCCTTTACACTAAATCTTGCTGCAGCAGAAAAAAAATTGCTTTTTAAGTTACAAGCTAATTAAATCAGTTAACTGTTGAATACTGGTAAGTCTAAATATTTGACATTTTAAATATTGTAGTATAAAACGTGATGTACGAACTGATTTTTGTATGCTAAGTACTGTTACAGGCCGATACGTTTACACATATCATTTATTGTGTTCCTTTCTGTTATATTTGTATATTCCCTAATTCGCCAGATCCAAGCAGGGTCTGCAGATGCTGTTTATACCTGTAAATAAACTCACTTGAACAGTCGCCGGTGTCTTTTAGGCTCATTTATTATAAACAGAGGGAGATAAATGATTGAGTGAGTGAGAGAAACCCCATTTTCTTGATGAATGTTGATACACTGAACATCTGACATCACAAAACAAATGTGTGCAATTCACTACAGACAGTTTCTCCTCTCTATTTGATGTCGTCCTTGGAGCAGAATAATCTGGTTTGAGAATCCTTAACCTTTTAAGACCTTTAAAACCAGAATACATCAAAAAGACTACTTTCTTGCAGGTGACTATTTTAAAAATGATTTTAAATATTTCAAGAATGTATTTTTTTACATAAAGCACAAGTTACTTGAATTGTGTTCTATATTAGTTATGTAGTATTCCATATTACAAAAATAACTCCATTGCAGTATGAGTGTAAATTACATCATTTACAATAAGCACATATCCTCTCCAATATTAGTGACTTTTCCATACATTTGCAAGTTCTGGAAATCCACGTTATTAGACAATACAATCACAACGCAAAACATTTCATATTAAGCAATTAATTACATTTCATCATTTGTTCTAAAGGACCACTTACTTTGGAAAAATGTTGCCTTTGCATGGGTTGATCATTAAAAAAAGGTATACATAACAATCTCAACACAAAATATAATATATTTTACAGTTTTAGCAGTGAAATGTGTGGTAAAATTGAAATATTAAAATTTAAAGAAAAGGGTGCAACAGTGTTCGCTGCTGGGCGCTAATTGATTCTGAAATAATATATGGTCCAAAAATCACTTCCCACAAAAATTAGTGAATTTGACAAAAAAAAAAAACATTTAAAAAATGGAACACTGGGAAATATGTATTTGGGGGCATGGTCTAATATAGTGAATGCTATAATTATGTGGCACACAACTTAACCTTTTTCTTATAATGGAACATCTACACAGTCATATCAGTCATATCATATTATGGCCAATTCCTTCTATACTCACTGTCCATTTATTTCTCAGCTTTAAAGAGCAAATATGAGCACTTTGTAGTTACAGACTGTAGTCCTGTATCTGTTTCTCTGCATACTTTATTATTCTTCTTTTATTCATTCTTAAATAGTGAAGAATCTACAAGAAAGACCACCACAGAGCAAGTATTACTTGGGTGGTGGGTCATTGTCAGCACTGCAGTGATGTGTTAGTAGTGTGTTGAGCTGGTATGTAGTGGTGGCTCAGACACAGCAGTGCTGCTGGAGTTTTTAAACACCTCATTGTTACTGCTGGACTGCTGGTTACAACTGTGCAACTGTGAAGCAACAGGGGAACATGGTTTACATGGTAAATGAGCAAGCTAGGTAGGAGTGTGTAAAGTGGACAGTGAGTGGACACAGTGATAGCTCAGCGACTACAGTACATAAATGCCCAAGGTATCTACTGTACAAGCTTAGTATTGCACAGTGGAGTTACATTAGCCTTCTAAAAGGTTTCTGGGAGCAGACATCTCAGTCTCAGCTGTGAATGCATCATTTTTTTATATTGTTGCTTCCCAGATCTAGATGCTCAATACAGGGACAGATGTTGGAGGGTTAATCGGGACATCACAAATGCCAGCGTGTGACCAGGAGTGTCTGCCACGCGGGAGTGTCGGTAATGCTTTTAGTCAAGGTGCGCTGGTCAGATAGACACTGGACACACAATGATACGGTCCTCCAGCATGACGCTCAGCACCAAGAACACAAAGTAGAGCAGGAACATGGTGAAGCCCAGCTTCTTATTCATCCTCCACTTACACACAGCGATGGAGATGATGACGAACAGAAGCATGAGGAAGAGCAGCACAATGGCACAGAAGAGCCCGTTGCTGCTGACGGCCACAGGTGCCAGCCCGTGGAAGGAGGAATACATCAGCCAGGGTACCGGCAGCCTGTAGGAAGTGAACAGGAGAAGAAAAGTAAAGTAAGATTCATGTTAGAACCTGAGGGAACATATCAGTCAAGTTCTTAATTCTGCTAAAATAAAAACTGATGAGTTCTAGTTAACATTATCCTAAATGACTGTACCTAATGGTCCTTTTAAACTTTCATGCATTATTAGTTTGAAGAAAACTGAAATGTGATTTAAATTTAAATCTATCAGGTTCATTGATTTAATAGGAGCATTTGATATAATTATTCAAAATTAGGGCTGCCCAATACACTGACATGCCAAAAGCCATGGGATATGAGCATGTAAATTGATCATAAACTATAAATTCAGGGAATGCCCACAAGTGTATAAGTTGTAAGGTGTTATCTTGTCATTGAGGTCATGCCCACCTAATTAAGACATGAACTCCCTAAAATGGATAAAAACAATAGTTTTGGGGTTCCAGGGGCTATAGGCCTAAATATTTTTCCGATGTTTATGGAGGAGGAATCCAGTTCTTCACTGCGTTATGAAGCCTCTTTTAAAGAGCCACTAAACCCTAAACTATATTTTTTCCATTAATAGCTGAAATGTGTTCCTTTGAAGTAATAAAACACACAGTCCTGCTTAAAAATTGTATAAACATTTCCTAACCTTTAAAAAACGCTTTTATGTTTGGTTTGGTTAATACACCTGTGTCCTTGCATATAGCACTTACACCTGTGAGGCGTATTAACCAAACCTGATACAGCCTTGAACCAGTATTAACCAAAGTACGCAGACACTCACAATACGAAGATCCAAGGCACACTACTGCTGCTGCTGCAGCTCAGCCAATCAACTCTCCCTCCTGCCCTGCCTCTAAACCCATACATCAATATGATAATTAACTATTCCTCCCATTTTTTTGGCCTTTTTCAAATTTGAGCTAAGGGTGGAGTCGGCAAAAAAGGGGGTTTAGTGCAACGGGGGGTTTAGCTGCAGTGGCCCTGAAGTGCAAAACAAATTAACATGTCAGAAAACAAAATTACAAAACTTAAAACAAATTTACATACAAAAAAGAATTACATTCAAGAAAAGAAAGTTACAAAAATCCGCAAACTTCCTGTGTGTTAGACCCTCCCTTTCCGTCAGAAATCGCAGTTTATTAAAGTGTTTCAGTGCTGGTAAAAATGTTTTGCGTCTTGTAAATTTGTTTTAATTTTTGTAAATTTGTTTTTCTGTGTATGTAATTTTTGCCTATGTATTTTTTTTTTGTAATTTTGTTTTCTTGAATGTAATTATTTTTTGCATGTAAATTTGTTTAAATTTTGTTTTCTAACATGTAGCTGACATCACGTTGGGTTCAGTTATTTCTACAGCGCCAGAGCAGTGCGCTGCAGTGGAGCAGTGCGCAAAGTGTGGCGTTTCCATGCCAACGCCCGTGACCACGCCCGTGGCCACACCCATGACCACGCCTCTGTCGTTAAACCCAGTTCAGCTTGGTTACCGTGTACAATGTGGTACCGCGGCAGAAAACGCGTGACCTTAACAAAAAGGGAAAAACTGTAGTCCTAACAACATAAAACACGGCGAGCGACTGATACAGTATTAACGACTATTCCCTACAGATGTGCAGCACTTTTCTACACTCATATAGAGATAACAGGAGAAGATTTAGAGCTTTATTTTGACGGTGAGAGACAGATACCCGAATTACCTGAATTAAACCCGATGGGGGCAGCGTATATTTACGGCATGAAAAACGCCTTTAAAGGTAAGCTCCTGCACAAACAATGACACTGCGTGTTTCTAGTATATTTAAACACACTTAATTACCTTCAAAGAGTCATAAATATTGTAGCTTGTTTGAATTTATCAGTCCACCTGCTTCGGGCTGAGGGTTTGAATGTTTTCAGATTTTAAGGTGGAACAGAACATTTAACTTATATAGTTAAAAAACGGTGTAGTTTTATTTGTAGACGGTTTGTAATTGCTGCACAATATAAACAGAAATGTCTAAAACACTCTTAAAGCAACTAACATCTACTACAGACTCATGAATATGAAATTTCATATGAAAACTTCATATGGTTTTACTGTGGGTTTCTGCAGGTATAAGAAAATCAAATTTAGGACTTTTTAAGACTTTGTAATCCCATTCAGAGAAGACTTGCAGCCTTTACAGTAAGTTTGTGATTTTTGTATTTCTTTTTTATAAATTTGTTAATCGAATGTGAACAGTGCAAACTACAACATGTGAACATAAATGTATGTTATAAATGTTATTTTGTGGTATTTGCCACATTAGTTGGTGTAATAGATTTATCATTTCCACACTGTAGACATTATAGTAAGCAAGCACTTCAGTTCACTGAAGCACCTGTGCTGTACTGGTTTCCTCTTATACCCTGGAGAATAACTTGACCCCACATGTTATTGTATAATTCGCATTCTGATTAAGAGTGATATGGGAAATAAATAAGCCGCCAGAAGCCATCAGCCTTGTTCAAGGACTCTTAATGGTGAGGGCAAATAGATCTTGGTAACAGAGCCTTAATCCACAGGATTTAGAGCCCCTCAAATTCCCATTTTAAAGTCCTACCAACAGTTCTTGCTCCAAACATATGACACTTTTGTATTATTGCCTGAAAGCCTTGCTAATTTACCCCACAGTGATGTCAAATATGTTGCTGCCGACAGAGCTGGAAACAGCCATGTCTCCCAGTCCTTTACGAGCCACGATCACACTGGTGATTAGGTCAGGGATGGATGTACCAGCCGCCAGAATGGTGAGACCCATTATTTCTTCTGAAATGCCAATGGTCTCACCCACCTTGGAGAAAAGAACAGTTTAAGAAAGTGTATGAATTAATCACATTTTCAATACCGAGAACATCTACTGACAGTAACAGTGAGTCTGGTGAGCTTTTCCAAACTGACCTGATGTGCCCACCACACCATGAGATAGGAGAATACGCCAATCCACACTATGGACCCCAGGAATGTAATCACAAAGAACTTCTTGGATGCCTGTTAAGCAGAATGGCCAGTGAAGAGAGTCAGAAGAGAGAATAGAGGTCAGTCAGCAGCCTCAGTCCACCCTAACATTACTTAACACTTCAAAGACACTCTGCATCCAAGTGTCTGAAATCAGTCTGAGCTGATAGAGACTGTGTTGCTTAGTATACTTATCATCAAAAATTGCTGCTGTTTCTGTTGCACCCAGAATAAAGTGTTGGATTGCAAAGCTATTTGGAAGGATGTACAAATGTTACCAGGAACAATAGGTTTGGACAGATATTGGCAATATTTATTGATCACATACAGAATGTGTGTAGTGTGAAAAATGTGTAACACAACATGCCAGATGTCTCAGGATAGAGATGCAGCGGTTCCTAATGGTGTCCTAAAATTATCCATTCCATACAAGCTCTTGAGACAGCAGCAGTATGAAGACAAGACTTGTCCTGTTGGACGAGTGAACTGAAGTTTGCGACCTCTAGGAACCTCTACGGTTTCCTACCAAGTAGGGCTGTGTACTGTTAAGGAGTGGTACATTACACATCCCTTACACTTTACTTCGGTATGAGCAGATCAATAAATACAGTCAATTTATTGTTTCTGGTATCCCTTTTCCTCCCTTTGAACAGCATTGCAATACAACAGTTCCTTTTGGATGGAGCTATATTTTTGATGATTCTAATAACTGTATTCTAATTCATTCTAATATAATCATAAAAGTATTCTTCTACAATGAGCATAAACATTTTTATTAAGAATGTTGCTTTACGGGATTTCTGACGTCTGGAACAGTGAGCCACAGTGGGAAAACAATAGGCAGCAGGAACAAGTAGGTTGCTTGTTTGCGCCTGGTTTCTGGCCACTCTAAGGACAATGGCTCATCATTCTCTTCACCATCTTCACCGTCTTCATCTTCTTCATCTTCATCATCGTCATCATCATCACTATCCTCATCACTGTCTTCCTCACTGTCCTCCTCACTGTCTTCGGATCCTCCCGATCCCTCTGCACCCTCGCCCTTGTCCTCCCCTTCTGCTGCTGCTGCTGACTCTGGCTCCTCCTGCAGAAAAAGAGTGAAAAAGATAAGGAGATGGAGAAAGAAAAAATAAATGTCCAATCTTTTAAAAAACGACAAATCCACAGGGATATTAAATTACATGATGGAACACCACTGTCAGCTTTATTGAATTTAAATAACTAATACGTTTTACGAAAGCGCAGATATTCCCAGCTGTCCTTGCTATACAGGAGAACCCCACCTTCTGTCCCTCTGCCTTGTCCTTGGAGCCCTCCTCCTTGGATGCTTCTGGCTCTTTAGAATCTTTGGCTTCTTCTGTTTTACTGTCCTCACCTGTGTGATTCCACAAGACACAAGAGAAATATAAACCAAGCTGATTTTAATTCTGTCATTCAGCTAGAGACTTGACACACATCATGTGCATTACCAAGAACAACTGTCAGATCTAGAATTAAAGCAAAGCTTTGGTTGACCAACTCCACCCTTGAACTGTAGTGTATGGTTTTCTTGGTTTAATGGTTTAGCTGATTAGTCAGCATTAGGAGTGTAAAATATGGGAAAAAATGTGAAGTGCGATTACAGTGATAAGAATGGAATATTTTGGTATCAATGTGAAACACAGTAAATTTGGATTGTAAATTAGTTTAAACTCTTTTGGCAAAACACTTTGGCACTTGGCTTGGCTGCACTTATTTTTCTCTGAATAATTAATAGTTTGGGGGGGCGGGGCTCACTGTGAACCTCTACATTACTCTACTTCACTCTGCCTCGTTAAGTCACATAAGCATTTCCTGTTATTTACAGCATTATCGCAGCTCTTTTTACATGTTTATAGTGAAAACTTGTATTACAATAACACAAAATAGTCAATCAGCAGATGCACCATATGGACTAAAGTATTGGGCCATGTGCTCATCCATTGTTTCTTCTGAAATCAATAGGATTATCAGAGGAATTAAGAGTATTAGCCTGCTTTTCTTGGAGGTTGAGCCTTTCTACTTTTTGGAGTTTTGCAAAGAGTATTTGGTTATATTCAACATCAAGCATATTAGTGATCACCACCCCACCTCATTGCCAACTTCACAACTCATCCCAGTAATGGATAGAGTTCCAGAGAGTCTGGGAAACATGTGGTGTTTTTTATAGTTCTAAGGCTATTTAGTAGTGAGATTTAGCAGTGCCTCATGTACAGTATCTTCAAGATATCAAGATGCTGAGAAGATGACCACATGGATCAGGCAGATGACTCACCAATGAGATAATCACTCAGCACAGAGCACCCCGACATCTAAGATTACACTTTTTTTCTGAAAAAAGGTAGTTACAAAGGTAAGGGAATATTTGGTCACGTTTTTCTAGTTCTACTAGACTACAAAGCATTTTAAGTCATTTTTTTTCTGAAATGTTAGGGGTAGAATACTGCCAAGCCCCTCAGAAATACAATAATAGAACTGTACAGTAGTAAAAGCAATAGAATTATGCAGTTTATTAGCACTTCTATCAGTTTGTGTGTCATTAAATTAGCCTTATACACAGCACTTTACTTGTGGACATAGTTCTATGGTGTTTGGATGAACAAAATATTGTATAGTGTATACAAGTGGGACACAAAAAACTGTACAATGCAAAATGTGGGGCATATTTTTTAAACCATTTTTAACGTCCAAATTATTTATATAACTGTTGTATGGAAATGTTTTAAAATAGTGTCAAATAGTGTGTTTAAATGGAATGCAGCCGATTTGGTTGGGACGTCATTTGCTGATCGATTTTAACACCAATCTAACCTTTAAGGCTACTTAAAGGAAGCAGTAGGTGCTTCAGATGGAATAACATCATCATATCATTTGGCAGCTATTTCAAAAGCCATATCATTTCCTCTGTGCCAGATAATCCTCATTGATCTGGGGTCTCATACTTAATTCATAAAGCAGAGCTTGATCATTATGGCACCCAATGTGTAAAGAAGCTCTGGGTTCCAAACAAAGCCCTCAGCATGGAATGTGAGATTGTGTATGGAGAGGATAGCGAGGCCAGGCTACTGGCACAGTGCCCTCTCTCTGCACCTTTCATCCGGCTCCCAGCTGGTGCACTGCTGCTTCTGCAAATGCCACATTAAGCGTCGGTGTGAATATGCAGCAATGCTCACCTGCGAGACGGGACAATGCGCTGACCTGTGGATAAAGCTCTTTACAAACATAATGACAAACTGTGGACTAGGAGACACTAAGATTTGCATGGTGGAATACTAGAGCTCACCTTCGCCCGATTTTTCCTTCTCTTTGCCCTCTACCTTCCCCCTGGCCATGTTGTTCAAAATCTGAGCCTTGTCTTTAAACTTCACTGCAAACCAAAAGAAGTAGAATATACAGTCAGGTGTAGACTGACAGGCATCAAAGATTCATAAAATAGACAGCACAGATATGGTTATGTTTAAAACATGAACAAACACATGCTTTTATTCCTATCAACTGTTAGACTTTATTAACTATTTTAAAAAAGTCTTAATTAATAATAAACAATGTTTATTACTCCTAGGAAACTGTTATTTGTGACCCTTACTCTAAAGTGTTACCAATGTGTCAAAATTATTGGTGCACCTGAAGACACTTTTTATTGGCCATGAAATTCTCATTTTGGCTTAATACTCGATACATTCTTAGTATAATAATGTGGTAGAAAATAGAAAGTAAAAAAAAAAATTACAATGTTTACATGCTGAGAGGAACATACTGTTACTGTCTAAAGAAAACCTTTGAATAGGTAAGAATACTTTTGAAACGTCATTTCATAGATGAAGGAAACACCTTCACTACTATATTTAATGGTCATCATTAAAAAGTGGATAAAATCCTAAACAAAAAATTAATTGCAAAACAAAACTCTTTTTATAAACACTTTGAGAACAGTACAGAACTATGGAGTAATATGAAAGTATGGAGAATTTTAAATGTAAAAAAAATCTTCATAAATAAAGACTAATGCAACGAAAATGCAATGTAAAATTAAAGAACTATACAGTTTAGGGATGCTCTAAAATGAAACATTTTGGCTGAACCGAAACCAAACAAAATTGAACCTTTTGACAAGGCCAAATACAGGCCACATTTTTCTGAGGTTTTCATTAAATTTGCCCCTTTTTCCACCACACCTTAAATAAATAGGTCAAAAGTATCTTTGTCTTACTATTACAAAACTACAGTTTAAAATATTTGTGGTAAGCCAAACATCAAAGGTACTTTTTTTAGTCATTTTGTTTCGGCTGCCCGATATTCAGTGCATCCCTAATACTGCTCTAAACTAATTATGAAGGTAAAGTGTCACATCTACCTTGTACATAACTCAGGGAGACAGCTAAACAGCTAGTCAACTAAAACTGTAGTATTTGGGGCACTGAATCTCAGATATTTACCATAGATTATGCCAGCAGCATTAGTGGCTATAAGGGGTGGAACGGAACACAAAAGTCACAGAGGTTTCACCACAGTTGGGACATCACAGTTCAGTACAGGTTTGGTTTCTAAATGCATAAAGATAGATTTCCTAATTTATTTTGAAGTAGTTCAGCTTACAGATCATACCTGGCTACAAAACAAATAAGCACCTATTATGATAATAATACAAAATAAAC
This sequence comes from Astyanax mexicanus, assembly GCF_023375975.1. Taxonomy (NCBI): domain Eukaryota; kingdom Metazoa; phylum Chordata; class Actinopteri; order Characiformes; family Acestrorhamphidae; genus Astyanax; species Astyanax mexicanus. Next base: position 23,588,787 of record NC_064416.1, on the reverse strand, counting down.
ATAAATAATTTAATAAACTTGTGCATTAGGAGAATTGTTTTAATTTGTTCAAATTAGGCCCAACCCTTCAATTGAAAATAGGTAAATAATCCATGTGGATCTGGTTCCTGTGCATTATTTGCACCCGCCATAATGAACCACCAATCAGCTTAAGCTAAGCTAAGCATGGCACGTTGTTAACTTTTTAAGGGTTTATAGGTTTTTGTTCGTAAAATTTGGTTCTAGATCCTGTTAAGCATTTTGTGCGTACTGTTATACATTACTGCCTATTATTGTATTATCCCTAATTTCCATACCATACCAATTGTTCAAAACTTAAGCATTGTATGTGCCAATTGTCACAAATACTCCACCTTGGTTCCACATTTCAGTACAGATTTTTTATTTGACATCTGATAATTCAGTCACATGATTTTTGACATGTCAGTGTTCTTTACCTACGGGTAGAAATTTATTTTGAATAGAAAAATACTGGTTAAATGTGTTCTCCAATCTAAAGAAAAGGCCAAAAAAGGTAAAGCCAGAATTTACACATGGTCAATTAAAGAATTTACAACAAAAAATAAACAAAAAACAAAAGAGAACATAGAAAACAGTACACATTTTGTCTGTATCTGGTGTTTTATAATCTGGGGCCAGAAAAACAGCAACAATGTCTAATCCTTCCTATTTAAGCAAAATGTCTGTTCCTTCCATCTGTAAGCTGAAAATATACACCAATAATTTTGACCCCTTTGATGTTGTTAAAAAAATGAACTAAATTAGAATAAAAGCATGCATTGATTCCATACATTACACATGTATCACAACACATTATCCATGCTGTTTATCTTAAACAGCCCTTCTGTTCTGAACCTGACTGTAGTCTATGTTTGGACACCGTTTGATGTAAGCTGGGAAATCTTAACTGTCTGACTCTGACTTCCATCACATCACAAATAAACACAGACACGACACCATGGGCACAGAAATACACCCTGAGCGTCCTTACCTTTACTTCCCAAAGAGCTGCTAGGCATTGCACCTCCATTTAACACTGAGTCTAATGAGCAGAGATGCATATAAATGCATTTGAAATGAACACAATGACTTTAAATTAAACGATGTATTTGCCTACAAAGGAACAACTGATTTGTTACAGTAGTGAGAAACACGATTCAATCTAAAATGTGATGACATGACATTACTGCTGTAATCATGGACTTTAATAAAAAAAAATACTGATTGTATCCCAACTGTACATCAGCTGCCCTCTACACTACCTATCAATAAAAATATATCTACATAGGTCCACAGCTGACCAGAAGTTATTTTGGTAATGGATCAAAACACACATGTGCAGGTTTCTGCAAATGTTAGAAATTACTGTAATGGCCTGTAAAGACCTAATATGTTATTTCAAGTCTTAGAATTAAATATAATTTCTTTTAGATCTCAAATATTTCTAAATATCTTAATAATAAACCAATAAACCATAACATTACCCTCCTTGTTTCCATTCTATGTAGTCATCTTATCAGCTCCACTGGGCATGTAAGAACACTTTGTTGTTCTGTAATTAAATTATTGTTTAATTTATTATTCTTTTTTCACTCTGTTCTTTAATTGTCTGCCCCCCATAGGACCACCACAGAGCAGCTTTTATTTGGGTGGTGGGTCATTCTCAGTGACGCTGACATGGTGTTGGTGTGTTAGTGTGTTTTGTGCTGGTACAAGTGCAGCAGACACAGCAGTGCTGCTGGAGATTTTAAACACTTCAGTGTCACTGCTGGGCAGAGACTACTCCACCAACAGAAATCTTAAGTCACTAGTGTCCTGTGGGCAGCATCATATAACCACAGATGAAGGACTAGAAAATAACCAAGACAAACTGTGCAGCAAAAGATCAGAGCAGATCAAGAGGATCAGCTAGGTAGGAGTGCCTAATAAATTGTGAACAGTGAGAGAACAAAATGTTTAAAAACTCCAGCAGCCTTGCTGTGTCTGATCCACTCATACACACATAGTACAACGCACACTAACACACTACCACTATGTCAGTTTCACTGCTGAGAATGACTGACCACCCAAATAACATCTGCTCTGTGGTGGTCCTGTGGGTTATATGGCCAGTGGAGCTGATAGAATAGATGTGTATAAAAGACAGATTGTATTAAAAAAGAGGTGTTAACAATATTATGGCTGGTCAGTTTAAGTCTGATTTTAAATTTTATTATAAAACATGTACATATGATTTCTGTGGGTAATCAGTTTTATAGTGATCGAGTACAGACGGCCTGTTTATCTTAGCAGAAAACAAGTAACTGAGAAGACGCTGAGAAGATGACCACATGGATCCGTATGAATATACCCACCCCATTTAGAGCTTAATTTAATACCACAGGCCTGATCCAGACAAAGACCTCATTTAATACTGATGATTAAACAAAACAGTTATTTGTTGCTGTTATTTACATTCCTCACTATCTTTGGTTGTTTTTGCTCCCTTTGACCCAACGATGTTCCAGAAAAGTGCTGTTAACTATAGAACTTCATACCGAGCCAAATTTTGTGGTGATCGTGATGCTCCATATTGCAGGATTTATCCAAATATAAGTAAATACCTAAATTAAGCAGACAACAGAAAACCCAACACTACTTGCAAACGGTCAAGAGAATGCAAGATGAGTAGAGTATATCAGCCGGCATTTACTTAGCCCCATACTGAGTGTGGTAATAAAGATGAATGGCTAATGTAAAGTCAACAAGTGCCATGCCAAGTGTGGTGCGGCGGGTGGGCAGTATCTGCAGCGTGTGAATAAGGGAGAGCCCTGTTGAGATAAAGGGATTGGGCCACTGGAGGCTGGCTCTCGGCCAGCTTTTATGAGCTCAATCAAAAGCAGCTTAATGAGCTGGAGCAGCGCAGTGCTGGCAGCTTGAGCTAGGACCCTGAGGCCACAGGTGGAGCGCCACTCCCCGAGGACACCCTGAAGGTCACTGGCCACAGGAGCCCTCAGCACCTCCTTGACCCCTAATGCTGACCATGCTAGAAAGGGTCATTGGATGCATATGATGTAACCTTATGATGATCTAACAAGCTATGTTCGTGATTTCTACCAGCAGGTTTATAGAACACAGTGTAAGTGACTGGCAAGGGATTACTGGCAGGATTATTGTATTATTACACTACTTTAAGTCACACTTTCAGATCGCAGCACAGTGTCTCAGATCACTTTTTACTCAAAATGTTTTCTAAGCAAACATTAACTTGCAGTTTATTCATTGGTACATGCTTTAAAAAACGGTGCTAAAAAGAGTATATTAAATGCCATAGAATAACCAGTTTTAGTTGCATAAAAAAACATTTTTTGTGAGGAACTGTGAGTGTAAAGAACCTTCTTTAAACATCTAAATAATTCTTTGCACGTTTTTTTAAATATGTTTATTAATGGTCCATGGTTCTTCATGAATTCAATCCTTTGTAGCACCTTTGTTTTTAAGAGTGTACAACTGTACTGTAATAGACATTGTGTAACTGCAGCATGACACTGATAATGCATCCTCAAGAGGTAATTTTTATTCATAATCTGATCTGTCATGCTCATGGCCATATGATACATAACTCAAACGTTTTTATTGTATTTTGTCTGATAATGAACCTATTGCCTGTTTAAATGCTGTCATGTTTGTTGATGTGACATGACAAAATATCATAAAGCCAATATCCCTCCATGCTCCACCTACTGAATCATTCATCACTCCATAGAGTGCGAGAGAGGCATTTATCTTCTTAATACCAATCTGGACTTAGTGCTGCCTTCATTTGGAACACTTTCCTAATCCATTTTACTGGGGGAAGGACAAAGGGACTCTTTTGTAACACACTTTTGCATTTTTAATAGTTTTTTTACAGGAGTGGCCAATGTTATGGTTTTGGTAGAAAACCGTGTTTTTTTTTTTTATTACTTATCTATTTTTTTTCTACAAAGCTATATGCTTCGTGTTTTATTGTTCTATCCACAACGATTGTTCTTATTCAAAAACTATCCAAACCAATCTAGCCAGGTGTGAAAAAAAGTGTTTGCGCCATAAATTTAATAACTTGGTTGTGCCACAATGGCAATCAATCTTTACTGATAATTGGCAATAAGTGTTTTACATCTCTGTGGAAGAATTTTGGTCCTCTCTTCTTTGCAGGATTGTTTTAAATCAGCCAGATTGCAGGGTTTTCGAACATGAACGTCATATTTAAATTGTGCCACAGCATCTCAATCAGACTTCATTTTGTTGTTTTAAGCCATTCAGAGGTGAACTTGTTTGTGTGCTTTAGATCATTGTCCTGCTGAACCCAAATACGCCTGAGCTTGAGGTCACAAACAGATGGTCGGACATTCTCCTTCAGGATTGTCTGATAAACAGCAGAATTCTTGATTTCATCTATTACAGCAAGTTGTCCAGGCCCTGAAGCAGCAAAGTAGCCCCATGCCATCATACTGCCTCCACCATGTTTTAAGTTCAGTATGATGTTCTTATTCTAAAATTATGTGTTAGGAAGTTTCAACAGGACACACACCTTCCAAAAAGTTCCACTTTTGTCATGTCAGTCCAAAGAATATTTACTCAAAGTCCTGGGGATCATCAAGATGTTTTTTAGCAAATGTGAGATGGGCCGATGTGTTCTTTAAGTTCTGCAGCATTTTTGCATTGAAACTCTCCCATGGTTACATTTTTCGGCCATAGCTCTCATTGTGGTCTGCTGGAGTCCCGAATGACTTAAAAATTACTTTTTTCAGACTGACAGATAATTTTGTTTTCTTTTCTGCTTTAGAATTTCTTAAGATGGCTGCATGATGTGTTGCTTTTTGAGATCTTGGTTGTGGCTAGTAGTGAAATTAAACTCAGATTTCCAAAAAGTGTGATTAATCACAGTTAATTAAACACTTTTTTCACAAGGGACTAGATTGGTTTAAATATTTCCTTAAATAAATAAAAGATTAATTTAAGAAGTATTTTTTATATTTACTTAGGTTATATTTTCTGATATTAAAGTTTGTTTAATAATCTGAAAATGTAAGTATGACAAAATTGCAAAAACAAATACTTTTTTACGCCACTGTTTATGGCTTAGAGTTATATGCCATGTCAGCTCACCCTGAAGTTTGCAAGTTTTCTAGTTTCTCAACCGGTGGACTTCTTATTACTAAATAACTAGTTAAAACATATTTTATAATCTCAAAATAATATTATGTTGCACTCAATTTAGTTTTTCCAAAATGTTATGTTGAAGTCTACTCATACATAAATGTCTACTCCCACAATAGGCACTCATACATGCAGCAGTATGAGCAGCTTATTAGTTATACTGCTGTTCAAGAGCCAACAGGGTATGCTTGATTTATTCAATGTATGCTAATGTGGTTTCTTTATGAAGGGACATAGCACTGAAGTGCTCTTACCTTCACCCAGAGGATCTAGTGTGTGAATCATCAGCTGGAAAATGGTGTTCCTCATGGTGCTGTTATGTAAAGAGGCTGAACTGCCCCCTCGCTGTAGTGTGGGCTTTAGCTGAGGATGGGGAGAAAGAGATATGGACACAAACACTCAATTTCGCACAGACATGACATCCTGAAAGAGGTCCCTGTTTCATGGTCAGAGCTAGAAAACTTGTTTACAGTTGGTTTCAATCGCCACAATGGAAAATAGAAATGTAAAACTCATTTGGTACTTTAGACAATATTTTTTAGCATTCGCAGATTACAAACTGAACAAGTGTCATTAAAAAGCACAGTTCGTGTTATTCTGCCATTCAGTATACAAAATGTCAGCGTTTATAATAAGACACTCTTTTGATTTGCTCTCTAAAATTTAGTAATTCATTATTTTCATGAATGAGATGAAATGAAAACTACTTGGGTGTTCACAAATTCAATTTTACAATTTGGAGGCACACTGCCCAATCACATGAACATCCCCTATCACTAGAAATGTCTCCAACACTGGGAGGGCGAAGCCAGCCATGGCCTCCAGTGCAGCATTACTGGCTATCCAGCACACACAGGAGAAAGCGCCAGGTCCCCAGCTCTGATACATCAGCTAACAGACATCTGTGCCAAGCAACATCACAGAAGAGAGAGTTTAATCTTCCTACACAGAGAGAGAGAGAGTAACTGTGGACCTGATGGCAAGCATTATTCCAACCAGTGATCCCCAAACCATGGTGACTGTACCTTAGTCTGCTGGACCACTTCCAGATTTAAAATAACAAAAAATCAGAACATTCCCGCAACAAAAGTTTGGGAACCTGCATTGTTGGTGACATCAACTTCAGCAAGTATCATACCAAGTTAAGTGTAAAATGTAAAAGTTCTTTAAGATTTCTGAGCCATCTTGCGTGATCAATTATGTTTAGCTCTGGGGACCTTGAGGTGTGTTTAGGATCATTGACCCCCTTTTCAACAGCTTCATTTCATTCTGCACCATTTTAATTTCAAACTTCCTAAAAGCGCTTTGATAAGAGTCAACGTTTGAAAAATGTATTTTCAAAATCTGTATTTTTAATTACCTGGTCTTTTCTAATGATGACTAGCGTATTTTTTGCCTTTTACAGAATAGTTAATCTTCTGCTTACTGGGTAACAGACTTACAGACAGACTTTTGCCCTCATTTGACAGGACAAGGGAACCATTTTTCATTACCTTTAATCGATTCTTGTCCTCAGGGGGTTCAGGAGGGGCATTGTCCTCAGTTGATGTCCCATTTTCCTATGAACAACAATGATATGAAACATCAGAAAAGATTCAAAGTACTAACAGTCATAGTTTAATTCAACTACTACTATAGTGTGAGGGGCAGACTGCCCTAAAGTTACGTTTCAAATCTTAGTTCATATGATACAAACAGCAATAGTTTTTACAATGCCTTATGCCCGTATTAATTTGTTTTTGTAAGGAAACAATTTTCCCCAAGAATATAAGTCTGTTTTTGCATTCTTGGCATTAAGAAACAGCTGAGGTTTGGGAATCTAAATGATGATTATTGACATTAGAGAAAACATGCAAATAGACAGGCTACACAGGATACTGAAAGGAATATTAAATGTATTTTAGTTCTTTTGCATAATCCAAACTAATCAGGCAAGATTTATATCACATTTCAGAATTAGCTTATCTAATGATGTTTTTAATGAAGTGTACAAAGTGTATCTGAATGTATTACTGTTACAGAAGGTGTCTGATGAGAACATCTGAAAAGAAAGTAAGTAATTAAGCAATATGGAGTAATGAAGCAGTAACTTTAGTAATCAAATTGGGGGGCGAACTGTAGGGAGTTTAGAGCACCTGTGTTTCAATAAAAATATCAATATTTAATTGTATGTATTGTTTATGTATCGCAAACCAAAACAATACAATATATTCTTATATTGATACTTCGTCCCAACCCTAGTCAGTGCACCACAATTTTTTAACTGTTATATTTTTTTTGCTCAGTAATAAAAAAAATAACCGTGTCAACCTTGTACTGGTTTTCTAAAATGTCCAAGACAGTATGATGCAGCCATTCTTTTGTTTCATTGTTAGCTTGCTTTCTGTCTCTTTTACAGTCAGATCCATGTGCAACTGGACACTGTTATTAAGGAGAAAAGGCCTGTAGCTGAATTCAAGTGCAGAATTTGCATTGGAGAACAGAAATTCTCAACATGCAATCTACAGATGTGCTGGTGCTGGTTGAGGAGACTATGATTAGGCTGAAAAAAATCAAACCTTTTATAGAGACACCAGAATTTTTGGGATGGCCAAATCAACAAACTGGTATATTTTTAAATAATGAATGCATTGATTAGCTCAGCAACACCAAAAGACCTAGAAGCCCATAAAATGTTCTTTCCTTAGTGAAGCACCCTTCACTACATCTAGTCAAGAACAAGAGATGGATTCATCACTGTTAAAAATCAAGAAATGTCTTCATGAATTTCAATACAGAGGGTTTACCATAGGGTACAAACCACTGGTAAAACTCAGGAACAGAAAGGTCAGGTTAGACTGATAAGGCACTGGTAATATAAATTCTGTGTAAATTAATTAAGCTATACTTTGTTAGATTTAGTATGTGCTGCAAAACTGATGCACATTAGCCACTAATGGTGTTGAATTAATACTGCGAGTGGCAAAAGGTAGCACACTAAGTGCTGATTTAATCTGATTTACCAGATTTCCTTAGTAGATAATAAATAATTTATTAAATAAATAGGTGTCTTAAAATAAAGAAAGTGAGCGTTTTTAAATGGCTGAGTCAGTCACTTGACCTCAACCCAATTTAGCAGTGATTTACCTTACTGAAGACAAAACTGAAGGTAAAAAAGCAGCATCTAAAAGCGGTGCAGTAAAAGCCTGGAGGAAACTCAGCATTTGGTAATGTCCATGTTTAACAGATTTCCACCAGACATTGATTGTAAATTATTTGAATTAAATTAAAACAAATAGCATCCTTGATTTTGTTATTTTTTAAATTAGTTTTAATCCTGTGACGATTAAGGCTAAAATTATTTATCAGTTAATGCAATATGTTTAAATCATGCTCATGTTGAGGGTATTGTGGCTGTCTGAGGTAGGGCAGTTTCATATTTTGTGGGACTGCATTAAAATCCATTGCTCCTGGATTGGTTTGGGACCACTTTACCAAAATATCCTCTCTGGAAATGTCTAAGCAGTTAGTAGTGCTTTATATGGGACATTTTCCAGATTGATTCGGCAGATATTTTTACATTTTTAAGATCATTAAATCTAAGTTAAAATAAAAAGAAAATTGAAACATAATGTAAAACCCATAAAGGTGATAAAAGGTGATACTGATTAAATATATGATAAGATATATATGTGATAAGATTCATTCTTGCACAGTTGGCAGCATTGTGTTTGTGCATTGGGAAAAAAATGTTTATATAAATGTGACAATGTTTTATTCATAGATATGCACAACTACGTTATAACACTCTTTATACTGATTTTAAAAAGCACCTAAGCATTTCCTTTCCTTTATCTTTGTTCTTTGTGTGTTAAGACTGGCCTCCTAATCATCTGTGATAAATGTGAGCCAGTGGGTTTATTTGGATTCAGGTCCAGGGCCTCTCGGGCCTTGTAAGCCTTCTTACACCCTTCTAACACTATATAAGCTTCAATCACACTTACCAGGCTTAAACACTGTATATGTTACACAGTTTGGCCGGCAGAGCAGACCCTCAAAGGATTACAGGTTATGGTGGGAGAACAGCTTTGGCCAAAGCCAGGGGTAGAAAATAAGAGCGGCAGCTTGAAATGCATGCTGTGCTGACACAATTACAGCAGTCACTGTAATTTATCAAAGTTAATTAGCTAAATCTGTTAGAAAAATGTTTTCTCGGGGGTCCTGTGGATCTACAGTAAGTAGTATGGTTTTAAATACATTGCCTTGAGATTCAACAAGCTTTAAAGATCTTTCTTTGTAAGTATAAGTTGTTACGCCATTCTTGTAAATAATAAAAAAAGATGCCCAAAGAAAGGCTGCTGTTCCTTAATAAGCATAATTCATCAAATTGACCATCAGTTCACAGCATAGTGTGAGGTGAACCTCTTCAATACTATAAGTAATCTCCTCATGCAGTACTGCCTGTACAGTGTGTGTAGAAACATTATATCAGATTAGTGTAAGTGTTGATCTCTCTAAAACGCTCACTCATCACACCATCTAAGCTGAGAGAAAGTGAGGATGAGGAGGGCAGCTAGTCAACACATTCTAGCCGCATCAGAGCAATGTGTTTAAAAACTATGGATCTACCAATATTACAGCAAACAATTTCTTTATAAAAAAGAAATGGTAATAAAATTTGTATATAATGTCGTAGGTGATATATTGTGATACTGTAAATAAGTTAATATATTGTAATTTATTAAGTCACATTTTAGGAAAACTGTTATACATTTAAAAATCTGAGATAAAGATAAGCAGTCTAGTGTAGTGTTCAGGGTTTAAACTCAACACTAAATAAGCCACTGGATTATTTACACTCTTTACTTGCAAATTAATCATTAAAATGTTAATTAATCATTAATTAATTACGTTTTTTTGCTTTTGAAAATTGATACAGTACTGCAAAATAAAATAGTACAATGAATCGATATATCAATATTTTCCTACGTCTCTACAGCAGACATACCAACAAAGCACAGTATGGCTTCAAATACATAAGTAATTATATGTTGTTATAAGTTATTAGGTATTTTCGCTTACTCTTCAGTTGTATAATAGTCTGTGCATCCCTAATAAAAACAGTGGAAGCAGTATTAGATCATTTTAGTGCACAACATTAACACTGACTGAAGTCCCACTGTCAGCCTGCACGAACCACGTCACGCATTACAGAACCACTCATTAGCGAGGTCTCGCTCTCACAAACACAAGAGATCCTTTTCATTTGTCTCATCAAAGGCTAACACACGTGTGTCTGCTTAATGAATAAACATAACACAATTGCATTTCACTGTTGTCTGTTTTGGATACAGTGTTATAATATCATTTCGCTCAATCTGTTAGGCAGAACTGAAGCAAAATTACAGCTATTTTAGTATCAGTATTGAAAAGTCTATAGTTAAGCAATAGTATGTGTCTAAAAAAACAGTATGTGTTAGATTACCTGAAATACCCTTTATGTCCTGATAGCAGTCAGTAAATGCTTGGAGAAAAAGAAACAGTAGCTTTCTATGTAGAGCCACAGGACTGTAAAAAAAAATCACTTACATTGAAAAAAAGTGTATATGGCATACCTTTCTGTATACCTGCCTACCTCCTGATCCACATTAACATGCTCTAATTGTGTGCTGCAAATCACTTACAGTGCTTCCTTATGATGTACTGTAGCTGTTAGCACAAGATGGCAGAGCATGCTACAGTTATATGCTAATAGGTAATGGTGATACATGTGGCTGGAATGCAAGCTAAGCTAGTTGTTTTGTCTGCCAAAATGCATAGCCATTCAGATAAAGCCAGTTCACTCATGTCAACTCATGTTGACAGGTGTGAATTGGGCCAAAAATTCTAACATGCACTGTTTTGAGTTAGAAGCTAGCTTCACAAGTTTGCACTGCTAATGATTTAAAGTGAGTAGGAAAAGTAGTTCAAATGGTAGAGTTACCTGCAGCCTGGAGAGTGATACCTTTGAGCTGGTAATTACAAGTTTTGTCTAGTTTACAATGGAATTTGTTATTTTCTTAAATTATTACGCCAGCATAAGTGCATTGGTAAGCATATTCTATGTCTGTGCGTGGTATTGAGTTATTAACAGCACAGTGAGTAGATCTTTGTGCTTTGTTAAAACATACTTTATGTTAGAAGATGCCTTTAGCTGCTTCTAGATGCTATTATGACTTAAATATTCAGCTGCATGTGGCTACCTATAACTGTTAGCTCACTAGCATTGTTTATCTTGCATGTATGTGTGTAAAACATTTAAGTAATGTAATGTACAATTTGTAAAATCCAAACCTGTTTCTTGCCGTCACTTTTTAAAAATGTATATCAGTGTATAAACCACACAGTTTCCCATACAAATGTTTTTACTGTGTTTAGGATGAACAAGAGTAGTTCTTTGAAGCAGTTCGCCAACTTAGGTTAACTTAAGGTTCTGCAGACAGGTCAAACCTTCTACCATTCAACTTGCTATTCAGCCGATATTGAAAAATGCTTCAAAGAACCTTTAAATATACTACTACCACTAAAATCTTTTTCAATCACAATGTTGCAAAGAACAACTTTGGTTCCCTTTTGCACCTTTATTTTTAAAGGTGTACCTTGTTCAAAGGAAAAAATAAATAGGACACACCTTCTCAGGCTCTTCCACTGAGATGACTTTCACAATGTTCTTGTGCTTGCTGATCTGAGACTTGAACGCACGCTCGATCTGGACGTTGAACTTCATAAAGTAGACATAAAGGCAGTAGCCCCCCACCAACATTACGCTTTCCCACCACATGATGGTGTTGTCCAGGAAGAAGATGATAAGCATGATGAGGTCCATGATGTAAAAGGACACGTCCCGGAACAGAGGCCACCAGGTGAGGTGGAGCATCTCCCGGGAGAACAGAGCGCACATTCCAATGACAAACAAGATGTTAAAGACAGCTGAACCCACGATGGTCCCAATACCCACGTTGCTATGTGAGATGAACACGCCAATCAAGGAGGTAAAGAGTTCAGGGGCAGAGCCTCCAGCGGCCATGAACGTCGCCCCAGCAACATCGTCCGAAATCTCCAGCTTGTCAGTGATGACTCCAAGAGTAGGGACAAAGAACTCGTCACACACGATAGCCAACGAAACAAACATATATATCATCCCAAAGATGTGCAGAATTACCCAGCCTTTACGCCGATCCTCAACGGAGAAGATGTCCACGGGGTACTCGCCTTTAATGTGAGGGGGCTGTACAGGGGTGGCTGCAGTGGTTGTGAGTGAAGGTGTAGTGATTTCAGGAGCTGGTGTGGGAGCTGGAGTGGGCTTTGGAAGGTCTGGGTCCACATAGATGCAGTGGATGATCGTCCTGTTTGTGGTTAGGATTGTGGTTAACTCCGTTGTCCCAGTTGTCTCTGTTTTCGGAGGGGTCATGGTGGTGGCAGTTGTCTCTGGTGGATGAACCGCATCTGTGTGAGTTAGGGCCTCCAGCGCTGTAGTAGTTGTAGTAGTAGTAGTAGTAGTAGTAGTGGTGCTGGTGGTGGTGGTCAGCTTAGTCGTTACTCCTGGTTCCTGCATCAGTCCTTGAGTGGGTTTTTCCAAACTATCCTCTGGGTCATCTTCTGGCTCTTCTCCAATCTGAGGTTCTGGCCATGGTTCTGGTAGTCTGGTCCTGATGGTAAGTTGGTATATACAGCAAAGCAAAACCCCAGACAGGAGAAATATAATCCGGCTCAGCTGAAGTCTCTTTCTCCGAGTTAGATACATCTTGCTCTTTGTTTCCTAAAGGGCACCAAGTTGCTTGTTTGGGCAGAAAAACCCAGTATGTCTAAAGAGTTCCCCCAAATAAGGATGGGGTGTGTAGTGCCCTGTCACAGAGCGAAACATCTCATTCTCTCAGAGCTGGAGGAATCCACTCCTAGGCCTCTAGGTTACAGATACAAAAGCATAGAGGTCCAACAGCAACAGGTTGGTATTAGTGTGCATCTGCTATGAGAATTACTATCAGAAATACAGATTAATAGTAACATAATAATAAACAGTGAGGTTTTTATAGCTAATGTCATTTTAATACAGTACCAATCATACTGAACACAAATGAATGAAACACATGTGGAATTATTATAGTAAACAAAAAAGTGTTTGACCTCCACAATCACTTACCCGAAACTAATGTTTTAAAATGAGTTGGACCACATATTGAAGAAAAAATAGCTAACACAACAAGTGCTCAGCACCTCTTAGAGCTCCATATAGACCGTTGGAAAACCATTGTAGGTTCTTCTGAAGGTTATTAAAAAATATAGATTTAGGTAAGGAGAGTCGGTTGGGCTAGGGAGGCAACTGCCCCCTCTGGTGCTCCCATGGTAATAAAAAAAAGCATCATAAAATGCAAAAAAGTAATGCTGCAAAAAAAGAAAACGTGATCCTGTGGCTTCACTTAAAAAAATAGTGATAAAAAAAGTGCCACTTCTGCACTCTATACCAAGAAATGTTCACAATGGAATAAATCATTGCCCATCTATGAGTGCCCTTCTGCCATTCCAGTAGAAAATGGTGCCATAATGAACATTTTTATGATTTGTTTTTAAAACATTTTGTGGTATGTGTAACACTTTTGTTTACTACATAATTCCATATATGTTTCTTCATAGTTTTGATGTCTTCAGTATGAATTTACAATGTGGAAAATAATTAAAATTATAAAGAAAAAAACATTAAAAAGAGTGTGCTCAAACCTTTGACTGGTACTGTGCTATATTCAAATAATGTAAGATTACTTAAGATAAGATATAAATCCTTTAGAAAGTCACATATTAAACATTTTAAAACTACATTTTAGCAATCACTAGAGGAAAGGAAGAAATAATAAACAGCAGAGACAGAGAGATAGAAAGAGAGTTAAAAAGAGATATGGGCAGAAAGTAAAATAATAACAATAGGTAAGAAAGAGTAGAATGAATGAGGAATAGATAGAAAAGAAAACATAATAAACTGAAGACTTTTATAGAAAAGGAAACAACTGAATGAATGAAAAAAAATATATAGACTGAGAAAGAACGAAAAGCACAAGCCAGTTTAAGTATTTCTGCTGTTATTATTGTATGGTTCAGCGTTAGTGTAGAAGAGTGGGTAAGGGTTACCGTGCTGTGGTCCGTGGTTAGCGATGCTGTGGTGGTGCTGGTCGCTGGAGAGCAGCTGTACTGAGCGGCGGTGCTGCTGCTGCTGGAGCCGGGGCGCTGCTGAAGGCTGCTGGCCACACAGCTGGGCTGCACTCGGAGCTCCGGCGGACAGGCGAGCATGCTGGGCGCAGCGGCTCAGGTCAATCAGGACGCACCGCAGGACAGCTCTTCACCGTGGATCAGCATAATACCTAATACCTGAAGTCTTTTAAGAGGATTATGTGTCCTGTCTCCCTACTCTCTCATTATGTCTTGAACCATTTCAGCCCAATTATTCCAGCCGTTTGTTGGTTCTTTACGAAGTGCGAAGCGGAACAAACAGAAGAAATAACGTGTAGAAATGAAAAAGACGATGCGAAGAAAACAACAGAAAACAGCTAAAAAGAGATCGCAGTACTTTTGAGGGACTTTTTCTCGTTGTGAGAGAGAGAGTGAAAGAAACTGCTGTGCTGTCTGAATAATAACCAGCGCGTGTGTATGTCCTTTCAACTGTTTCACCATTAATAATAGTATAATTATATATTTAATTATTTAATATCTCTCACTCTCCCTTTCTTTCTCTCTTATTCACCCTCCCTCTTTCTCTCTCTCTCACCCCACTCTCTCTTCTTTCTCTCTTTCACTCGCTCTCTCTCACCCTCTCTTTCTCTCTCTCGTTTTTCTCTCTCTCTTTCTTCCTCTTTCCTCTTTCTCACTTCTCTCTCTCCCTCTTTTCTCTGTCTCTCTCAGCCTCTTTCTCCTTGTCTCTTTGTCTCTCACCCTTTATTAATTTGTTTAGTTATTTAATTGTTTATTTATTTATTTATGGTGATATGGTTTTGTTTTTAAATAAATATTTTAATGGCTGAGATGGGCTGAAAATAACTTTAAAATATTATCATGATTTCTTTGATTTCACCAAATAAAAAAAAAAAACCTTTGGAATATAATCAAGAGGAAGATAGATGATCACAAGCCATCAAACCAAGCTGAACTGCTTATATTTTTGCACCAGGAGTGGCATAAAGTTAACCAAAAGCAGTGTGTAAGACTTGCGGAGGAGAAAACATGCCAAGATACATAAAGACTTTAATAAAAAAAAAAACAGAGTTATTTCACCAAATATTGATTTATGAACTCTTAAAACTTTTGGAATATAAGCTTGTTTTATTTGCATTGTTTGCGGTCTAAAAGCTCTGCATTTTTTTCTTATTTCAGCCATTTCTCATTTTCTGCAAATAAATGCTTCAAATGGCAACAAACTTACTTAATTTTTACTTGCTTTTTATTCATTTTACTCAAACATATACATATAAATAGCAAAATCGGAGAAACGGTAGTGGTCTCCTAATTTTAATGACTGGTTCTGCGCCTCGCTAGGAACTAATTGTAAGGTGTGAGTTGTTTCTGGCCGGGCTGGATGCTGAGAGCACAGTAACTCTGCCGGAGGAGATCTTTGTGTGTGTGAAACTGTGATGATGGGTAAAGTCAGCTTTATTACTCATGTTTTGTGTAATTTCACTGCCTGTGCAGCAAAAAGAGCCGCTGTTAGGAACAGTACCGCCTGTCTGTAGAGAGTTAATGGAGGCGGCTGTTTTGGGAGCAGTAGTGGTGTCTATAAGTGGTTTAGTGTTTTAACCACTGGTGATCAGGAGCAGCGCGCAGGCTTCGCTAGTAACTTAGTTTAAATTTAGATATTTTCAGTAAACCGACACGAAAAAACCCTAACTCCGCCGCGTTTAACCTTTTTATCGGTAACTTACGTGCAATTGCTGTCATTTTCTAGCGCTGTGCTCGTTAGCTAGCCTAGTGTTATCTAAGCTACGTAGCTAACCTGCACTGAAACTGTAGCTAATGTCAGTTGAAGTTAGGTCAGCTGCCGTTACTGTGCTAAAACGGATGAAGGAGTTGTAATTTTTTTTGTTGTTGTGATTTTTAACACAGTTTGAATATTTAGCAATGTGTTAACTAACGGACTAGTGTATGGCTATTTAACTTTGGTGTACGAATAAATCGATATGTCATGGTATTGTAACATAAACAACTATGTATTTTTAATTGATAATTTACTTGTAAGGAGGTAATTTATGCCTACTAATTCAGGTTTTACATTTAGATTTAAGTTTATGTTTTTGTCAAAGAAAATACAGTTTAGTGGGTTAGTAGTAGGATGGGTAACGTTACCCCTTATATGTGAGTCTTGGTCCTCCCAGTGTTTCTTCCTCCTCCAGCTCTGAGGGAGTTTTTCCTTGATTACATGCTCACTTGGGTCTTTATTTTATGTTCAGTGTTTTGCGTCATTCTGTTCTGCGATCTCATTTCTGTAAAGCTGCTTTGTGACGACATCAGTTGTAAAAGCGCTATACAAATACAATTTATTTGATGATAAAGGCTAAGTGAGTTTCTGCTCTTTTTACAGGTGGGCTGCCGGACCGTCCCTAATTTCTTAATAGTGGAAGCAGAACACAGCCGTCATGCCGACTGTGGTTCTGATGGATGCTTCGCTCTCCATGACACGACCTGTGTCTTTGGAGGGCAGTGAAGAGTTTCAGAGGAAGAATCTAGCTGTTCATGGACTGACCATGCTGTTTGAGCACATGGCTACAAATTACAGGCTAGAGTTCACAGCCCTTGTAGTGTTTTCTTCCCTTTGGGAGCTCATGGTACCATTCACCAGAGACTACAACACATTACAGGTATGAATCAATATGCATAATGCTGCCAGCGGTCATGCTGTGGTAATATTTTTATACTGTCTTAATTTTATCTTAACGCTAACAGAGTTGTTTGCACTGTACAATGTGTTTTAAGCGCATCACTCCATTAATGTTACTCTTTCTTAATCATTTGTTTTGCAGGAGGCATTGAACAATCTGGAGGACTATGATAAAACCTGCCTAGAGGCTGCCCTGCAGGGAGTCAGTAACATTGTGCAGCAGGAGTGGGGCAGCACCTGCCCCTGCCAGGTAATGTATATGTTTGATAAAGTTAATATTTCATTAAATTACATTTTTCAAAATCACATGGGAAGGAAAGGCACAATTTTTGTTTTCATCTAACATTTGACTCAAATTAGCTATCTGGGAATACCTGAAAAATAATGCAATGATTTACTGAGATAAAGATCAGCACATGTGAACTCAGCACTAAGATGCAATAACTGAATAAAGGTTCTTTTATCTCAATCTGGGATGAGTTACTGTCTCTAGAGGTGCACCCACTCTGTTTATCAGGTCAGTTCTGATCTGGTTTTCATGCTTTCTTTGTTGGCCTGTAGGTGGTGCTGGTTACTGATGGTGCTCTGGGCATTGGCCGTGGTTCTTTGCGCCACTCCCTGGCCACAATGAAGCAACGTGGAGAAGACAAGAAGTTCCCCCTTCCCTTCCCTTTCTCATCTAAAATGTACATCATGTGCATTGCCAATGCAGAGGAGGTGCTTATTATGTTTAAATAATACAATACTATATAATTAATAATCTGTACTGTTTCATTATTTACTAGAACAGCCTGATCTTCTTTTGTATATTTAATTAAAAATTAATAATAAGTCATATTTGTATATATATATTTTTTAATTGCAGCTCCAAGCCACTGATGCAATGGACAATTTGGAGCAGCTGCTCGCGTTAAGTGGTGGAGACGGACAGATCTTTACTATGGATGGTCCACTGTGTCTGAAGAGTGTTCAAGCAATGTTTGGGTGTGTGAACTTGCTGCTCCACCTGTTGATAAGTTGCACTGCTTTGTTTCTTATACTGTGGTCCTTGTTATGTTAATAATGTGTGTGGGATGTGCTGGTGATTATGTTTGCTTGTGTGTTGGCAGGAAGCTTATTGACCAGGCATACACTCCCTTTCACGCTGTGCTTCGCTGTGGGAACCTGGCCTCAGATGTGCAGGTCTTTCCAAGGCCAGAACCTGTGCTGCTGGATGAGGAAGTTGATCCAATACCAAAGTCTGTGCTCACAGGTACTTAAAGAAGAGAAGAAATAAGTAATCATCAAATGTAGTGTGCGAATTATATATAAGAAATTGTAATGTTCAATGTCATATTTTGACCTACTTTAGGAGGCAGTGGGCTTTTTAACCTGTGTGCTATGAATGTTACTTAGGTCTTTAACTAAAGTCTTCCACTTGCCACAGTAGCAAGAACTCTTGTGGACTTGGTCACAAGGCCATTCTTTAAACTTTCTGGTAATTTGATCCTGCTGAGTGCCTGCACTGCCCCAATAATGTTTGCGTTAATTTCTGAGGAGGTGCATAAACGGAGACAGGATGCACTTAGGAGCAAACAGTGTGTGTCCTGTTCAGTTTTATTTCTGCAGTTAAACTGATTTTTTAAGAAAAGTCATGTAAACAGCATTCTCTGATTTCTTAGATCAGATTAAGATTGTAATCGTATGTCTTAGTGAAAGTACACTTCTAATATGTATTGTTGGATTTCTCAGTCTGTACATGTGTAAAAACAGACCATGGAACCAGAAATAAGCCCATGCACCCATGAGATGGCAACAAAACAGCTGATGACGGCAGAATCTAGCTGATGTTTTGCAACAGCTTAACTTGATAACTTGACAGTGTTAAGTTTGGGTTTTACATAATTTTTACACCACATCATATTGTAAGATTATTGCCTGGTTGCAATCAAAGCATCAATCCATTTCTTGACCTCCTTTGAGTTTTCCCATTATCTGATTATCCAAGATCATGTAAACGCATTTAAGCGGATAACTGACATCAACAGTAATCAAATTATGAAGTGCATGTAAACACAACTCAGTGTTTGGCTTTAGATTGCAGAAAAAGGGCTGAGACTCTTATTTTAGTATTTGCATAAAAATAATGTAATAAATTGTCTTAATTGCTTGTAAAAATTAATCTAAGAACAGATTATATTATTCTAAGATTCCACACGATTATCCTCCACACAAGAACTAAGAACCAGATTTGACATGTTATTTTTGTTTCAGAGTTGGAGATAGTGGGCTTCATTGAGATCGGAGACATCGCCAGTCCTCCAGTCCTGTCCAGACACCTGGTCCTCCCAATCGCTGTTAACAAAGGTTCCCTTTCTGTTGCAGAACATTTGTTTCTGTGTTTCTATGTTTGCAGTGACAATGTAATCATTCTTGGCTTTTCTGTTTGCTCTCAGAAGCAGACGAAGTGGGAACGGGGACAACTGAAGACATGGAAGAGGAGACCTCAGCCAATCAAATGGCAGGAAAAAGCCCAAATTTCTGCGTCCTCCTGCATGGCAGTCTGAAAGTGGAGGGCATGGTTGCCCTTGTGCAGCTTGCGTAAGAAACTATAGTATTTAGCCACCGACATTCACAAACCTTGTAGCATATTTGGAAAAGGGATTGTATTGGGATACCTACACATTGCATTACAAAGACTTTTTTTCCCCTGACACCCCATTCCAAATAATTTGATATTAGTATTTTATAGGTGGTTTTTCAGTGCTTTGTCAACTAAGAACTTTCACTAATGTCGCCCAAACCCTGCCTTTATGGACCTTGTTTTGTGCACTATAGCAGAGCAGACTGGAGAAAGGGGCTCTCACCAAATTGATTCCACAATGGTTTTAAAGAGTTGTGCAAATTTTTTTTGGTGTGCTAAAGTATCAAACCCTATAACATTATTTCTGATGCCTAGTTTTATACATCTGCTACAATGAAACTTAATTTAGCACAAGAAATGAAATGATTACAAATATTTTGTTGTGACAGTGACATTTTCTGTTGTATTTTATTGAAGAAGCTCTCTAGTGCTAGTTCATAGTAAATAAAATGTGACTAATACTGAGATTCTTTTGTCAGGCCTGACTGGTATGGAATGCTGTACTCCCAGGCGGATAGTAAGAAGAAGTCCAATCTAATGATGTCACTTTTTGATCCTGGTCCACTGCCTCTTCCTTGGCTGGGAAAAATGTCTCAGCTTGGACCAGTCTCAGGTAGCCTTTAATTTTTTTATTTAAACTCATAGGTAGTCCTGAGACAAACACTAAAAATATACCGCATTTTTTGTAAATCACGTAATGAGATGGTTAATGATGTTTCCAGCTATCAAGTGCTGGATGTAAGGTTGTGAAACTGAGTTGCGAACTGAGATATGAATCAACATTAGGCTTATGTGGTCTTGAGTACCACAAACATTGAGACTCTGTTCTAGTTTAAGCTTGGGTTTCTTAGTTTGCTTAGAGATGCAGTAGATTGTGCACCTGCCTCAGGGTCTACTGTTGTGAAAGTAATTTGCATCATATGTTACAATTTTTAATTACATTTATTAAATCTATCCATATATTAAATTTTACTCTGCAAAACAAAAGACATTTTTGGCTAATGACTCACTAGCTGGACCACTGCTGCCCAGTGGGGGAGGGGGGGCTGTGACCCACTGTTTAAAAATCACTGTGTTAAGATTGTTTTTACTGTGGTGTATTTTTTATATCAGTTACCATGATTGGTTTCATTATGCCTCTTTCTCAAACCATATATGCTGTCAGCACTTATAACTGTCAAACAGTGTGTGTGTGTGTAAGTGTGTAAAAAAACATTTCTAAATACTTGGGTCTGTTTGTAGATGCTCTAGAGAATCCCTATGGTGAAGATGACAGCAAAAGCCCTTTCCCTGTCCAGCCCAAAAACAAACGCAGCTACGCCCAAAACGTCACTGTTTGGATCAAAGCCAGTGGGTTGCAGGTATTCTATCATTAATATTGTATACATATTTAAATGTTCCAAGCAAATTATATCCCGCAAATATTTTGAAAATGAACTCCAAATGAATCTTTGCTGATTACAGACAGATGTGCAGAAAATTCTCCGAAATGCAAGAAAACTTCCAGAGAAAACACAAACTTTCTACAAGGTATACCTGTTGTATTTTTTTTTAGTAGAAAAAGGTCCACACAGTTTATCATTTCATGATTAACATTGCAGTGAGTGCATGCACAAGGCACATGCCAGAAATGCAATGCAATGTAATGTGTAGAACATTATAACAAATGAATTGCGCAACAAGAAAAATTTCACTTGTCGTTTTTCATGACATACCTACCTGAAGCAAATTTGATCTGCCCAAGGCATTATTAGCGTCATGACATGTTGGATCATTAATGTCTAATGAAGTGTGGTAAATTCCTGTACTTTCTTTAAGATTGCAATACATATATAGATGAAAAACTAAATATTACAATTGTCAATTTTAATTTTAAAAAATGTGCATTCCTACAGCTCACTATATTTAAAAGATATCATTTTGAGAACAAAATCTGAAAACTGCAATTTGCGTGTACATATTACAGGAACTCAATCGTCTGCGGAAGGCTGCGCTGGCATTTGGTTTCTGGGAACTGTTGAAAGGTGTGGCTGAGCTTTTAGAGCGGGAGTGCACCCTGCTGCCTGACTCCGCACATCCGGACGCTGCCTTCCAGCTGTCTCACGCTGCCCAGCAACTCAAGCTGGCCAGTACCGGAGATTCCCAGTATGCTGCCTTTGAACATAACATCACCCCTATGCTCACTGACTTTTCAGGGGGAGGATCTGGTGCCGACAGGATGTAGAGGGTGAGAAGAATGCAGTGTGGAATCTTTTGTCTACCATCGGAATTGCATTTTTCAGCGTTAAGGGGTTTCTTTTAGATCCCCTGGACTGTTTTCAAAAGCCACGTTCCAAAGTCTTAGTAATGTAGGATAAATTACAGTTGCGACGAACATGAACTTTGTGATGTGGAGAAAATCCTTCCTGATGTTTTTTAAAGAATGTGGTCTAGTTTTTGAAAATAAGAAGGCTAAAGGATTTGTTTAATGTGTAGTGTTTTTTCCTTGTACATAGTATTTTCTACCATGACAAAAAAAAATAAATGTGTTTCACAACTTTGATGTGTTAATGTAAGACTGCAGTCACTTACTTTTGAAATCTTTATTTGAAACAGTTGTCCGTATCACGTACCGCATGTCTGTTTTCAGTAGAACATAGCAGAACATCACCAATCCTCTGGACTTATACTGCTATACTTTGAAAACGTAACTGTCCCTGAGGTTCATGGTCTCCTTTCTAGGTTGTCTGGTGTGGTCAGTAGAAATTATCAAATTTAAACATGTCCCAGGGAAAGATCGTAAAGTTGAAATGCTAAGTAATTTTTGTATGGTCAGTCATGCTGCTGTTCTACCTCAATGCCCAGCTTAATCAGGAATGACACTTCCATAAATATATAAATACTTTCAAGTTTGTCATATCAAATTAATTTACGTGATCCTTTAACGTAAGGTATAGTAGAGATTGGCTATTCAATACAGAAATAATACAGTAAATGCACTTAGAGTTAGAGGAGGGTCGGATGTCTGTTTGTAGAATAACTTCTCTAACAGAGTGGAGGAAGGAAGGTAGAATGAGGACGGAAGTGAGGATAGACACTGCAGGACATGGTGGTAAAGGCAGGGGGCTGAATATGAAGTATATATTTCTCCTGAGGGTGTCTTAGTTGGGTTTCCTCTTCTTGGTGCGGAATCGTTTCCTCCTCTGCTTGAAGAGGTAGCGGAAGTTGAAGAAGAGTCCTGAAAAGTGTCCAAAGTATTGTACGTTTAGTCATTTAACAGATACAGCCTTAGTGATGTAATATTTTATATGGCAGGTAAAGAAATGTATTATTAAACTTCTGCAAATCATGGCATTAATGCAATGGAAGGATCTGGGGTCAGCTGCTAGAGATCATGAGCATGCACATTATTTAGTTATCTTTAAGACATATCACTATGATGCAATGGTCTGAATGTTTATTAAGATTTAATCTTAATACATTTTGTTTCATATGCTTGTCTTTCTCAAAAATCCCAATAATGCCATTACTACAGTCTAATCTCATATGGCCATGATTCTAAAGAGCTACAATGCTATTGATGGGGGGCAAAGCATTGCCCTTCAAAAAAATTGCTATTGTTACACCATTAATAAGCCCGAAGTAGGTCTGCACTTTATTGGTAGAATTCTGAGGGCCCTGACATAAAAAAAGCTTTAAATACACAGGTAGTTTATTAAAAATAACAGTTTATACACGCACAGTACCCTAAGGTAGTTTTCCATGTGTTGCTATCTTGAAATTAAATCACGATAATCCGACTAACCCTGATGAACGAATAGGTACAACAGAAATGTAAAAATGTTGTAGGGATATTTTTTAGCAACAGCTGAAATTCATGTATTTTTTACAGAATAAATTTTGCAATCAAACACAGGATAACAATGATTTTTAATAAACTACACTAAGTTATCAGTGCCTTGTTTTAAATGTCAGGGCCCTCAGAATTCTACCATTTAACTGTGGACCTACTTTGAGCTTGTTGATTTTTTTGCATGGGCAATGTAATGCCTCCATTGCCAGCCTTGTAAGGCAGTTGGGAGCATTGGCTAAAAGCACTGTATTTCTAAATACTGGAGCGAATGGTGGTGGCCTACTCGACTAAAGTTTGTACTCGTTACCAGGTTTCACTCAAACCCACTTCCATTTCACACTGGATTTCTTCTTTAACCTAGTTAAAGTACGTGATGTAATGTAAATATCGTAAATATCGTAAGAAAGACAAGATTTTAAACAAAGCTGTATAAGCCGTCTTACACCAAGTGAAAAATCTCAGTGTTAAAATATTAAAATTCTAGCAGCAATATTTGAAGAAGAACAGAGACTCACCCAGGAACATAATCAGCAGGTAAAACCGCAAGATGTAAGAGAAGCTGATGCTGGAGCCCAGGGCTGCCGGCAGGGGAATGCTTAAGAATTTAGTCTCATCAAAGATGGGGATGGACTGGATGACAGACACAGCTGAAGGAAAATAAGAGAGAGGTTATGGTTTTCACAAGCACCTGACCCCGGCTTTGTATTCATTAACACACAGATAATTGAGAAAATGTGGTTTATCTGTTGCTGTTACCCACCTTCTGCCAAAACACCCAGCGGGTACAGCGGCATCCAAATTGTGTACCGGAGCCAGGTTAGCATCTTCCATTCAGTATCAATACAGGCCAGCATGTAGAAGGGGTATCTAAAGTGCACAGTGAAAATGCATCTTAGGTTTGCACTCCTTAAAGTATCAAGATATTACCATTGGGATGCGAAAACCTTGTATCTCAATCAATTGTATTTCCAATAAGACATAGAACTGAATAATTTTCCTTGACTGGATCTCCAGCTCTGATACACCAGCCAGAAGATGTCTGTGCTGACCAGATCACAGTGGGAGTGAACAGGGAAGAGCCATTAGAGCCATCTTCCTCCATGAGAGCCAATTGGACTTGAAGCAGAATTGAGCAATTAATAGTTTTTTTACACTGTCATAATTGAACAAAGAAATTATAGAATAATAATTGAAAATATAGCCGCAAGCGGCAATCATCGGGTTCAAGCACCAACTTGCACAATGGTGCCTACTGGAGCATTGAATGGTGATGTGTAAGAAGGTCTAATATGATTGGAAATGCCCTGTCACATTTAGAAATTATCAAGTTTTTCACCTGTTATTAATGTTGAGCAGAGGCCTTTCAACCTGATCAGTGCTTAAATTCACATGTAAATCTAGTGAACTTTGTAGGATATTCATTAAGTGAGTTAGAACTAGTCAAAAGGTGTCTACATGTTATTGGTATTGATTAGGTGGCTTCAACCAGAATGTTCACAAAGTGGTATTCAGATTGACCTTTGAACCTTTGCAGAACAAGCTGAAATGTTTGACCAAACAAGTTTAAATTAACACAAAGGAGTGAATGTTCTGATGTGACATGTAATTACGAAGTTATTATAAATCTAGTTCTGAATTAAATGGCGCTTCATCAAGCACCAACTAGCACAATGGTGCCTACTAGAGCATAGGATGGTGATGTGTAAGAAGGTCTAACACAATTGGAGACATTCTGTCACATTTAAAATGATCAAAAGTCTTTCACCTGTTATTAATGTTGAGAAGAGGCACAAAGGAGTGAATGTTCTGATATGACATGTAATGTCAAGTTATTCTTAATCTAGTTCTGTATTAAATGGCGCTTCATCAGAGTGATATTGTACAGAGGTCTTTAACATTGTGAGATTACAGCAAATACTGCAGAGTTACAGCAATTTAGGTTAGAAATTCCAAGGACGCACAGATTGCTTGATGCCTGGAGAGTATTGTATGTGAAATTTTCACAAATGTTTTTAATGAACATTTACCTAGAGACTCTACAGTGTGCAGCAAGACTGAAATGGAGGTGATAGGCCAAATATCCAGAGAGTAGTTTCAATATAGCTATTTTCAAACAATTAGCAATTATGAATGAACAAAGCACTTTTTAAACATAGTTGTATTGAGAAATTTGTCAGAGCCACTGTACTAAATATGGCAAAAACAATTAGATGTCAAAATAGTACAGCATGATTGACATATACTCGTTTTTTTGGAACAGCGCCCCCCAGTGGGCGGATTGTTTCAGCACTTTGCAGGTCACTACAGTGTCTCCACCTGAACATAACTGCCAAATATCATCCAGATTGGGCAACATTCAGCCTGCCAAAATGTCTGCTGAATGCTGATTGGCTGATGGTGTTCAGCCATGTTGATTGATTAAGTTGCCCTTTGAACATCCTTTAGAGGCTGTATGATAGATTCTGCATGCAAAGTTTCAACTTGCTAGGTTGCACGGTTGCTGAGAAACAGTGCTCCAAATTTACCTCTTGAAGTGAATGGGGCATATATCCGGAAGGACTAATTTGCATATGGCGGCCATATTGTTTACATATTTCAACTTTTTCTTAATGAATATTGAAGCGCATGCTCTCACGAGTGTTTTGATACCAAACATGCCAGGATTGGTCAAAATTCCTAGGACTAGTTTGCAAAAGTAGGTTTTGCATATTATGCAAATTAGCACAAAATCTATATAGACGGAAGTGCATGGTCCAAATTGGAAAGTTGTTGGTATTGACCCAAGGAATCCATCAAAAAAAGAATTTTGAATGTAGGTCTTATGGTTTTTGAGTTATTGAGAAAATTGTGAAAAATGAATTTCCTTGTTTATAGCGCCACCACTTGACCAATCGGTGCCATTTTTGTTGTCCACCGAGATGCACTGATCCTACATCTACCTACCAAGTTTCATTTCTCTATGACTTACGGTTTAGGCTGCACAACTGTTTTTACAGGAGAAAAAGAATAATAATAATAATAATAATAATAATAATAATAATAATAATAATAATAATAATAATAATAAGAAGAAAAATCTTAGCAAAAACAATAGGGTTCTACGCACCTTCCTAATAAGATAAGATAATTATACATTTAAAAGGTTATTTTTCTTCTCCTGTAAAGATCCCATTTTGCATGACAACAACAATTAAAGTCCCAATGTTGCACATCTCAAACAACATAGAATACAAACATCTTGCTCTGCACAACAGTGCGGGGTCTGTAGAGGAAATGCTGTAGATAGACTGTGGTATTATGTGATAGATTATAAAAATGATACAATTCAATTCAAACCACACAGTTGTAGCATAACTTCCTTGAATGAAGCCATGGCCAAAAACAGTGCCATGTTAATGCTTCAGTAGAACACTGCTAAAATACACTAGCTATATATGTACAAATGCTTGTGCACATCCCTATTAATAAATGCATTCAACTGTTTTAAGTGATAGATAGATAGATAGATACTTTATTGATTCCCGAGGGGAAAGTGGCACCTATTGCTGACACAGATGTGCACATGTTCACATATACAGCTTTTCTAGTCTCTGCTGAGAAGCACTGCAATAGAATAGAACTTTTGATGCAGATAAACAGCATGAATTTACTGGACTAGAGGGGTGTACAGCACCCCAGTATTAAGCTGTGGAGCAGTGGCTCTGCGTTTTCTAGAATGATGGTGCTCCAACAAATACTTTTGGGAAGAGGTGAGGTGGTGATCATCCAGCAACCCAAACACACATATCCTTTTGTTGCTATCAAATCCTCACAGCAATGCTGCTACAACTCTTGATCGGACAGTAGAGATAGTTACTTTAACACAAACACAATATTTTTTAATACCCCTAATTTTGGAAGAAATCATAAATGAGCAGGTGTCTTAATACTTGTGCAGATAGTGTTCCCTAATTAAATAAAGGTAGGTTATTTTCACACACTTACCTGAATATCTCAATGGCACTCCACAGATAGAAGACAAAAAAGACAACTGGTTTGTTCTGCATCTCCTCTAAGCTACCAAAGATGACAAAAAGGATAACATTCCTCCCCATCACCTTAACAAAAAAAATCAGAGTGAAAAGTTAAATAATACAGTAGTAACAGTAGTGTTAAAGCTCACCTTCCGTCGTTTTTTCTTTCATTTTAAAATTTCTAGTTGTGGTCTCTAGTATGAATGAATGACATGTGAGCCGTTTTTGTAAAAAAAAAGTGCTCAGGTGTCTCTGTATAGCTCTTTTTTAATGGACTGTTTTAGGCGTGTGTCCAAAATGACCGGATTCCAGCTTTGCTCATGAATATTCATACATGCAAACAGCATGCAAATATCTCTCCTCTGATTGGCTAGGAGCACTGCGACGCCCCTCCACCGCTCTGCCGCTCACTGCCTCCCACCTCCTAACTGATGAGCGGTGATGTTGCGTCGCTTCAGCTCCGCCTCTGGGAGTTTCTCGAGCCAAGGTGGGCTGGTCTGTGAGTTTCTGCCTACGTAGGCAGAAAGATAATTCAAAATTCACCCGTTTTTCGGAGGGGGGGAGGGGGGATTTCTTTGCTTAGCTCCTGCAGACAATGGGGGCTGCAAAACAGTTTAATGTGCAGGTGTACACATTCAACTCGGAGAGACCTACTGTATTCCACAAAAAACAAGAAAAATCGGATTTTCGCGGAAGGTGAGCTTTAATATGTAGCAGACATGTTTATTTAAGTGTGTTTTCAAACAAGCAGTATTTGGTCCAGTTAAAACGGACTCTGGTTCGTTTGTACACTTGGTGTCAACATGAATCGACCTCGACTTGACTTTCAAATATACACCTCGGGTTTGAGCTAAACAGCTGTTCAGGTCCAGTTTAACCTGATAGGTAAGCCAGATAATTACAACAGCTATGAACAAACGCTGTCTCTGCTGCTGATCTATGCTAAGCTGTTTTCACACTTAATGCCATATGTGCAGTGTTCACTGCTTTTGGCTGCACGGACATCCTATTGACAACATTGTGTTTAAAAGCACAGCAGCAATGTTTCTGAGTTCAGTGTTAAAGCAGTTTCACACTGCACAGATACATACACTAATCTGGAATGCAGAAACTTCTTGTCATATTTCCTTTCTTGCTTCTTGGGCTCCAAATGTGACAACACGCTTGCGTGGTTTGTTAGGGTGCATTTTGCAAGGGGGAAATAGCTCCAAGTAAACAACTGATTTGGACCACAGAAATGAACTACAGTGTGAAAACACCCTAAGACCGAGAGTTCTGATTAATCATAGGCTCTTACCTGTATAAAGGCAGGAATCACCCCAGACTTAACCAAGCCCAGTGCAGGGTTAATAACCTCAATAATTGCCAGCATCTGGCAGAAGTACATCACATCGGCAATAGTGTGAAATGTGTCATAGAAGGAATCTGTCAAAAACAAAGGAGTGGAAATAAACAATGTGTTTAAGAAAAATCGAGAACTTTGTCAAAAAGAAAACTTGTAACACCTCTACCATGATTTACTACAAACAGCACCTTCACAGATATGTCAAATGTGTATAGGGCAGTGTGGGGCTCAATCTAATACTGCTAATGTTGCTGGTTAATGCCATTTCTGAATCTGAGGCTTTAAACACAGCTAAATACAATCAGTATGCATTTTAATTCATTTTATAAACTTTTTAAAAGGCATTTTTCTGTTTTGTTATATTACTCACCACTCTCAAAATTGTTTTAATTAACCAATATTATTTTCATTATTATTATTATTATTATTATTATTATTATTATTATTATTATTATTATTAATCACTACAACTGTCCATGAAAATGTGTACCTGATATATTTATCTGTGTCTATTTTTGTGATATGAAAATATGTAATATTTTGCATGCTGCACATGACCGGAAGAATATTTACAGCACTATGCACAATCCGACAATCAAACTGACAGTATTGTAGTAGCAGTATGTTTATTGTAGGAACAGTCATGCACGCTGATAGATCAAGCAAGTATTGTCAATACTAGTCCCGCAATATTTAAGATGTCCGTGTATTTATCATTAGGCATATAATAAAAAACCCCTCACCCTGCCCAAGTATGAAAAGCCGCACGGTCATGTTCACAAAGATCCAAGAGAACCCCAGAAACTGGACCAGGTTGTACATGAAGAGATATCCCTTCTTCAGGCCTAGAAAAGCTGAAAAGAAAATGGAGAAGGATTTTAAGAGGTACTTTCCTTCATTTGAAGTGCAAACATTTCGTGCATGGGAGATCAGACCGCTCACTTACGGTCCTTTCGAATCCTCGACTCCACCGACACTTTATTTATTTTCTCTTCCTGTGTACGCATAAATAGATTAACCAGGGTCAAAACATCTCCTTCCGAAACACCACCACACTTGTTGAAAATGTAAATATTTCATTTTTTAATCCTTTCCAAATATCTCCAGTTATAAAAACAGCAGATATTTGATATCTGCTATTATTGATATAATATTTTGATCTTCTCCAAACCTTTTCTTTCAGCTCCATCTCAGCATCAGATTCATCCAGCCAGCGGTCGAAGTCAGGGGCCAGAAACACAGGCTTCTTCTCCTGCTTAGTGAGACGATCCCACCAGCAATGCCCCTGCTTTCTTACGGCGATGTTCACCTGCCTCTGGGTGGACTTGTGTTTTACCTTTATTTAAAAAAAACAGCAACAACAACATATACTAGAGGTGTGTACAAAAGTTTAGACAATTCAAAAGGACAGGTTTTGTTGACTTTACATGTGAAAATAATTGATAATTTTCCCAATAATTTAATATGCTGCAAAATAATAAAACATAAAATGCTTAAATAGCCACATTTATATTTGTTGTACATATCACAAATATGCTTTTTTATTAAAATGAGCACATAAGTAGAAATTGTGCACATAAACTCAAAAGTTATTTTACAAGCAGTGGACCTGTTAAGTAATTTTGATTAACAATCTGACTACAAGTAAAATTTGGCACAAGG
Source organism: Astyanax mexicanus (assembly GCF_023375975.1). NCBI lineage: Eukaryota > Metazoa > Chordata > Actinopteri > Characiformes > Acestrorhamphidae > Astyanax > Astyanax mexicanus. The sequence continues at coordinate 23,558,259 of NC_064416.1, read as the reverse complement.
CTGTATTTTAAGCATCAATGACCAACTTCAATGTCTATATAATTTATATAAATGAGTTCAACAGTCCTATAAACACATTTTAATGCACCCTGAAAATGCCAAAAAGCTGTACAAGGGATCACCTGGAAACTGTTCAATTTTAACCAAATTGTGCCTGTTCAAATGTAAGAGAACTTTTTTTTTATTGAACACTAGATACAAATAAACAGGTCTTAAACCCACACTGTAGGTTTCTAACAACATCTGCAAACATCTATAGCTATACTTTCCAATGTTATCCATTAATGTTTCCATCTTCCCTGTCAAATGAAAGTAAATTCCTCATGAATTAAGAGAAACTCAACCCACCTCAGGTTTCACTGGTTTAAGGAACTCCAAGCTGAACTCATATTCATTTTCTCCCTTGGCTCCATGACCCTGGCCTTGAAAAACAACAAAATAAAGTTTAAAATCATGAGAGATGATTCATAGAGTAGCTCTATTAAAGGCAAAACTAACCTACCTCTGAAGCGGAGGACGTTCTCTTGAACACTAATGTCCAGGTTCTGCAAAAGAAACAAACATCACTGTGTGTGAGATCCGCCTGCAGCGTTCCAGCTTTGCATTTTGTGCCTACTACTTTAAATACAGATGAACAAAAATACAGGTCAGTGCTGTTATTGCATAGGTTCAAGATGAATGGTGAAACTACTATCACACCTGAAACAACGGCAAACTCTAGGACTGTTCATTGGTTTAGTTTAGAGGTTCTTACACTTTTTAGACCATGTACCATCTTAACTTAAACTAAGACTTCAACGTACCACCTGCAAGTCATTTCATGAGAACACATGTGCCAAACACATCCACTTATACACAGCAGGATAGATGTGGCCTCAACACATCATGCTTTTATGTCAATGGTTCTTCTTAACCAATTGTATGGAGCAATAAAAATGAAGTGAAGCACTTATCACAAACAACCGTTCTAAAAATTAAAGGTTTTGGCACCAGCAACAGCAACCACAAATGTATGAATTAAGATGTCATGTAATGAGTTAAAAACAGAAGTGCCTAACAAATCTAATAAACTCCAGTATCTAATCAGCCTTTCACACAGAAATGGACACCCAACATTAACCTATAGCTTACAACAATGAGTAGTATTATTGTCTCAGGTAGTGAATCTTAGAGCAAGGTGACAAACTAAAGAGTAATAAAGTCTAACGGCCTGAGAGTTAAAGCTAGTGTATGCATGCATAGCAGGTCACCATAATTCAAAAAGCTAAAAGGAAAGTTGCTTTAATAAGCATCTTTCTACAGTGCAGAGGGGAAGCAAGTTTTATTTCAATAAAGGGAAAACTTTTCACAATTTGCTCACAAGATAAGTTTTATAACATCTACCAGATCAGGTTAATCTTCAGGCTATCTTCATACACAGTGTCTTTTTAAATGTGTGTTCCATCTTTGGTAAAGATAGTGAGTTAATACCACACAAAATAACACAAACTCAGTTTTATCTGCATTAAAAAATTATTTATGGTTATTGAGTGCAACTTGTAAATCATTAAAGTTCTGTTGTGTAAAGAACCATAAATAGTTACCTAGCAACACTGCGCCAAGATTAACAGCCTATCCTGAAGGCCTTTGGCGCTATCCTTATTTGCATTAAACCTGTATACACAATACAGGACTACCTGTAACCGTTCTGTGGAAGCAAAACAATACAACCACTATCAGAGTCTGCTGTGACTACATATGTAGTGTAGAACATACTGTAATTAAGAACACCATTAAAATTGTGACAATATGACAATTTGTGGACAATTTGTTTTGTTCCCATTGTAAATATTATTGCTAACTTAAGAGCTTCACTAATATAATCATAATGCTATTGCACCTTAACGTAATTAATTACACTTTTTTATGTAGGTAAATTAAAATTTAAATTAAATTAAAATTTTAAAGAGCCAGGCACATTTAATGATTAAGAGTATTTAGATATTAGAAATATAAACATCCTAAATAAACAAAAAGTCGACATTCCAGCTTATTCACATGATTAGGTTCTTCTTCTATGTAAATACAAGGAGCAACACTGAGGTCCACAAAAAAGATTGAAGTAACTGTATATCTATAAATTATATGATATGATGACAAACTAAACTAAACTAAACAACTACACAATAAACTACACAATTACTGTGATGGGCCTACTTTGTTAATATGCAAAAACATGACAAAATTAATTAACCCAAATAAATGCTTTCCCTGCGTTGACTGATATTTTAGTTATATGGGTCTTAAAATAACATTATTGAGATTGTTGAGTCCAACCAACTTTTTTCTTAATATTTTAATAGTATTTTGTTTTAGTGTATGGTAAGATATTGCTTCCTAATATAGTTGCAAGTCTAAGAAGCGCCACCAATGCACTGTGTAAGTGTTTTTTTAATGAATATGGTTCTTTTAAAATAATAATACTCACTAAATATCAGTACTTTCCACATTCACACATCTTCTAGGAATTTAAATCAACTAATCGAAAAAATAATCATCAGATTAGTCGCTTAACAAAAGTAAATAATTAAGAGTGTATGGTTGCTTCTGAGCAGATGGTCTCCTTATACAATTGAATGTCTGCTGCAGTGTGTAAATGACAAATGTTGGGGGAAGGTAAGAGGTATTGGGTATTTCAGGGAAACAACAATCCCTATATACAAGCCTGGTGTTCCCATCCAGTGCTCTGTAAATAAATCATGACCTGAAACTGGGACTGGACCAGATGGCAGGTGGTTCACATCTTTGACATCTGGTCATTTTTCTTTTAAGGCAGTGACTATTTGCACTTTGTACAAGTAGCATTTGCAACACAGGGGGGCTAATTGCACCCCTTAATTTAAACTTTTGCAGTGCAGTAATTACTGGAAAAAGCTTATTTGTGGGTAAAATACAGCAAAATATCTTTGTAGAGCCCAGGATTTATGCATTAGTGTGGTAGTTAAGCAATGTCAAGCTTTTAAAATAAAGATTAGTCAAATCGGTTCTTGGATTTTAAAATGGCCATTGTATTCGAACAAAAGAGAGATTCTAGTTGCTAAATTGTGAAACTAAAATGCAGATTTAAGAAAGTACAATGCCAATAGTCACCATCATGCAAAACTTTGTATCTCAGTTTTTGTTTTCTTTCTTTTTTACATAATTTGAATTTTTCAGTTGTTCTTTAAATTGTGTAAAAACGTCATGGTTAATAACTTGGAACAAACGTTTTTTTTTTGTACACTGACTTCCATATAAATATTTTAGTAATAGTACAGGCTAAGACCTAGACGCAATTATTACACACTGATAACCCACACCTGGGTGGAAATAGCGTGTGCCTTTTTAATCAGGTGATTGTTGGGTAACACAGACTTTGAACCCATACTTTGCACTAGATTAATAATGTCTATTTATTCATACTTCACTTCTAACAGTTATTACTAAAGTTGTTATATAAAAAGTATTATTTAAAGTTACACACATCCCACCTGTAAACCGAGGTTAATGGTTGATATTATAGCTGTAGCTCGTTTCTTATTGTCAATAGCTAACGTTAGCTCTAGCTAACTAGGTAACGTTAAACTGTTAGGTTAACTGAGTGCAGAAGGAAATGATGCGGATAGAGCTGAAACACGGTCAGAAATCACGCACGCAGAAACGGAGCAGCTCCATTACTGTCTATATAAGCATTTATTTAAGTGTGTACAGGTTTATAGCGTTAAGTAAGCTGTTGAATCGCTGTTGGACCGGTGTTTGCGGGTAACCGGTGGCTAGCCGGCTGTAGCTAGGTTAACAGCCCCGCAGTCTGAGGGAGGAGCTCCGCTTACCTTGGCGTCGCTGATCTCCACCCGCAGGTAGATATCTCCGTGCCGCTGAGCCCAGAACACGTGCGGGGTGAGGGTCTGCATGGCGGGGATTCGCGGGCGAGTGCTGCCGTCTCCTCTACAGCTCGGGAATGAAGGATGAAGAGCGCCGATACATACCGAGCGCCCTGCCGGAAGACAGCGCGAGCACCAGAATATTCGGTGAAGCGAGTGCGCGCGTGTCTGCGCCGCCAAGAGGCGCTGTGCTCGCGCACGTAGCCGCGCTGCTGGAGTACAGTGGTACAGTACTGCACTGCACCAGAGAACTTCCACCGAGGAGAATACCTAGTCAGCCCGAAATGCAGACTTCCCAAGTTGAAAAAAACTTGCACTATACACTACTGAGACCATATATTATATTATAGGACATAATGTATTTTCTTATTTTTTCAAATGTTTTGTTGCACACTAATTGAGATCTGTTGTTCATCAGAATAGACTATAAACGAGCCAATGAAACAATAGCTTAGCCCCGCTCACTACACTAAAAAACAGCACTAGGAAGATTTAAAAAGCTTTTAAATTAGTGTTTAGGGTTAAGTACAGGCTTCCAATCCAGTAGAAATAAAAACAGTTACTTATTTAATGTTTATATAGATTTAATATTAGAATATTAGTGTGAATTACAGACAAAACACAGCATTATTAATGTTTATATTTTCCCATCACTGTCACATAATTTAGGTCTGAAAGGGTTAATACAGGGTTGATACGTGTTGGTGTAGTGAAGCCTAGGGCCGCTAGGAGCGCTGTTTCAGTTTCACTCCGCCTATCTCAGCAGTGTTGACGGAAGTGAACAGATACAGCGCTTTCTGAGAGCTCGGGGAAGCCTCAGGCTGCGTCCAGAAACTTTTGCTACTCCTCCTCTCCTACTCCTCCTTTCCTACTCCTCCTCTCCTACCCCGGAAGAAGGTGGAGGAATCGAGGAGAGGAGAGGAGGAGGAGGAATGGAGGGAAGGAGCTGTAATTGGGGAAATGGGACAGCTGATCCCTTTTAGATAGGATGTTGACTACCAATGAACTGAGCCAATCACGACGCTCACTTTCAGCAAGTTTCAGAACATTACTATCACACACAGCTAAAAATTCAGATATTCCAATAAAATCCTGTTTACTCCCAGCCGCATTTTTGGCCGCATCTCTGACCAGTGACCCTGGCAGCCCTGTCTGACCTCAGCCTTATGAGGGATTCAGTTCCTCATCAGTCCCTAAGTTAAAATAAATAAGTAAATAAATGAATTAATTAAAAATATATATATATTATAAATAATATATGTTTTTATATGTATAACATGATACACATAGGGTCATAAATATAGTTTTACTGAGCATACAGTTTATCTAAACTATAAATTATATTACTGGCTGTTTAATTAGATAAGGAACCTAGTTAATTAATATGTTTATGACGTATATTTGGGCGTTGCCTTCCCCATTTTCGCGTGCTCTGTGGGCGTGGATGCAGTGATGTCATTGGAAAATCCTTAAAAGTCTTCCGGAGTAGGATACACTGATGTAACCTCCGTTGGAAGCCTACTACAGGTGGATTTTAAGCGGCTTCTTTCGTCTCCTACGGTATTCGGACAGGCGGCAAGATGGCGTCACGAAATCAGTTTCCGGGTCACGGAGGAGAGGAGGAGGATCGGTAGGAAAAAGGAGACACTTTTGGGGTTTCTGGACGCAGCCTCAGTGTTGTTTAAACTGTGGTTTTGTTTTATCGTGTGTTAAAATGATTATAGATTATGCAAACGCGGTTTAACAGAGCTGTAGATCATGAGCGGAGACACAGTTTAATGAAGAGTGACTGTGAATACTGAGACAGAGTTTAGATGTGAAATGAACGAATGTGTTATTCTCCTCTTCGGTTCACTCGGTTATACTTACAGTTAATAATGCAGGCGGGCTCGGTTCTCCCGGCTCTGGTACCGGACCTGAGCTCCAGCGGGTCGCGGTTCCGTGTTCTTGTCTGTGTGACCGGCAGCGTGGCAGCGCTGAAACTGCCTTTGTTGGTGTCGAAGCTACTTGAAATACCAGGGGTAGGTTTATATAAGACTGGGTTATTAGTTTAAACAGTAACTTAGAGTATTAACTAGTTAATCTCTTAACAGGCAAGCACTTTTGTCAATTTTCTGCCTGATATTACACACCTAAATTTTCTATTCAAGCATTACATAAAAAAGGTTTTATGTTTGATAGTAAACGTTACTTCAAATTCTAATTGAAATTGTAATAGACAAAAAAAAATGAAAGTAAATCTGCAACAAAAAAAAAGCACTTTCCTAAAATTCAATCAATATTTTCCTGAATACAATTCAAACAGTTTATGTTTATGTTTTGTTATGTTTGACTAGTTTTTACATCTTTTTTCAAACGTGCAGAATTTTGGTTGATTCCTGTTACTGATCTGGAATTATTAAATGGAGTAGAAAGGAAACAGGCAGCTTCTCCAAGTGACCTGTAGAAGTATTTTTACTGCTGGGACAGAGGACAGGCCATTTTAAGGGGTTAACATGAGTAAACGAATTAATCTAATTTAGCTAGCTGGGTTAATAGTTTTGTGTTTTTATAGTCAGAGAAATCAGTAAACATTTTGATTCCGTATTAGACTGATTAATCCAGCAGAGGGCGCTGCATGAAAACACTAAATTTAATAGTCTAACTGTTTATGTTCAGTGTGCTATTCGGTGGCAAATCACCATTGACGTGATTACTTGAAATGGCAATCACATCGACACCTTCCTAAAACAAGTATTTCAGGAAACACATGAAAAACATATAACAGTTAAATTAATTTTAAAGGCCATAGTCTTTTTTAATAACAATTAACTTTATATTATAGTAAATCCCTTACGAATCACTTAGCAATTGGGGACAACCCTTAATCGTAAAGATTTTATTTAAGTAAATGTAGCCTCCAGCTTGGAAAGATTGTTATTCAGTGGCAAATCAACATTGACATATTAAGTTAATTTCTTGAAATGTCAATTACATCAACACATTCCAAAAATAAGTATGTCAGGAAACATAAAAAATATATGACAGTTGTTATGCTTTTTTTTTAAATATTCAATAGTTTAAGAGGATAATTTATCATACAGTCGAACAGTAGAAATTCAGAGAAATTATGCATTAAAGTTGAACTAATGTCTGCATCACAATTAAATGACCACCTGTGTTCTTTATTTATAACCATTCAATCTAATAATGAACTTCTAAGCCACCCCATTTAGCTAACCAAGTATGTTTAAATTATTACTATTTATTATTTGTATCAGGTTGGATGAATTGTGGTTGGATATGTGTGAGCAGACCTGGAGACCTGTGTTCTCTGGTGTAGCTTTTAGATGCGCTGAGCTCTTCAGACATCTGTTTTTTATCACTACCACAGTGAACAATCCTGACCCATTAGGTTTCTTTTTAAAACACCACAATTCACATCAGGCCACTCAAATGACTTTGCTTAGATTTTAATGGCAGTAGTTAAACAGCATTTTTAAAGGATCTAATGGGTCAAATACTGACTTTTCTTCTGAAGATTGATGTCCGTGTAGTCACCACAGACCATGCCACCCATTTTTACGACCTTGCTGAGGTTCCTGTCCGTGTTTACACAGACAAAGATGAGTGGGGGGTGAGTACTGCCTGTTTTACACAGATTTACTGCTCCAAGTCATGAGAAGATCTTCTTGTGAGTTGTATGTGTTGCAGATGTGGACGACGCGTTCTGACCCCGTGCTGCACATTGAGCTGAGGCGATGGGCCAACCTGCTAGTCATTGCTCCACTGGATGCAAACACACTGGGCAAGATAGCCTGTGGTATCTGTGACAACCTCCTGGTGAGAGATTTATAAAAATGTGTACATACCTAGAAACCACATCAAATGAAGCTCCACTCATTACTAACTCATGAATCTGTACTGCACCACATCTGAACTTGAGTTATGTGTTTGTGAGATTTTTTTTGTTAGCTGTCTCATTGCCTGTCCACTGATTCATGATGATTCATTATGAGTCATGAGGGTTCTATTGCTGGAATGTGTTGAAGGGGTTTTTTGCTAATTCTTGGGATGTTCTTGTTGACATTCTGTGTCCTATTGCCTAAAAATGTTAAATGAAGGAAGTAACTGATTATTAAAGGTACTGTATATGATTGGAGAAGTCCTGTTACTGATTGCCTGGAATGGTGTTGCGTTTCTCAGTCCAACCTTCCCATGTTTCCAATTTACAGAACCAGGGTTGAATAGGAACACAGGCTTTTCTTTTTTATAGTGATATATTCTTTATATCTTTATAATGGTGCTAAAGTGTGGTATATCTTTGCCTGGAAAAAGCCTGGAACTTGGGTGTGTGCAGAGTGTGTGGTCATTATGCACCTCAGCGTGAGAATGCTAAGTATAGCCAGATGAGGGCCAATGTCATAGTATTCTGTGTAAGTAGCATAGTCTCAGTTAGGTCTCAGATGATTCCATGTAGCTACTCTATGCCATCACGTATGAAGGTGAGACCTGTAATGAGAAGACATAGTGGAGGCCTCTAATGTAATCTTTCAAATAGGTGGCACTAGAGCTGGAAAATACATCAATATTTTTTTGTATTGTGTTAAATTTGTTTTATATATCGACAATACAAGCATATTGAGGATATCATTAGTACTTAAAGAACACAGACCCAACTGTACATTTCATTACAGAGAGTGTAAACAATCCTGTTTAATTTGATGATGTGCAGCAAAAATGATATATAAATCATTTTACTATTCAGGAAAACGCTGATACAGTGCCAAAATATGATAAATCCTGTGTTTCATAAAAAAGTCTTTAAGTATTGTGACATAATATTTTTACCATATCACTCTTATCAGTGTGTGATTGCGTACATCAAGGGTGGTGGCTTTAAGACTGTATCGACCGGAAATTTAGAAATAAATGGTGATACAAAATTTGGGCATAGTGTCTAGTCCTAGAGTACACATTATATAAAAATCTGAGCTTTCAGTCATGTGTAAGTGTAAGCCATTTTTCTGTGTAACCTCTAACCTTTTCCCCAGACACCTAATGGTTTCTGCAGATGTAGTAATGTTTATGATTGGTCTTTGTTTTAAATGTATTTCATGTATGAATAATTTCTCACAGGTGGTTTAAACTATCATGCCTACCAATAACACACATAGAGCGAGAGACAGGTCGAGTTTGGTTATCAGCCATGTTCCTTAATTTCACTATATTTTAGCAGCTTCTCTATTACTTAAAGCCAGTGTCGTATTTCATGTTAAATCTTTTGAGAATAATATATTCGTAAGGGTAATATTGGTATAAAAAAAAATGTTGTTCCGACAGCTAGCGAATCGTTGGGACACAGTCACTGAATTTTATAAAATGTGCAATGAATTTAAATCATATTCATCACATTTTTAAACTCTGGTAAATTATAATATTATCGGTTCATGACCTTCCCTATCAGTTATGTTAGAAAATGAGTTAATCATATATGTCTAAAATTAAATGAGGAAAATATAACATTTAAATTGTGAAAATGCAAATGCATTAAATGTATCAGTAACTGTTCTCCTGGGATTTTTGTCCCTGACAGACATGTGTAGTACGAGCATGGGACACAAGCCGTCCTCTGCTTTTCTGTCCTGCCATGAACACTGCCATGTGGCAGCACCCGATCACTGCCCAGCAAGTGGCCATCCTTCAGGGGTTTGGCTATGTGGAGATACCCTGCATTGCTAAGAAACTGGTCTGCGGAGATGAAGGTAAATCATAGATTGACGACGGAAATGCTAACTTGAATTAGTAGGTAATTTTTAAATAATATTCCATGTATGAAATCCAATGAAAATCATTATATTTGATGAATAACGTTACATTGTGTACATGTTTAACTTTACATTATGTATATGTTTTAATTCGTATGATAAGCTTATAATGGTTTTAATATTTTAATTATAATGATAATTGAGACTTTATAGAAGGGACAAACAGGTCAAAGGTACAAATGGCTGTGTTTTCCCAGCTCACTTATTATGGCACAAGCTTGAGTAATATGGCTAATAATAGATTTTTTTTTTTTTCAAAATTGTCAGTTTATCTTATGACATTTTGACATACAATGTAATTTTTAATACATTCAGAGTCTATATAAATCCTTATTTTTGTAATGAATACAATTGCAAGTATATATGTTAACAAAATAACTTTTGTATATTAAAATGTTGATTTATTTTTACAGAAAAAAAATGAAGGAAAAACACTTTCTTTCATGCTTGGCCATTAGGTTTAGTCCCCTGACTGAGGAAAAATAACTATTCACACCTATTTATCTTCATAGTTATATAAAGATACACCTATTTATTCAACAATCTTTACAAACGGCACACTTTGCTGTACTTAATGTAAACAAATTTGAACAGAAACCAGTAGTGCCGGTTACAAGTTTCTTTATTTATATTTTAATTGCAGTTGATTTTATGGTCCCTGATATGGTGATAGGCCATTTCCCGTGTCCGTGTGCTCCAGTTTATGTAAATATATCAGTAGGAAAAAGCTGGAGAGGGGCTTTCCCATTGACCAAATGTTCAATTTAACAAGAGGTGCATTGTTCATTGAAGGGTTATCAGGCAGTAGTAATCTTGTAGGACTTGTATTGGGGAAAGTTGTGATGGAGTGACTATCTTGCTAAGAGTTATAGAGATTAGCACTGTCTCTCTGTTTACTTTATCTAACTCTGTTCTGTTACCTGACACGTGTGTCTGTTTGCAGGAAAAGGTGCGATGGCAGAGGTGTTGACTATTGTAGAGAAGATTCAGCAGTACCTTCCAAAATCAGATGTGTAATCCCAAAGAGAGAGAAAGAAAATTAACATGTGGATATTGCCCACTATATAAAAAACAATCCATATTGGAACTGTATAAATGATTTCCGTGAATTAATTCTATGATTTATTTAATGTCTTTGCTTATAGTTACCTAGTTGAATGCTGCAGCAACATATTTTTTTATTTTAGTAAAAACTAATAAAAAATAAATAAATGCCTTTGGATATGAAATATTTTTTGCTCTCTGTAATAACAATTAGATTACAAATAATCAACTAATTCTTATTTTGTTGGGAGAAGAAAGCTGTAAAGTTATAACAATATCAGCATGCTGTGAATTGTGCTTCACAAAAAAAACATAGCATTTTATTTGCCAATACCACTTTTTTAAGTGCCTTACAGACAAGCACATACATTGAAGATAATAAAATAAAATGACAAATACAGTAGTAAGTATTTAAGACTTTGTTTAGGGTGAAAATGGTTGTCTAAGCACCCAATTAGCCCAGCACCCCTCCCTTTAAAAAAAAAAAAAAACCCTACATTTTGATGGAATACTTTAATTTACTTAAGTTGTTAATAAATAAGGAATTCTACTGTTGGGTGCACATATAGATAGTTTAAAGCAGAAATCTAATCAAAATACTGGAACACTGCTCTAGATATTTCAGGACATCTGATCACCTTACAATGGACAGTAAAGTCCCATCATATTGACATTACTCTTTCTTCTGAACTTGGCTCTTTACTTTGGAAAACAATGCGTCGTTGGCTGCCTGGCTGGCCACACAGAAACACCTACATACACATAGAGCAAATGAGATATTCATTATCTTTAAAACAATCATATTCTATTATTCATTAGCTGATACACATACATACTGTATTAGTCTAGCTTTTATATTAACACACTGCCTGACCAAAAGCACAACCGCTAGCTTCTTTTACTCTATCTACTCTTACTAGCAGACTAATTGACAGCTTGCAGCATTAGCTGTTAAAAAGTGTCAGATGTGTCAGATATTACCATAAAAGTGATGTGTGATTAAGTTACCAGAAATGAGAAGTGCTGATAATGACTGCAATGTGTTGGTAAGGAAGGATAAAAAGTTAAAAAAAAAAAAAAAAAAAAAAAACATCAAGCCATCACAGCACAGAAAAATTGTTACTGGTACTAGAATACACAAGAGTGTGTGTTTGTGTGTGTGTGTGTGTGTGTGTGTGTGTGTGTGTGTGTGTGTGTGTGTGTGTGTGTGTGTGTGTGTGTGTGTGTGTGTTTGTGTGTGCATCCACAGAGAGAAAGTAGACAATATCATTTGCAAGGCATGTTGGGACTGTTTTATTTTCATTGTTTTATAGTTTGATTTGTATATATTTCTTTTTAGTTTATCAGATACAAATGTCCATAAAAAAACACCAATTTTTTTTTACTCTTAGAACAGAGGTTCTTGTACATCCCTCAAAAAGGGCTAGCTACAATAATTCCAGACAGTATTTCTGTCCTCTTGTTGGCTTCTTTCAACAAGCTTACAGACATCCCACGTCTCCCGGGAATTCTGTTGGGAGTTTTGACACTTGTTACTTATTAGTTTAATCAATATAAGAGTATTTAGTAGCAAAAAATAGGAAAGAGGACTGAATTTCAGTAAAAAGCAGATGTCCCAAAATTACATCACCCCAGGAAGTATGACAGCAATAAGTGCTGGGGTGCCAGTCACATCCTGGGGGGAGGAAGACTAGTTTCTGATCTAATGACCTAGGGACCTAAGTGATGTATTTTCCTATTTGTGTGTGTAAATTTATGTGTGTGTATATATATATATATATATATATATATATATATATATATATATATATATATATATATATATATATATATATATATATATATATTCCATATTTAAGCAGTTCAAAGCAGCAGTAGCCAGTCAAGGGTAATCAAACAGAATAAACCTGCTTTTCTCTGAACCTGAACTCAGAAGTATTTGTTTTGTAGTACAATTAGATAATCTATACTGTTGAAGTTAGCTGCAACCAGTAGTGCCGGCTACATTCCTGACACCCACAAACCACAAAAAAAAAAAAAACGTGAGAGATTTTTAGGAGATTTTAATCACAGAGAGTATCCTGATTAGTTTCTCCTTGTGCTTAGACCTCTTGTTGTGCTCTGAGGCCGGGATATACCTAATACCCCGGCATTGTAGCCAGTTAGCCTTTAGCCTTGCCCCTTTTCACTTTCTTGGGTCTGTTTTTTTAGCCTTAGGAAAAAGGCAGTAATATTCCTTCTGGTGTTTTTGCTTCTGTTTGGTTATTCTGAGGAAGGTCCAGTGTGCAGACGCGGAAGTAGATGAGATGGCAAAAGGCTTGCATTAGCTTTTAGCCTAGCACAGATTCCTGTTGACTTCTGTGGCTTTGGCATTATCACATGTTGGGTTTGAGTTTCTCTTCTGCAGAATCTGGAACAGGTAAAGTTGTAATCATGACTATAATTTCTGTGAGAATGTATACATTTTGAGGGTGCACAAACGAGTAAAGACAAATTGACAAACTGATCAGAAGTTTGCATATCTATAAGTAAATTAGTTTTTTTGAAGATTAATTATTCTAAAAGCCTGTTTTTTTTCTGAACTGTGGATTTGTAGAATGATGACCTGTAGCCCACATGCATTAATTTAAGTTTGAACACAGTTGGAATGCATTGCTCATGATTCTCATCACTTCATCTAAAGTATCAGAGGACAATGACCACCCTTGTCATCCATAGAGCTCTGTCTGCGCCATTCACTGGGTGTCTGTTGTGTAACAAAGCCCCACAGAGAAGTCAGATAATGCAGCCTTGACAAAGGTACATTATATTTTCGTATTGGTTGAGTCTTTAATAAATTTGAAGATGGGGGCATCAAATTAGCAATAATTGTTTTTTTAATTGATTATATAGTCTGCCAGGCACTTTAAATATGCTTGTTCCACAGTGATGAAAGGTGATGCCAATTTCATAATGTTAACTGCAGTAATCTATTTATGATTATAAAATACGTTATTAACATAACATATAAAAATGGCAAATCAATTTTATAAAAGGAACAAAGAAAGTTAATACAAACAACAGTAAAATTGTGTGATTTTTATATAGAATAAAAAAGATATATATATATATATATATCTTTTTTTATTCTATATAAAAAAACACAATTTTACTGTTGTTTGTATTAACTTTCTTTGTTAACCACAATATTTAAAAATAAATGCACAAAAGGGGAAAACTAATAACTAATTAAATTGTCATTCATGTGCATGTATACAGCCAATGAGTTATATAATTACATATTATAAAATAAATGTTAGAAAAAGAAAAAAAAGCATTTCAAAAGTAAACATGTTTGTGAAAATTTAAATATAATTTGTTTATTAAACATTGAACATTTTACCATACTAGCAGACAAAGCAACAAAGCACAATAAAATTACTCGTTATACTTATTCTTCCACACACCAAAAGTACATTTTTGCCACTTTTAGCTAAATAATTTTGGTTGCAGAATATTCCATACATCTGTACTATTCTCATTGTATGCACATAAGCTACACAAGGTATTTTACACTGCTGAGCCTAAATTTGTGCACAGTAGAAAAGTTCAATGGTCCTTTTATGGCATTACTTAATTACATTATTTACTATAAAGAGTGTACAAATATACTGATCAGGCCTAACAATAACTCCACCCTTTGTTTATACACCAATTGTATATTTGTTCAGCTTCATTAATCATGTAGGAGCACTTTGTAGTTTTATAATTACAGACTGCAGTCCTGTAGTTTGTTTCACTGCATACTTTATTCTCCTCCTTTCACCCTGATCTTTATTGGTCTCCACAGGACCAACACAGAGCAGCTATTATTAAGGAGATGGGTCATTCTCAGCACTGGGGTGTCCTGTGACTACTGATGAATGGCTGGAGGATGACCAGTACAAGCTGTGCATCAGCAGACGTTTGCCTCTAACTTTGTTTCAAAAAGTGGATTAAATACTCTAGGTAGGAGTGAGTAATAATGTGGACAGTGAGTGAAAACCGTGTTTAAAAATTGCAGCAGCACTGCTGTGTCTGATCCATTCATCCACACACAGTACAACACACTGTAACACACCACCACTCTGTCAGTGTCACAGCAGTGGTGAGAATGGTCTGTCACCCAAAGAATGCCTGCTCTGTGGTGGTCCTTTGGGGGTCCTGACCATTGAAGAACATGGTGACTATTGAAGAACAGGGCGACCACTGAAGAACAGGGTGACCATCAAAGAACAGGGCAAAAGGAGGCAAACACATTATGTAAATAATTATAGAACTTTAAAGCTCATACTTTGTTATATTTTGCATGAGACGGCAGATTATTGCTTGCATTTTACATTTACTGCATTCACACACCTTCACAGCTTGCATTTGGAGACTGAGAAACTCTACATCAGTCACACTTTAATTAGCAAAAAATATCTTCATTTAAGTATACACACCCACTGAAGAAAGAAAAAAGATAAGGGTTCCTTAGATTGCTATAAAACACATGGCATTCTGTGGCCACAAGATAATGCTCATGCACACATAGCAAGGGTTTCTTAGCTATGTCTTGGCCACATTGCAACACTTCCTCTGCCTGTCTGATTACCAGATGTATCCTCATTTGAGCATCACTAGAGCTTCCTTTCAGTTGTACCCCAAAAGATTTATTCTTTTGTTTTAATATTATAGTCACATACATATGCCATTATAACATTCAAATATAAAGTTTTGTTCCATACAGACAACTCGTTTTGGTGTGTTATGTTTTTGAGTGTTCATCTCTAAGTATATAAAGGTAAAGGTTGTTGTGGGCACAATTCTTTTTAGTTTTTAATGTCTAGAGTATGTGCAACATGAGTCCTATTAAGTCCAGTAATATTCCCTACCTCAGTGTCTCTCTAAGCTTTCACCAATGTATCCAAAGAATGCGAACAGAGAAGGAGAGGAGGAGAGAAATGTATTCTATGGCAAACAGTTCTACCCTAAAATTACACCAGTGATACAAATCCTAACAAAAAATTACAGATATGTAATTGTGATGCAATTTTACAAGAAGAAACAGATAATCAAGACATTATCACTAGTCACATTACCAGGACGACATATTAATAATGTACATTTAAATTAAACTTCACTCTTTATTGTATTTTAAATTACATGAGTATGTAAGTAATGTTAAGTAATGAGTAATGTTATGAGTATGTAATTCCAGATATCTACACTGTAATTTAAGTAAAACTAGTACTAGATTTCAATAATATTATTACTTGACAAAACTCAAATTGAATTCATCCAAAAATATATTTTGTCAAAACTACATAGACATATCTTAAATTAGCAATTGCAGTATTATAGCAACCACATATCATTATCACAACAACTGGCTAGCAACACCATGGAAACTAGCTGTAATGCCATAGCAAACACATGACTATAGTCTAGCAACTGCATGGAAGTGAAATCTGCACTTTATCTCCACAACATTCAGCATTTCCTTAAAGAAATGTGCTTCAATAGCTTGATTTATTTGTTGACAACATAAATAAAATTCATATGCTACTTTAATATGCATATACTACTTTATTATTTATAATATAATATACAACAGGGATTAAGTCTAGTCATGCACATACATATATATTTTTCTTTGAATGGAAATTCTTTAAAATGCTGTAGAGTCCAAGACTAGGCTTAATCCCTGTTTGTGAACTGCCCCTGTGTGGCACAGAATCAATATGTGGCCTTCAACAAGACAGATGCCGTGCTGGATTATTTCTCATGAACAGGTGGGTACTTTAGGAGCTTCAGCTAAGGTTAGCTAACCTTTTCTATGTAGGTTGTTAAGTTACTGAGTATTTATATATTAGGTAAAGTCATCCAGACTAATGCTGGATAATCATATCATGTTAAGGTGAATTTTAGCGTCCTCATCCTGGCAGCCCCCCTCACTTTCCTGTCTGGGGAGGAGGGGGTGTGGTACCTCCAGTGTTTTAATATTAAACTCAAGCAGCCATTTTAGACAACTGCTGTAATTTAGTACATATTGTTCCTTTAAATGATTTATATATTAACTATTATTCAAAATGCATATTTTCCCTTATGATGTAGCCAAGATTTAATCTTTGCAGATTCATGTATTCTCATGTCATGTGAAGACCACATGATGCATAAGCTCACAAGGCCTGTTTCTCAAGCTCATCCCCTCTCAGAGAGGGTGGGAACAAGATATGTGCATATTGCACATCTACACTTTACTCACCTTGCACTCTAATCATGCTGAGAATAATGTTGTGTTCCAGTTGAGCTCAGATGTCGAAATGTGGGAAACTTTAACTAGAGCACTCCTACGGGTCAGATATCCTACTCAGAAAGTCAAGAGAGCCTTACCAACTCTGAGTTGAGAATCAAAAATGGCTGCACTGCACAGTAACAGTAGTAAAAGTTGCTGTATTGTACAATGAATTAGCAATTGGATCTATTTTTGTCTTATTTAATCAGCCAACTTCTTTCAGTGGATATGTTTTCATGGTGCCTGGATGCACACAATGCTGTATAATGCATTGTTATTAACTTGTTGCTGACAGTGATAGCTCTCATCTGAATGTTTAACTGGAATGCAGTATAAGTATTTAAACAAGAAAACTGCTCTCAAAATAATAATTCATATTTAATGCAGTAAAGCGGGGAGAAGAAAACACAATCCTAAAGGTTTCTAATGACCTGTGCATCAGATTCTTCATTCCAGAGTGAAGTCTTTAAAATGTCACGTGAGCTGGTATACGTCATGTACTGCATTCCACAGGGTTATAAATTCATTTCCTCCTGCCCCTTCCCCCTGACCTCTGAAAACATAGGCCTCTGAAAGAAACACGGGCCTCCTGTGTAGCCGGTGTGTATTATTATATTTAGATGCAAAGAACTACATGGAACTGGCTTTCCTGCTGAAAGATACTGATTTACACCTGCTTATGCTGATTGCTGGTTACAAAAGGTCTAAGCTGGTCTTTGGTGGTCAAGGCCAAGGTAGTTAAAAGTTGCTTGAGTTGCTTTACTCCAATCAAACTTTGTCATGGCTTTGGTTAAGTTTGGTCATACTGGTGGTTTGCCTTGTCAGGTTTGATGATCATGCTTTTAGATCATTAAACGAAACATACCTTTGCTGGTCAAGAGCTAAGATGGTCAACCAGCTTGACCAGATTGACAGGCTGTTTTTTATAAAGTTAATTAAATCAAGGCCTCACTCATTCAAGTTTAACAGTCAAAAATGTGCTGAATTGAGCCAGCTGTGTACTTTTGATGAGTGCTTTTATTTTTCACACAGTTGTCAAACAATGTAATGTAATTAACATTGTGAAACCAGCTGTTGAGTCGTTTCATTTGATCAGCACTTGGATAGGTTATCTCAACATGCTGCCATGTACTCTACTTTGCAACAGATGATGACAAGAAATAATGAAAGTGTCAAAGATTTAACATTGCTAAATGTTACAAATGGTCTAAGCTGGTCTTTGGTGGTAAAGGCCAAGGCAGTTAAAAGTTGCTCGAGTTGCTCCCATAGTTACTCCCATGCCCAACATGCCCATGTGGGGCCTGTATGTGTAGCCAATCTGGGAGCAAGGGCATTTTGTCCATGGGTCCCATATTTGTCCCCACATACAGATGTCAGTGAAGCTGTTGAGCCCTTTAGCAAGAACTTATCCCTTTCTCTTTCCAGATGCCACATCGATGGCAGCCCACTGCCCCAAACATGTGTTTTTACAGTATGTCACTGTTTATGTATGTGTGCATGGTCACTAGTGTGTTCACTGTACAGATGGGTTAAAGACAGAGGCCATATTTAATCTGTGGCCAAGTATTGTCAGTATGTTTTTCTTGTCTTATCAGCGATGGGATCAGGAAAGGTACATTGCTTATTAGGCTGATATCAGACCTATTCTTCATCTTCCTCAATAGATTTACCCTTACTTTCTGAATCTGTCTCTTCTTTCTGCCTGAAAACTATTTCTTTTTCTTCATTATTGGACTCTGGAGTCTGAAAAACTTGCTGGGGATTACCTATATCGCTCTCATTCTCTCTTCTTTTCTTGTACTTGCCTGTGTCTAACAATAAAATGTAACCCTGAATGAGTGCTCTTTCCCCCTACCGGTTGGAATGTTGGCCAGCACAGGCATCTGTTGGCTGATGTATGAGGGCTGGGGATCTGGTGCTTTCCTCTGTGTTGGTGTGTGTCTAGTGATGCTGCATTAGAAGCAGGTAGGTGATTTAAAATGTATCAGTAG
The DNA here is from genome assembly GCF_023375975.1 of Astyanax mexicanus. Classification (NCBI taxonomy): domain Eukaryota; kingdom Metazoa; phylum Chordata; class Actinopteri; order Characiformes; family Acestrorhamphidae; genus Astyanax; species Astyanax mexicanus. Next base: position 23,539,220 of record NC_064416.1, on the reverse strand, counting down.
AGGCATGTGCTTCCCTAGTGTCAGAAGCATTGCACAGGACAGTCGGAGTCTGAGTGGGTGGTTGAGTTAATAGGCAAAATTAAGGCAGGAAAACCCACAAACATCAGTGGAGGGTTACTGTAGTAAAGGCCTGGTAAAACATTTCACCAGGAGGAAATTTGACACTTGGTGATGGGTTTCCTTAAGTTACAGACTTTCAAGCATTCACTGACTGAAATATAATTTGTATTATAAGTACTATATTGATAATAATATAAATATAGTTTCTTATACTCAAATTCTTCCAAGTGTTATTCATAGTCCTAACTGATCACATTGCAAGATCAGATAAGCAGCAATTCACCCACTGTCAGGCTTGTCCTTTAAATGCTCGGAAGGAAGTGTGTCTTAGATACCAGTAAAGTTTTTGTTCCGCTTTGCTCTTGCATGCTTAAATTAATCTGAGGTGTGAGTGATGTCAACATCATCTTTAATAGCGGCTTGTTACACAAATAACCATGTCAGTGCCAGAGATTTAGCATTTTACATGTTTTTTGTTAAATCGTGATGTGGGTCATTATCTGAATGCTCTGCCTTTTGAATATTCATCCATCAAAAATACTTTAGATTACATAAAAATCACTTTTCCCTTTCACTTTTTCACTTTTAATCACTTTTAGATATAACTTTTCATATTCTGTCATGCATGCACCAACCCTGCGAAACTTTAATTTGGAGTGGCTGAACTATAGTTGTGAATTTAGAATTGTTCATGTTGACCCTTTTTTTGTTTCAAAATACATTTTGATTCTGCATTCATTCCTAAGCTAAGTATGGAGAAATATTAGGTGGAATTTATATTATTAATTGCTGATCATACAGCAAGTGCATTTAGTCTGGTAAAAAAAAGTAAACAGCATGTAGGCTGTGATGTTACTCATTTGTACCCAAACAGGGACAGAGTGGACAGGAAAATTTTGGGCATGTTAATATAGCTTAATATTTGAAGGAAAATTTAATAATTAAAATGACTAAAGTATTAAAAATCTTACATTTACACATATTCAAAACTTTAAGAAAACAGATTTATTTTTAGATTATTTGTGTTTTATTGTGAATTATTTGACAAAACCAGACTCACTGGGTACATAACTTCAAAGTACACTGTATACAAGTACAAAAAGTAATTTATTTATTTACCAAATGTATTGCTACACAAAATGCACATTATGTTGATATTGATCCTTGTATTAATTGCTGTACTTTGGTTATTCAGTTATTAGGTTCATCCAGAGCAAGAAGGGCAGTTGGGCAGATTGCACCCTGTCATTAATTGTTGATCTTACTTCCAAGGAAAGAATTTGCCTCTGCTGTTTCCTTTCACCTCCCATTAGACCAAATCTGTCCCACCTCATTTGTTTAGCAAAGCAGCCGAGGTGTTATCATGAGACGGAGTGCGTGCTGCCTCCTGTATGGTCCCTCTGTCTGAGGCTGTGACTTGTTCTCTTGCCATTGGCTGCTGAGCCCCAGTTTTGAAAAACAGACAGTGGTGCAGGGAGGGAAACATTAATCAGGCAGTAGCAGTGACATCATGCAGCTTGGCAGAGTGCGGAGGAGGTTCCTGCCTCAACTCTGCTTTTCTTCAGCAGAGGACTGAGAGCTCAGAAGGAGAGAGAGAGCTCAAGGACAAGCCTCCTAGGTTTCTTAGTGTTCTCTGCTTTGTAAACAGGAGTGCGATTTGCTAGTTTTCTGGTTTGCTAGTTTAAAAAAAAAAAAACTCACCTGACTGCAATGTGTGTGCTGAAGTTGCACCTTGAACACCTGATAATTGCACCTTAAGAAGTTGGACCTTATGAACTGGACCTTATCGACAATATCGCCACTAAAAATGAAACAATAAAAACCTTATCAGCAGAAGAACTGTGTGATGCTTATAGAGAAGAAAACAACACAGTCTTCCCCTAGCAGACTGGAGAGGCTCTTGAAATGTCACTAAGGTTGGATAAACACTGCTGATATTTCCTCCTGTTGTTCTTCGGGGGCGAGAGTGGGCCCCACTGCGCTGCTCCCCTAGGTAGATTAGAGGCAGTAGAGACTGAGCTGATGTAACACTATGGCTGAGTGAACTCATAGAAGGCATTGGCACTGACACCAGAACTGCCAAGCAAGGTTTCATCAGCTAATAAGCTTTGAATCAGCCTTCGGGGAGGGAGCTCAGAGTCAGCACAAGCAGGCACTACTGATTTTATTGAGCACCTGCTGTGGAAGTGTAATAACCTTTAAAACAACCCAGCAGAACGTATTGTACCGTCAACAGAGTTAATACTGTAATACTGTAACTGATAAGATAGCATTGAAAATAAAGGTGTCAAAACAGGTTCTTTGGAGCTAGCAAAGAACCACCTCTGACTTCACAAAGAAACCTTTTAGTGAAGAAAAGAAACTGGTTTCCCAGACCGAAATTAAACCTAATCTTGGATGACACAGCATTTTAAATGGAGATTTTCCATTGAAATGGAAATTAAGTCTACTACTAAGATTAATCCCTGTCTGGGAAACCACCCCAATATGTTATAACCTTTTGTACCATACAACTAGATACAACACTAAAAAGAAACTATAAACTATAAGGTGACTGATAGGAATGTTTTTTGCTTGTGCAACCAGTGCAATCTTATTTTCTTAATCAGTGTTAACATTTCAATATATGTAAAGATACTAGTTATATGCAGAAACCATATGTATTCATGTATACATGCCATGCTATGGTCCTGTGTATCAAGACAGTTGGAAGTGTTTCCAGTGTCTACTTAGAAAAAACTATCGGAGCCACACCTGCAGTAAAAACAAACGCTGCAGTAAACACATCGCATCAGGAGGAAAGAACAAGGAAGCAGGAATTGTTATTCTAAAAAATTAGTCAATGATCATTCCTTACATATACTGTATTGCCAAAAGTATTTGCTGACTCATGCAAATCATTGAGCACGTTGAATTCCAGTGTGGTACTGTGATAGGATGATCCCTGTGCAAAAAGTCCAGTTTTGAAATTTCCTCACTACTAAACATTCCACCGTCAACTGTCAGTTATATAAAAAAAAAGTGAAATCGATTTATAGTGAAAGCAACTCACTTTTTCAACGTAAAATGACAAGCAGATGCTAAGGGGCATGGTGTTCAGAAGCCACTAACTTTCTGTAGAGTCAATCACTTCAGACCTTCAAACTACATGTGGCCTTCAGATTAGCTCAAGAACAGTAAAGTGTGGAGAGATTCATAGAACGGGTTTCCATGGCCGAGCAGCTCAATCCAAGCCTAACATCATCAAACACAAAGGCAGGCAAGTTAATACATTTGGCAATATAGTGATATAATAAATGAGTGATATAATATAGTGATATAATAAATGAGTGATATAATATAGTGATAAAATATATGAGTGATATAATATAGTGATATAATACACATAAGTCCAAAAGTTTTGGGCATTTAGAGATCACTCTTGCGAGAATGTGTAATCGAACTGAGCATATATAAAAAAAAAAACATTTAAGGGCATTTTCACACCAGCACTTTTTGGTCTGGTTAAAATAGACTGTGGTTCGTTTGTACCCTTAGTGCGGTTCAATTGAGCAGGTGTGAAAACACACAAGTAATCGCATGCGTGTGTGTGTGTGTCAAAATTACTGGGCCGAGACCTGCCAGTGGAGGATGTCTCAGTCCGTTCCCAAACGAACTCTGAAGCAATTCGCTCGTGGTAAGAATGTGATCCGTTCCTGATCTGACACAGCTATCACATACACTCCTTTTATTTGAGCTAAACTGCTGCTAAGGCGCAGTTAAATCTGATATATTAGCCAGGAAATGCTAATTAGTTACCACAGCTATGAACAAACTCTGTCTCTGTCCGATGCATGTGCGGTCTGTGTTGCATTCACTACTGAGGAGTAACTGTTTATTATACGTTGGGTTTATTGACAAATATCTTTCAGTTATGATTACTTATCTTAGTACCTATAATGACATAATCATTGTGTGAAACCTTGTATTCAATATGCATAACCAATACTCACATTGTATTTGATCATCTTTATTACTCACAGTGTATTTTACACGCATTTATATAAAAGATTAACCAATAATCACAGTATATTCTTTAAAACACTGTTTGATCGAGCATGTGTCTAACATCATCCTTATTATGACAAATTAACCCACATGATACATAAGGCGTATATTAACACATAGGATCTATTATATGGCGGACTAACCACGCGCCACTAACACATTAACATATAACATATGAGAACTATTGTGAAACTTATATAGCTCATGTTTGAAGCATTTTGTTTATCTGCATGTCTCTGACTAACGGCCATCAATCATCAGCTGGTGCACTCTGTATGAACTAAATTGATACAAAGGAGGCTTCAGGACAAACAGTGTGGCCTTTCTCTCTGTGCGTGCAAAGTCCTTCACCTACCAAAGCGGGAGGATGCGCGCACATAGGGAGGGTGGCACTGTCTAATTACTGAAACAATATCACACTGTGACTGGACCCAGTCAATTCTTAAAACAATACCACACTGTCTGGAAGAACACAGTCAAGGCCAAACACTGATGGTCCGGTCAGACACGTGAAATGGATTACTAACACGTGAAATTATGCACACTAACATGAGATGATTTTAGCAACGCCTCATCAGCAGGTTTCACGTCATTTGGGGTATAAAACATGGAGTCAGATCAGAGGGGGGTCAGAACTTATGCTGGGACGGCTGTTAGACGGTCTTTCATGTGTTGGTTCTCCTGAATATTCAGTACTTTGTAATAAATACTTGGTTTGCTTTCAACTTCACTCCACCTGTCTGACTCTCTCTATCAAACGAACACGCAGGGGAGTTGTACCCCGGACGAGAGGTGGGGGTAGCCCACTTTTCATTTTCTTTTCTACAACACTACTTACAACATTCAGTGTTAAAACAGCCTCACACTGCACAGATATCCTGTAACACAGAATCTTCACACTATATGTACTTTTTTTGCTCACTCATCAGACAGTTCAGACAATGTGCTCACAATTTTTTCTTTTATTCTTATATCAGCAGCACTTGCAGTGTCACATTTCCTTTGGAATAGGGTCAAAGTGATGCATATATGTTGGTAGCTTTATATCTGTGCTCGCATTAAAAATGGTTTTCTCTGACAGGACCAGTTGGACCGACTAACTCACAGCACATTGACAAAAGACACGATTTGCAGTCAGGAATGTCTTGGAGCCATTTCTAAACAACTGCAGATTCCAAGGTCATCAGTTCAAACAAAGTCTCTGTTCTTGAAAATGTTCTCAGTTCTTGCAAATGTCAGTTCAGTACACTCCTTAACTGCTACTCTCAGCAGACAGGAAATAGGTTCAGATGGTCAGGATGAATCAAAGAACAACTAAATTACAGGCCTGAAAAAAATGGTAGCTGCTGCAACATTGGTGACACCGTCTACAGTCAAGACAATTTTACAATCGCCATGGACTGAGAGGCTTTTTATAGTAAGATTAGATAAAGATACGTGGGGACCCAATTGTTAGCCTATAGACATATACAAGTGTATGTTAACACAGTATTACTGTGAAACAGCATAAGAAGGATCTGCGTTTGTCCTTTGAGTGAACTCCTGCTAGTATATGTGTGTGTGTGTGAGTGAGAAGACTCTGAGCTCGGAAAGGAGTGAGAGCAAAGGACAGGTGTGGACTAATTGGCAACAAAGATGATAGTTTGGACAGTGGCAGTAGGCCAACATACACTAACGGTAAAAAAAAGCACCCAACTCACTAAGATCTATGAGTGGGAACTGACAACTTTCCCGGATGAGGAAGCCAACAACTCGTTAGCAGAGCGGAATGTGAAAGCCTTCTATAAGATAAGAGCAAACACAGGTCAGCTCGTCCTGGCTGTTTGAGTTTTTTTTTTTCTCTGATCAATTGGATACGATTATGTACAAAGCTGAAGAGGGTTATGTGACAAAAGAAAGGTGGAGCTTGATGCCCCATCTGTATTTCAGCCCACCGAGTGTTCAACCCATTTTACCTGTATAAAACCTTGTGCTTTTAACTCTGTATCCTAGAAGACTTGGGGGTTTCAAACCAATTTGTAAGATTGAAACTATCTGCTAAATAAATCTGTCTTCTCCTTTCTTTAAACAGTTTGATTCTCATCTGTCTTTTATTTTCTACTTTTACTTTGACAGTTGTATGCTTAGTGAACTCCTTCGGGAAGGCCCCCCCATCTATGTTGTACTAGGTACAACAGATACGTGGAAAAATAAAAACAAGAACACTTTACCAACTCTTAAGCATGGTGGTGGTAGTATCCATGCTCTGCTGCTGTTTTAAAAATGGAACACTACTCATAATGGATAGAATAATGAGGTAGTAGAATAATGAGGCTTGCACAGAATTCTTTAACATAACTTCAAGCCAAGTGCTAGATGGTTAAAACCTGGGCTCAGCTGTGTCCACATCAACAGTGGCTGTGGAATCGCTACCTTTCGGTGCAGTTTGCAAAGGTAAATGTAACCAAATATTAGACGTGGGGTCTGTATTTTATTTTATTTTTTAACTTTTTTTTTATTTTGTAAAATTGTATTAATTTCACAAAAACAACATTTAACCTTTTGCCCTACTTTCAACTACATTTACTTGACGAATGGTTTCTAGTCAGTGCAGCATTACTAAATAAAACTGCCTTTATTTATTATGGAATCTTTCATACAGTCTGTGTTTAATCACCTGGACTCTTGTGTGTACTGTAAGAGCGAGTTCCAGTGTACTCAGTTCTACAACTGAACTAATTATGCACATCTAACCCTAACACTTTTTCTACTACTACTACTTCCAGAAGTTGAACAGCATATACAGTAAAAGTCAAGTGTTGATTTCTACTAAACTCAACACTATAATAGAATAAGATTACTCTATCAATATGACTAACAATTGTTTATTCAGGGAAGGTTGGCTTGTGTTTTTGGTCCTTTAAACTGCATAAACATCTCCATTGTACGAGAGATTTAATCCAGCAGTCTTACTGCTTTGCCAGCACTTTGTCATACGATACTGAAAATAGTAACTTGCTCACATGACCTACAACATAGTACAACATACAAATAACCATTATATAGAGATATAACTAAATTACCAAGGAAAGTCAGCCCTGGCGGGCAAGCTATGGTTGGGGGAGACTTGCCTTTTATGTAAATAAATAATGCCAGGAGCCAATAGGAAAATTGCAGTTTGTGTAATGTGAAATTTACTTTATTTTTTGTCTCAGCTGTTTAATTTACTCTACACAAACAAAGTGAGTGCAAATTTGAATTCAAGTATTCAGGTGTATTGAGTAGATTCTATAGTTTGTATTTTTAATCAATAATTGGATAACTGGATAGTGCTGTCTCCAGACAGAAATTAATTAGAAAATAGCCTAATTAAATCATTTTGAATTTGTTTATTTGGGTTAGCACTGAAATGTTCAACTCAAATGACTCCAACACTGAACACCCTTCAAACCTGAATTAGTAAAAATAGAAAAAAGTAGATATTTAAACTTTCCAGGTTTTACTGTGAAGTTAGCTGAATGTAGAATAAATACATGATAAAAACAGTCAGTCTCATTTAGTAGTGTTTTTCGTTGGGTATATGTTACTCAAATAGAATCAAAATTATGCTTGTTTTTGAAGCATTCATAGCTGAAGTAAAACGTTGATGCAGTGTTTCTTTTTTAGGCATACTTCTTCTTTTCAGATGATGTGTCTGGGTAGAGGAAAGTGTATGTAAATTAGGCTGGATGTTTAAGGGGAAATTTGGTTGTTAGGGCATGACTGTGCAACCACATTTTAGGATTCAAATTATTTCCATCTTACCAAAAGCACATCAGAGAGGAATAGCAGTGTGGGTCCGAGGTGAATTTAATTTCATGTTTGACATTAAGAAATTCAGAATTCTGCTCTTCTCATCATTTATCACAAAGGAAATATTTAGGGCCCAATCCTGCTGCATTCAGTAGGGACAGTAGTGTGAGAGAAATAATGAACAAATTAGTCTCGAAATGACCTCGTGAACGGTACAATAATAAAAAAAGATTATCCCTTCTCACACGCAGGAGGATAGGTTTGGCTTGATATTATCTCCATGGCACTGTTCCCTGTGAAGATATCCTGTGTAGAAAAGAGACAGAAGAGCAGACTTGAGAGGAAGCCTTTTTAATCAATGTAACCACATACAGACTTAGGACTCTCTCCATGTCTGAGGAATGAGAGCTCAAACCCCAGCTTATATGCAAGTTTTACCCCTCTTCAAGGCAACAACTGTCATTGAACAAAAGGGTATCTTTTTTAAAGTACAAGTCTATCGCTTTCTATTTTCCCCCGCTGAAACCTCTACAATAGGGCCTGTAGAAAGAATTTCTTTAATCGGCTTCAAGTGAATTGGACATTGTAGTATTTTAGATATGTTTGCGAATTTAAATTTTCATCAGGTCAAATTAGTCTCAAAACTTGACAAAGAAATGTAAACATATATTTTACCATTGCTCTGACATCACAAGGTCACATTTCATTAAAGTTAAATATATTTATTCATTGCTCATTTGATAAAGTATTTTTCCTATGGCCCCTAAAGGATTTTGCTCAAATCTTAGTCAAATATACTCAAATACAAGTTAAGTTAGTAAAATAAAAGTTCAGTAAAGATGGTGGTTATAGTTTGTTGCTTATCATTGCTTGAACTGCACTCTGACTAGCTTTAACATTTCCAGTCACATACACATTGTAGCATAACCCTTGCATCCCCCAACAACTGTTTTAGGACAGTGTCAAAATCCTGATGCATGGTGTACACTTTTTCCTTCTGTCAAAAGTCTGGTCATATGATGGTTTATCAAACAATTCTCTAACAATATCTAAAACTATGGTAGATAATTATTTAGAAACCAGCTGTGGGAGCCATTTTTTTCAGAAATCCAACTGAAAGAAATCCATACTCTACAGACCTCCTTCCAAAGCTACACTCCAAAACACAGGAAGGCAAATAGTTAGTCACATAAAGAGGAACATAGAGAGGGATATATATAGCAAGACAAGATGCAATTGTACATTCATCCTTTAAATTTGTGAAAGCAAATAAAGAAGGAAATCCTCACTCAAAACAAAAAAAAAAACAAAACACACACATATACAGATACATACAAACCATATAAATGCCATGTTTTTTCTAGGTTAAAACAGTTGCTGCCAGCATAACTTTAATGCTCAAGATTAATGCTTGTTGTAGCTGTGAAGCCTTAATCTTTGCCCTTGTTTTTTTTACTGCCATTCCTGGTCCTCTTGCTTATTTTGTTTTGTTAAGTTTAAATATAATATTAGATTACAGCAAAACCAATTCTAAAAAAAATTTGTCAGCAGGCTAGCCTAGCAGGGGATGAAGCTAGATGCCTGTCAGCCAATAAGTGGACACGGTTACTCAAATGACTATGCACTTGCACAAAACAAAATAGATGAGGAATTGAAATAATTACGTCTGGAGACCAGACCAGAGGTGGAGATCTGTCTTTTATTAAGCTTCAGATGTTACATCACCGGAAGTCCATTAGATCTCTCTCAAGTACAGGCAATGCACAGTGTTTTATACACAAACTTGGCACACAATGAACCAATCATGGCCTAGCTAGTGGCTGGGTTTTCTAGCTCCACACTTTTTTACTTATATAACATTGAAAAATGAACAGAGGTGGAAAGTAACGAATTACACTGCCTCACGTTAATGTAATTAAGTAGATTTTATGAGTAATTTGTAATTTTTAAAGTAGTTTTTAAAATAGGTAATTTTACATTTACTCAAGTACATTTTGACACAAGTAATCTACTTCGCTACATTAGAAAACTCCCCGTTACTGAGTAAAAATGCTGGAAAAAAAACTGTCTGAACTAAAAAAAAAAAAAAAAGACGGCGCACGGATAAAATAGCCTCGTTACTCATATTTCATTCCGGCAACATAAAAAAACAGACATATAAATCGCGCCATCCGGAAAGTTTGTAGTTGGATAACAAGTATAAACATATAACTTACCATTCAGACCTTCGATTGGTTTGTATTTGATGCGTGACCTGCACGACACGTCAAACTCCAGAACTGCGCCAGTGAGAAAGTTGGTTACGCGCCTCCAGCTGCAGCGAGGGGCTTCGGAATGGTTGGATGCAATGCAGCTCAGCAGCACGAGATTTCAGAAATTCACCATCTAATTTGAAAAGCATATAGGTAAACTGAATGTTTCCTACAGTCAACTGTTGATAAGATATTGTAGTAACCTAGTGATGCACTAATGGTGTATTTGTAATGTTTGCTATGGCTTGGTACATGCCAAGACATGCAAAGGTTTGCTTGCTAGGTCTAGGCTATGATTCAGTGTTGTAAGTTCGTTTGGAGAGCGCGTGTGAGCTTTTAATTTTATTAGTTTAGGTGTAGAGGTGGGTAATCTAGGTTCAAAAAGTAAAAATCCATCCCAGGATTTCGCTCCTATTGCCTGGCTGGCTCTGGAGCTAGTTCAACCTAATCCCTGGGATGGATTTTTAATTTCTGGACCTGGATTACCCACCTTTAGCATCGTGTGGGTTTCAAGCTGAGCTAATAGAGCGTTGAGAGTAGACAACACTGGCATCAAATCAAACGCTTCTACTTTATCGTCTTAACGCGCCCTGGCCCACCCGCGGGCCAGAAAAATATCATAATTAATATCTGGCTGTGTTTATGAATAATTATTGGCTCAATATATACACACAATATGCCATATACTGAAGCTTAGAATCTCTGTTTTTCAGTTGTCCATATTTGATCCAATGCGGACATGTTATACATCACTACAACTGTCTAACTCTCAGGATTACTGAACAGTGCGTTAGTCATTTTTTATACAGTTTTACAGCAGCTTGTGTAATTAATCCCCCTGAATTACTAGAGGTAAACAGACACACACACAGCCCCCACCAGCGCTTACCTCTCCCTGCTGCTTCAAAATCGCTCCAAATAAGTAAATCCATCAGTCCATTTTACAGTAATCCTTTTCATTTTTGTCAAAGAGGTGCTGAAAATATCGAGTTTAACGCTTTATTTAAAGGTTTGGCTCGGTTTACAGTTTACTAGTGCACATGCGCAGAATCAACAGAGTCTTCTCTGAAGAAAGACGTGAAATTTCTGTTTGCCAATCAGGTGCCGCGTTAACCCTGCGTTCACACTGGAAAGCGACAGGCGACCATTCATTTCCTATGGCAGGGCGCGATTTGTCGCCGCGACACGCGAGAGGCGACAAGCGACAAAGCGACAGAGCGACAAGCGACACGGAGATGAATTTTTCTCAACTTTATGCAAATGAGTTATGACGCGGTGAAGCGACATTCTAACCCGATTGGCTCCTAGCTTTTCTTTGGACCAATCACAAACAAGGCGGTTCGACGTCCTCAAGCTCCTGCTCTCTGAATTTCTAGTTTCTTTCCCGGTTCTTTCTGTTGAACGGGGTGGACCCACATCAGTCTGTGGGAACGGCTGCGTTTCCAGCGCAGTTAAATCACAGAAACGCACAAGAGTCCAGCAAGTTTGGGAGTTATAGCTGGAGAATAAAGTGGCCAAGTGATTCCTTTTTTGTGCCTTTTTTCTTGTCGGAGGCTGGACCATGATAAACGCGGGCGTTGAGCTTGACACGCCCACAAGCGACAAACGCTGGGCGACACAAGCGACTCGTCGCGTTCCAGTGTGAACGCAGGGTAGGCGGAGACGGAGCTGGGGCGGGGTCTGTAACCCGACACTGTCACTGAGCAGATATACAAAATACAGAAACACATTCTTTACTGCAAAATAAGTTATAAAATTAGTAGATTTTGTTCTTATAAAGTTTCCAGTCCTTTGGAGAAAGAAAGGAATATCCCAGGAGCAGATCATTATAATGTCTAACCAGTGAAAGAGAGCAGTTAATTTTGTAATTTTGTTAATTTTGCAGACAAATCTGCAGTAGCCTATATGTACAAAGCCTGTGCAAGAGGTGGTGTTGTGACTGTCAAATTGATTTAATGATTACTATCAGGATGTAAAGAATATTTTAAGACACATGATAAAAAATAATGTTTAAAAGGAATAAAATGAACCTAAAAGACTGTGTATAATCAAACATTTGACTACATTTATTATGTAGCCAAGAATAAAATAATCATAAAATTATACCCTAATAGCAAAATAATTGAATAAATGTCATTTTTTGGTTGCATTACATATTTTAAGGTTGATCATGAAAAGCAACCATAAACAACCTTTATTTAACATTCCCTAAAATTTATTTAAAGGCTTTGAGTGTTTGGGGCTCTGAATCTACTTCACAATTCTTTTAGGTGAAAGGAGTGTCATGGTTTAAACAACATCAATCAGACTCCCAAGAAGGAAGTCAGGCTAAGTGTAACACCAACTGTTTAAACTACATAGATTTGCATGCAATGTAAAACAAATAGAAAGGAATTGAAATAATTACAGCTGAAGACCAGGTTTAAGAAAGGTGGAGATTGTCTTTATTGAAAATAGATGTTCATTAGCCGTACATATTTAATTTAAGTAAAACAATTTTTTTGGTACTACAACCAAACATACAAAACCATAATGTTGAAACGACATTAAATTAATGTGCACAAATAAATCAATCAGAGTTGTTCAGATGCATTAGCAATAAAAAAAGTGAACACTGATTTGACATCCTTTTGCTATCTGGGTAAAATAATCAACAAGTGAAACACAGATAAACGAATATACAATATACTCTAAAACAAACTATGCATAACAGTGCAGAATGGGAGACAGGCCCACTTTAACCAACAACTCCATATTTACACCCCTTTTGCAGTTTAAATCACAGCTCCTAACCCATGAGATCCAGACATCATTATTACAGGCAGTGTGGAAAGTTACACCCCAGGTGATAAGAGTCACCAAGGAGCAACAGTTTATCAGTAAAGCCCCCTCCTTTTGGGGAGGAGAACACACTGGTCTCATTGTGGTATAAAAACTGTGAGTACTATTAAAAGTAACCAGATGTTTACATATGTATCACTGTGTAATTTAGGGCGTAATATGATTCACAACAAGTCTGAACATGAACACTGTTAATTCTCCCAAGACTTTGGCTCCAGAATGTCCTATTCCGTCTGCTTTTGTTCTCTGGGCTTGGTATGGGGTAAGGGTACAGATAAGGGAGATACCTTTTTCAGTGTTTATTACTGCTACTTGTAGATTTATGGTGGGTCATAACATTCCAAGGACCTTAAATGTAAACAGCATTCTTGTTTTTAAGCAAACTGAGTGGATTGCCAAACTCTGGATAATCACTGTTTACTACACATTGGGTCAGATTCATACATTTGGACTATTTGGATTTTTCTTATATTGACTGACTAACTCTTATTTAGAAAGCTTACATTTTCTTACCCAATGTGTTCTGTTGGCATTGGCCATGAATGCCAGTACCATCCCATTACATGCACTCAAGCCTACATGTTCACGTAGGGCTCACATGGGTCGAACGTGCCCTACATTTGTTCCAGAGTGGGTTTGTACATATATTTTGTTACTGGGAATCACTTGGGTCCATCTAAGCCTCATGTGCAGTGTGCAACCCAGATGAGCCCACGTTTAACCCCTCCTGGTCCCACACTGACCCCAATGGGGCCCATCTCTGATATCCAAATGTGAAGCTAACATGGAACCCCATACAGACCCCACATTGGTACATTGGTTATCTGGAACCATGTTTGCTTTAGATCACAAGTACTATATACTCAACTTAACCTTGGTCCAACTTTTATAAACCCCCTCAACATTCTCTCTAAAGGGTTTGCTTTGTGACCTCCTTCACTTAAATCAACACCAACTGGTTAATATAAAGAGCTAACAAATATAAAAACAACACTTGGAATACGGAGATATTTTATCTCTTTTTTTTGTCATGCTTAAAAAAGCAAGACCAGTTATTTTTGAGTCTGTGAAAAAGGAATTATGGCTTCATTTTGAATCATTTGTAGTAGTCATTGTCCAAATACTGGACGTGACTGTACATCACTTTTGAATATTCAAAACAGCCATGTAACAGTTAACAATCCCACCTAAATAAGGGATGTACATAATACATAAAGTTATGGCATAGCAATGATGAAGCATTAAAGGGTTTACCATTACTACAGCATCAACACATGTTGTTTCAGCCTGCAAACACCATCCAGTCGCTTACAGGTTTCCACAACTGAGATTTTATACAATATAGACAAGGGGTGAGATCATCGTCCCTCCTTCTTATATATTTCATTTGTTAAATTAAACTTGATTATCTCAGACTGTGACTCGATAAGTCACATCCTATAATTAATCTAATTAGCTTGGTAATTGCCAACAGTATCCAAACCAGCGCTTACTATTTTTTTACATTAAAAAGACATTTGTAAAAGCCCACGCCTGTACCAGATTCAAAGGGTGAAATAAGCTCAATGTCAATGGTACAAAAACTTATTTCATAACATTTATTTTTTTATATTTTAATTTTAATTACCTCAGTAGTTCCACACAGAATCTCTAATCTTGGTTCTAATACTTATACAACACTGGAAAAATCATGGGAGTTGTTCCTTGAAGTGTCATGTTTCATTGTATGTTTGTTTTCTTCTCTTTTTTTAGTGAGGATCTCTTGTTGGCATGTGTTGATTGGCTGTAATGTTCTGATGCCAAGGCAACACAATTTAAGGAGCAGTGTGGTAGTCTGTAGGGACTTGCTTTTCCAAAACTGCGCTTCTGAGCAAAGACCAAACCCCCAGAGGACAGGCAGTGGGGGTCTTCAGGAGGCCACCAGCTTGTCTAGACTCTACAGTGGGAATCTCAAAGGATGGGCAATTAGGTACTTCTAACAGATGCACTTCCAGCAGTATGATGCAGTGACTTCCAGAAATCAAAGCATATACGAGCCTGGTTTTACACATTTCACTGGTATTAAATACAGCACCATAATATGTTGTTGATAACGTGACCAAAATATGCAAACAGGACATGATTGGGATTATATCAAAGTTTTGTTGACTTAGTACATGTTGTGCACACAAATGACCGCCTGCTTTAATCTTTAACTGCCCAAGTAGGCAAACATAAGTGAGCCTTCTAATGACAAGAGTTTATCCAATGACGTTGCATTTTGTTGCTGTGGCTGCTGTTGTTGTGTTTTAATAAGCTGGAGATGGAAGCAATAAAATAAGTGGACATTAACTAGTAGGCCACATGCAATAAAATAGTACACACTAGACTAATAAACTTTTAATTTAATGTGCATTACAGCCAAACAACAGGATCTATCTGTTCTGTTTCTCAAAAACATTAAAGGAAGCTCCATGTAAGGTCTGGGAATAAGTGCATTACACCAGACTCTGCTAATAAATGACCTAGTTCTGGCCTTGTCTACCAGTTATGGTCAACCATTAACCAAAGCAGGATGACAGCGTCTGATAAACAAAGGGCAGCTGGAATGTTTAACCTGTCAGTGCCATCTGCTTATTGTCAAAACTCGTGCACAGATTTTAACTATAATGTAAATATAAATGTAAGTTTTAATGTAAGCCTGGAAACTTTAGGAAGAACATGAGCCCATATTTATCAGTCAGTCTGTAGTCAGTATTGCTACACGTATAATTTACCTTTAACAACCATTATTTCATAGTTATATTGCTCTTTAAAAAAGTGAAATTATATGATTACATTCTTATTAAATATTTGGCCTAAAATAGAGCTGAAAATTACAATATCATTTAGCACAATTATTTCAGGAACAACAGATAATTAAAAATGTGATATTGTAACAGGCTTATAACTGGCCCACCAATCTGTACATTATGATGTTACAATTAGCAAACTCACATCATGTGCTAGCTCTCACTGTACTAGTGGAACCATATATAAGCCTATGAATCAAACAACATACTAAACAATATATATCTTTAATAAAATATTTCTCTTTAAGTCTGCTTCAAAAATGTTGGCCTCCACAATCCCCTGACCTAAACCCAAAAGGAACCCAAACTGTTTCTTGTATATATACAGTGTGTGTGTATGCCTTTGCTGCCAGACGATGTATACAGTTCACAGTCAGAGGGAACTCTAGATTTAGATCTAGAAGACTAGATTTAGGCAGTTTTTTTCTGTCTGAGCCTTTACTTCTACTGGAGTCGCTGAGGTTATTCACTAAGGTAAGAGTCTGTTTCCTGTAGAATAGATTTTTGCTGTGGGAACAGAGAGAGAGAGAGAGAGAGAGAGAGAGAGAGAGAGAGAGAGAGAGAGAGAGAGAGAGAGAGAGAGAGAGAGAGAGAGAGAGAGAAAGATGTATATAGAGAGAGACATAAAGAGAGTGAGTGAGAGAGAGACATACAGAGAGAGTGAATGAGAGAGACCATAACACTATCAGCCAAATACGTCTCAGCTCTACATCATCACAGAAATCAGCTTAATCAACAGAGTAATCACAACTCCTCTTAAATAATTACAACATAGAACACTGTTATTAATATCTTATTCATTTATTTACATTTTTTATTATTATTTATTTATATTTACTTTTATATGTAAGACATGTTAATATATATATATATATATATATATATATATATATATATATATATATATATATATATATATATATTTGTATATGTATTGCTATGTATTTATTTATTTTTTTACCTTTTGTATATTAACTTCTTGTTTCATTGCTTTGACAAAAGTTGTTAATTGCAGTTCATGCCAATAAAGCTTTTTTAAATTGAAAAAAAAAAAAAAAATTAAATTGAATTGACATACAGAGAGAGAGTGAGTGAGAGAGTCATACTAAGAGAGAGAGAGAGAGAGAGAGAGAGAGAGAGAGCTACAGCCTCGGCAGTATCTTGAGATCCTCCTCCCTCTTTTTTTGTCTTGCTCTAATTGGCCAGCTGTTGCAGCAGCTCGCATACTTTTGGACTGACGCCTCTGCGCTCCTGAGGAAAAGAGTCCGGAACTGTGGGGGTTATGGTCCGCTCCTCTGCGGCTCCGCGGATCTCGGGTGTTGGGTAGAGTGTGGGTGAGCTGGTCGCTGGGTAATTCTGGAGGGCAGGGACTTTTGGCTTGTTTAACTCATGGATTCCCTGACTGAGCTCGGCTCTACAGCAGCAGCAGGAGAGCCCCGGCGGTGAGAGGAGGCTGCGGCTGTTTATAAACACGGTGAGGAAAAAGTGCAGATAGATAAACAGATACTAGCACGGAGCTCTCTCTGGTGTGCTTCAGATAAATAACTGTCTGAGGGAAGACTTTGTGAGGACCAGAGGTGTGGTTGGTATTTTTTATTTTTTTTGCAGAAGTGTGTGTGTGTGTGTGTGTGCGCGCGCGCGCGCGCCTCGTTCTCCTTGTCCTCTTCTTGTGCAAGAGAGAGAGAGCACGTGAGGACAAAATCCTCCGCTCGTCGCGTGAGGACCTTCTCTCACAATACGAAGCAAAAGAAAACGCAGGAGGAGGGGTGGTCTCGTCTTTAAGGGAGTTAAACAGTGTGTTAAAGTGTTAAAGAAAGTGAGCCCCTCTGTAGAGAGGTAAGCAGTAAGCAAGGCTCCCCAGCCCTGTTTATATGAAGGAGAAACACTGTATGACGTTTTGAGAGGCTCCTCTGCTTTTAGCAGTGTCTTTGTTTTGACCGGTCTAACGGAAGTTTCCTGCTTAGCTAAGCTCAGTGACTTGAACCCCACTCGAAATGGATCAGTCTATTTCTGTTGTTGGGTTTTTCCGCGGGGGCACAGTCTTTCTGCGCTGCCTGTGTTTGAGCTGGCAGTACTGAAGAGTTCAGAAGCCACTTTTCCTCCTCTTACAGTTCACTGTTACAAAACTAGAAAAAGCTGTGTGACCTTAAGATGTAACAGATTTACTGGTAAAAATTCAAAACCTCCATATCTGTGCACTTTTTACTAGTAGAATTTCAGCTTTTAGACATTCAGTTCATTTGTACTAGATCAGTTTCACAGTTTCTGAATTCTGAGTCAGTCATGGCTAGATTTATCATTGGGCTTCACTCCATACATCCATAATTATAATTTAACTAGTGTATATTATAGTAACAGATATCTACACTACAATTCTTACTAAGACTGAGAGGTTAAGTATATTCATTTTATTAATTAAATCATGTTTTAGTGCTATTTTCAAAATGAGATATTTGAGATTGTACATTTTAGATGGAAAGATAGATATAAAAGCTGCCGGAGAGAATTTCAGTAGATAGACAAGAACTCTTTTATTCTTATACCTTATTTTCCCTTAACTGAAATACAAAAAGGTCCTGTTTGCACCATGTTTAATGAAAAGCTGCATGTAGGGTTGAAGTTGGCTACTTAAAATACAGCTCTGGAAAAAAAAATTGTAGACCACTTTAGTTTCTAAATCAGTTTCTTCAGTTCATTTCAGTTTCTCTGATGTTGCTATTTATAGGTTTGAGTAAAATAAACATAAACTACTAAAATTCTATAAACTACGGACATTTCTCCCAAATTACAAACAACAATATTGTTATTTAGAGCATTTATGGGAAATGGCTGAAATAACAAAGATGCAGAGCTTTCAGGCCTCAAATAATGCAAAGAAAACAAGTTCATATTCATAAAGTTTTAAGAGTTTAGAAATTAATATTTGGTGGAATAACCCTGTACTTTTACTAGTGACTGTTAGGACAGGGCAATACATAAGCAATATCACCTAATAAAAAATATTGCTCTAAAAACATTGGTCTGGTAGGTCATCATTGAACAAAATGATGACTCAACACAGTATTTCATACAGTAATATACATTACCCAGCATTAAAAACCTGATTTTTAAAAATTATCTGTGCAATTATACATTCTCACCAGAGAGGTCTCTAAATCCCCAAATACCAAATCTTACAGACTCCTGCTTTAAGGATTTATTCATATTGTATTGTATTGTATTGTATTGTGTGTATGTAAAGATGTATCACCGTAAATAAAAAGTCAAAAGTAACAAATTACTAGTCAAATCCCTTTAAGAATATGTTACCCTGTTACCTGTATGTATCTCCGAAAGTGTTACTAGTTCATAGCTGGTACCAAAAATGAGAGATTTTGTTAGTAAACACAGCATTTCAAGATTCAAAATTTTGAATTTGAGCTGGGACTTAAATTACTGGTGTCATTTTGGACTAAAATGGCTTACCGTTCATCATCTTCTGTGGTGAGGATATACACAATTGAGTCTTGTGTTGTTGTGCCACTTAGCCCAGACACTTGGTTAGGCTTTCTCAGATTCCCCAGTCAGTCTCAAGTGTGCCACCTCTATTTATTCTTTTATAATAAATTGAGGAGATGAGGGGAGTAGAATTCATGTGCTAAATTTACATTTGGTAACATTTCAGTGGAATTCTCAATGTGCTGTCCAAGCAGGCCTTCAAGTGAAGGCAGTCATTATGCTTAAAAAAAACAATATGAACCTCTCCTAGACAAAAGAACTGTGTGACTGTTGTGTGTCACAATACTCAATCTTAATGAGAATTGTGCTAAGATCAGCAACACCAGAGTTAAAACACTCTCAAGGAAGTTGTCATATTATTGCCAGTGTCAAGTCTACAATTAAAAGACACTTTTATGGGTGTGAATACAAAGACATTTTCTTCAAAGTCTAAACTTTTCTTCCAATTCTTTTTCTATCCAATTGTTTGGATAGATGAAAAATTAGAGTATGGAAAAAACAAAGAATTAAAGAATTTATGATCATGATTCATTATCATCATTGCATAGGCAGTATTAATACCATGGGCATATATATATATATATATATATATATATATATATATATATATATATATTATATACATTACTATACTTTCTATTCTAATTATTGAATAGGATGGTGCTCCACAGTTTAGATAGATAAAGATAAAAAAAACCATCAAAAAGCTACCCAAGGTAAACAAATATTCGAAATATTCTTCTTTTGAACAATAATAGAAAAATTAGCGAACTGGTGCACATAAAAAACTGCATAAAATCTTTCATCATAAAATATCAGTCAGAAATATTGATCAAGTCTGTGTCCAATGCTGATGTATATAAAATAATCTTGAATCTCCAGATATGAGACAAAGAAAGAAATCTACATCTGCAGTATTAATATGGTGAATGTATCTGCGGTCATTCTATTTCTCATTTGCTTAAATGTGACAAAAGAATGCATGCATGCATGCATTACTAGATAAATAAGGTTGATTTAATTATGATAAAGAAACCTATTTCAATCGTAATAATTTACTGGAGATACACAGTTGCTCTAGCACTCTTGTTTGTATTAGTACCATTACTAACACCATGCTACAGTATATAGCTTAAAAAGGATTGCTTGTTCTGTGATCTAATCTATTTTAATAATTTAAAAGTAGCAGTATATCTTTTTAAAGGTCATAATTTGTGCTTTTATTTATATTATATATATTCACTGCACGAAACTGTCTTAACTGTTTTTTAACTCGCTCATGCTTTTTGAAAACAGTATCTAAATTGTCTTTTTTTTTATTCCTTATAGGTCTCATTTGGCATGAAAAAAATCATCACAATTACAGGATGCGATGAACAACAAGCGGGTGCAGAATTTCATGGATCCTCTAGCTCAAAGCAAGATCACAAGGCTAGAGGGTACTGTGGGGACTATGGTCCCTCCAGGGCTTCCCAAAGCAGACAGCTTGCCTCAGTACTCCCAAGACAAGTCATTACCATACAGACGGACCTACATATCTTGCAATCTCAGTGGACAAGAGGCTTTAGATCTTCCCTCAGCATGGAGCCCCTCTAGGACTTATGTGAGAAATGGTGAGAGCCCAGGTGTTCATTCTGTGGCCACAGAGGGGTCAGTGACACATCAAGCCTTTTACCGGCCTGATAATGTGGCATTCCCTGTGGAAAGTGGTTCTCCGGCATCAGTGGAGGCGCTGGCAGCAAAGCACAAGCTTTCCTACTATAACAGAAGCAAGCAAAGCCCCAGCACTGCAGGTGTCGTCTCTCCTGTTGCTTTTAGAAAGCTTCCTGTTGGATGCACAAGCGTATCCCCATCATCAGGCGAAAGCCCAGTCGGCCTAGCTGTTCCAAAACCAGTGTATGGACATAGCCCCTGCTTCACTGACCTTAAGCGCACGGTAGGTCAGAACTATGCTGTGGAAAGAGGACTACAAAGGGTGCCCCCTCAAATGTTTGAGGATGACTGGGCAGCGCATTATGGTCACTGGGCGTATCTCCACAAAATGGAGCAGGAAGCATTGATGCAGCAGCGAATGTCCTTCCCATTCGAGCACTGTGGAGAGAGATTACCGTTAAAAGATGTAACGCCACAAGGTTACCATTCTCTCAGCCCAAGCAGGTCTAGGAGGTCTGCTTTTGCTGAGCCAAACCACAGCGGCTATGTATACAGCCCAGCACACCCTGTTCTCCCTCCTTCTGCTGAGCAGTGCCAGCGTTTTCAGGTGCGCCCACAAATGCATAAGGATCTGGCTTCTTTTTACAAAACGCCAACTAGAATGCATTATGGACCTTCACCGACACAGGTTTATCAAGATCGTCCACACATATCCAAGTATGGAGAAATACCTCAGAATTCTTTGCTGTACTGTCCACAGACTAGCACAGAGCAGAGCATCTACAGACCAGAGAATCTTTCTCATATAGCTGAATCTCATATTGTTGAAAAGCCTCAGCAAACCTCAGGCCAATGCTCAATTCCTCAGTCTTATTACAGTGACTTGCCGCATCCTTACACTATGATTCCAACAAGCCACCCAGCTGTGAGGAATTTACATCCTTATCCAGGTTTCAGAATGCACTTAAATACTAACCAAATGAACATGTTCACTGAGCGGCTGTGTCCTCCTCCTGTCATGCATCAGGTAGATCGACCTCTGGACTTTTCCATACGTAGAGATAAAAACGCAGAATCCCACCGGGACCCTAATGGACACATTGGAATTTCAGGGACTTACCACCAAGCACAAGTTTCCAATCATATAGGTGCTCAAAATGACACACTTGGTGCTTCCAACCAGAGACATGATGGCTTTCCTGTTGGCAGTAGCCATAATTATACCTCCTCTCCCCAATGCACTGCTGTTGTGTCCAATAAAAATCCAGGTTCCAGTCCAGCAAACAGTGTTGCAATACCCAAAAGACATAGCAAGGAAGGTGATAACGACTGTGAATCATTGAGAAAAGTTCAAAAGATGGACCAGCATGAGTCTGACGGGTCTGAGTCACCATCCTCCCCTCCAATGCCAGTCATTAACAAAGTCTTCAGCCTGGCTCCTTACAAAGCCTACTTGGAAGTTACTGGCATGTTCTCCCCTGCAAATGATTCCAGCAGTTCCAAAATTCATTCTGACTCAGAACCTCAAAAAGAAGAAGCTATGTCACAAAGGACTAATCCAAAACCAAGTCTCTGTCAAGATGACCTTAATCTCAAAGCAGTCAAAACATCACCAGCTAGCAACTTAAATTCAGATGGTTTACAAATGGTGAAGGTCAAGAAAGAGAAACTAGAAACCAATGAAGCTGCATGCAAGTCAGAAATGAGGGTCAGCCACAGTCACTCTACAATTACTCAATGCTGCAATAATGGAATAGTCAAAGAAGAACCTGCAGATTTCGAGCCAGCAGATTTAAAACCAGCAGATTCAGAACCTGCTGATATAAAGTTAGCACATTTAGAACCTGCGGACTTAAAACCAGCAGCAGACATAAAAGTAGCAGCAGATCTAAATCCTGCCGATCTAAAACCAGCAGCAGATCTAAAACTAGCAGCAGATTTAAATCCTGCCAGTCTAAAACTAGAGGCAGATCTAAATCCTGCTGATCTAAAACCAGAGGCAGATATAAAACCAGATACAGATCTAAAACTAGCAGCAGATGTAAATTCAGCAGTGTGTGACGCTGAGCACAGAATTGTTGTTGTGAAGAGTGATTTTGAGCCAGAATGTCACCCAGTCACACCAGAAATACCAGAACCCTCAATTGAACGAAAGCATGAGCCTGTTGCAGTGAACAAATTAGAAAATGTACAGACTAAAAACACCCCCATAAAACCATGTGAACTTCCAGCCACTTTGCCTCCCAAACCCCCAGCTCCACCTCAGACACATCATACACTTCAGCCTACTTTTGCTCTGAGTAAAATCCCTCCACATTGCCTCAAGATCTCCAGATATAACATCATTATACCTGAGGTCCTTAAAAGTTCAGTGCCTTCAAATCCTGTGCTTCCTCCTTCTCCTGTTGAGACAAGTCCAGCAAAGAGCAGCAGCAGACATGCCCGGCATCAGTTCATGGAGCTCCACCAGTCACTGTGCACACTCATATCAACCTGTATTTCTCAAACCTCGCGTTGGGAGCTAAAAGAGTGGTTATCGCGTCTGAACCTTGTCTCTCCTCCAGTTAAAACCCAGAAGGTATCATGCCTGCTTGGATCTAAGGCCAGAGACGTTTGGTTGAAAGAGGAGGGGATAGTAGCAGCACTCAGCAAGGTTGTTGTTCAGCTTCAGGCTTATGTCATTAGGCTTGAGTGCCCTTTTCTTCATGTCATCAGAGCTGGGGCAGTGTTCATCCCGATGCTGGTGGTGAAAGAGGTCCTGTTTCCTCAGATCCAGGGGACATTTATTGACCAGGTACTGCAAGAGCATCGAGTTGAGCTGCGACCAACCACGCTGTCAGAGGAGAGACACCTGACCCAACTCCATAAGCGGGCTTTTTCCTCAAAACTCAGAAGGCTGCTGTCCCTTAAACACCTGCAAGATATCTATCCAGATTTGGTCAACCTCCTCTACTATTCTAAAGCCTGCAGTGTACTTGGTAAGTTGAGCATCAGTGATCTCAGATCAGTTAAAAAAAGAGGTGTTTAATCCTCAGTCCTGGTACTGGAGATATACCACTCTACAGAATTTTCTTTCAACTCTAATCCAGCATACTTGGTTTGGGAATTTTTTACTTTATATTCACATTAAGAGGCAGGTGTGCTTGATCTGGACTCTCCAGGGTGGTAGATCTTCAGAACTGGCCATCCCTGGGTTAACCACTTGAAAGACTGATTTGGTCGTCATAAATGATACCTCATGCTGGACCTAATATTGCCAACATTAATCTAAATGGAAATGTTGTCAGAAAGGTTCAATTGATTATTTCTTGAGAATTATCTTTTTAGAAAGTGTAGAAACGGCACCACACAACACCATAAGAAGTCTTCAGGGATGAGATTAAGAGCCAAATACCCTTTGGACTAGGATTTTTATATATACTATAAAATAATTATTTTCTTGTCTCGATTATTTATTTATTTATTTAGATTGGAAAAACCTTTGGAAGTTTGGAATGTCTCAATCCAATCCAGTAATTGTGGATTGGGGCTGATCCAGGTATATTTTAATGGATTGGCTAGTTTTATCCCAGTCCAGTACCAGAGTTATGCATTGTTCTCAATGCCAGTGCTGAAAAGAGTTTAAACAGGCAAATCAGAAAGTTCAGTTTTACAGTACAGCAAGGAAACACTGCATAATATCTTAAAACTTTACCGGTAAAACTTTAAGATTAAAGTTTTACCGGTAAAGTTTTAAGATATTATGCAAACCTCTCACTTTGTTTTTTTGCCTTTGTTTTTGAACCACCATTGAACAGAAAATAGAGGCTATAGCTAATGCTACCACACACACTATAACAACCCAAATCCTAATTAATAGTCAATTAATAGTCAACAAAATAGTCATCAAAACAGGTATCAGTCCAGTCTGTACCATCCCATGAACACACACACACACACACACAGTGAGTTGGTTGACTGCAGCGTTTAAAAGGAACTGTGTGCTTAATGGCCAGAGAGGAGAGTCAGGCTGTATTATAACATTAAATACACTATAAAACATTTACTTCCCATTATGTAAATTACTACTAAAAATGATTTTACTTATTTATTATTACCCCATCCCTAATCAGAGTTGCACTGGCTTCGCAATGAGGTTGCTATCAAGCATCTTAATACTGTAGCGATTATCATTTCTGTAGGTTTTATAGATTGGTAGGTAGGTTAAAGAAATCAAGGCATTCAGTATCTTAAAACAACACATTTAATTTATCAATCAATATATTCCATGCATACTGCTCAATTTATTCTTATTAATTTGTTTTTTATTTATTAAACTGCTACTTTACTTATATGTTCATTTCAATATTTCTTTTTTATTTTTGTTTGAGTTATCACTATTTTGTGTTGAACACAATTTTTCTTTTTTTTCCCTTCCTTTTTTTTTTACTTTACAGATTCAACTTCCACAGATGTCCAAACTGTTCCTCAGGTATAGACCTTTTCCTCTGTTGCCCCTTCATGCTTTCTCACAATGAGCTCTTATTAAGCTGCCTTACCTTCCTTTGTAAAATTAATGTTTTCCCACCGTGCTCAGTGTTGTTTTTAGTTGTACAGAAGGCTGTTTTGGGTAAATGGCAACCCTTTGTTTAATATGATCAGGATGTCTGTCAGTTTCCGACTCACATGTCCCAATAAGGAAGGATGTGGCCAGTCATCTGGGAGAAACTTGTAGCAGCTGGTAAACACTGCAGGTGTGACTGTGTTTGCTTGCAGCAGTGTTTGCTTTTTGCACTGTTATCATCCTGGATCAGCTGCTAAATTTTAAATATGATTTTCTGCATGCTCTGTTTCCATCTCGCAAACGCTGGCATCGTATTTCACCCTTATTTATTTTGTCTCGTCTTGTATTCTATTGCATCCCACACATTATTAAATATTAACATTATTTGGGTGGTCATGCACAAAATGTTTGCAGTGTAAACAATTTCTGGATACCTTAGTTAAAGAACTGAGTCAGATTCATACATGATTAAAAATATTCTGCTAATATCGGCTTGATGGTATTACACATTGATGATTCTATACGTTTAGAGCATTTTCCCACTTAATTATATTAATTGAATTAATAAATGTAAATACTGTTTCCATTTACAGTGCTTAGTTTAGTTGGAGAATCTATATTTTTTTATTTGCATATCACACTACTTTGGGAGTAGTAAGTAGTCTGGGATTTTTTTCTTTGTGGTGTGTATTAAAAAAATGTGTAAAAAGTGTAAAAAAAAAAAAAAAAAAATCAGAAAAAGAATGCCAAATGTACAGAACTCTCCTTAGGAGGAGCAGATGCTCTGCTTGCTTCTGTCAGAATTTTTTTTCTTTCAAAAAGGAGACTTTCTTTTATTATTGCAATACGATCTAGCACTTTAAAGGAGATATCTGGTGTGAAATTGATTTTGGGTGTAGTGCAACATGATAACGAGTACAAATTTTTGTTGAATAGCTCTGTTCACCCCCCATCATTACAAAATAAAGCACTTGTAGCCAGTTCTCCCAACAGGCTTACAATGCTAGTGATAGGGGCATAGAGCTGCCCATGAAGATAAATAGCTATTTTTACACCATTAACACACTCAAAATGGCTCCGCATTTCATTGATGGAATTCCGAGGGCTTTGAAACGAGGCTCTGAGAACTTTGAAAGTGCACAGATAGTTTAAAAAAAAAAACACTGTTTGTTCACAAACAGTACCTTAAGGTAGTTCTCTGGATGCCGTCATCTTGAAATTAAGTCATGATATGCACACTGATGAGCATAAAAGAATGGAAAAGGATTAGATTTCTTTGCATGGGCAATGCTATGCCCCTATTGCTAGCATAATAGGCCTATTGGGAGCATCAGCTAAAACCACAGTATTTTGGAGGTGGGATATTCGACCAAAGTTTGTACTTGTCATGTTTCACTACACCCCACAACCATTTTACACCAGATTCCTCCCAGTGGAAGTCCCACTTCTCATATGTTGTAAGATCTGATTTCACAATTCTCGTTTCGCCAACAGGAGTAGAGCTGAAATGTGTGGAGTGCTCTGATGAAGCTGAAAGTTCTGTGAATGAGCTGGAGGTTGGCTGCATGTCCCCGACACCACAAACACCAGAAACTGAGACGCACCTGGAGAACATCAAAGAGACGTCTCTTCTGAAGAAGCATAAAAGCAAAGGCAGGGTGAAGAGCTCCTGCAAGAGGAAGTTTTTAAAAGACAACAGTTCTTCATCCGAGGACGAGCCTGATGATCTGCAAACTGAGAGCTGGTGCTTTGAAGGCTTGGTGGAGGGGCAGACGTGGGAAAATGTCCAGGTGGCCAGCAACAATGAGGAGCAGGAAGAGCAGGGTGAGGGTCACGTGGAGGTTAAGATAGAGGAGGACACAGAGCAGGAGGCTGAGAATTCCTGGGCACGGCCGCTGACTTCGGATGACCTTTCATCGGGGAACAGCGATGTGGAGACTGAGGCGGCCTCTTGGTCATCTCATCAGAGCTGGTCATCTAGCAGCTTTTCGAAGAGCCGCTCGGGGATGATCCTGAAGCTGAGGAAGGTTTACTACACCAGCGGGCGTCAGGGCAGGGTGTCACGGTACCAGAGAGTTCTGGAGCACTCTGACGTGAGGGACAAGGGGAGCAGAGGTAACGAGGGACGTAAGCGACGCCACAAGAATAAGGAACACGGAACCTCCACACACAAGAAGCGACCCCCGTTTTCCTCCAGTCTGCACAGAGCAAAGTACTGCTCCTACCTCTCCGCTCAGCACACGTCCAAACACAGGCGGAGGTGGGCGCTGCGCTCGGCTGTGCAGACCGCTAAGAAGGCTGGGAGGAATGTGTACCCAGACCTGGTGGGTAAAAGGATTCGTCATTTGTATGAGGAGAACGACAAGACAGAGGTGTGGTACAGGGGTGTGGTGCTGTGTGTCCACGAGCCCCATCCAAACCCTCTGAAGACTGTGTTTGAGGTCAAGTATGACAGTGAGCCTGAGTGGCAGTACTACCTGGAGCTGCTTGTGGACTATAAGAAGGGGTGGCTGAAAATTGAGGACTAAATTTATTATTTTTTTATTTCTTTACTTGGGTGGTGGTAGATGTGTGTCTGTTTTATACTGTAAATATAAATATATATAATTTTTTTATACTGTACTTTTAGTATACTTTTAAACTTGAAGTAGTAAAGATACTGAACACAGGTATTGAACCAAAAGACCTCTCTGATATTTTTCTATTCCATCTTTTTTTTTTATATATAAGAATATGCACCAAAAAACAAAACAAAAATTGTTATTGTTTGTTTTTACTTTTTTGAAGTCTTATTTGAAGGTTGTTTTTGATAAACAGCTGCTATAATTGTTTCATCTGTGAAGGAAACAATTTTTTATTAACTTTTTAATTAACATTTTTTCACAATTTGTTTTAGTTTTAGTTGACAATGTATTTTTAATCTTTCAGATGTTCCACATTCCTAGTTAGTTAAGTGGCAAAGGGCACACAATTAAGCTACTGTTTACACAAATGTTTTATAGTGGCTGTTCAAAGTTTAAATTCTTTTAATGTTTGTTGGGTTTTTTCCTCCCTTTTCTTTAAAGCACTTCAGTCACAACTATTGACAATCAATGTAAAGTATCTTTCCATTGTCTATTAAAAATAAGCTACGCTAAAAACATTTTATACTTACATTTAAGAAAAATGTACCAAAAAATTAAGAAGGGAGTTTTGGAGTTTCTGTTTTGTAGTTCCTTTTAAATACCTGTTGATTTCATTCATTTGTTAATTTGCCAAAAGGTTTGCTGCTGAGTGACAAAATACTGTGACTGTGAATAATGTGGTTACTTCCAAATGCACAGATTTTTTTTTCCAATCTTTTTTCCTGTCTTATCTGATGTCCCTGGTTAATGTCTGTGTATTAAATTTGTTGTTGTTGCACATGAACCTTGCCCTCCAGATGCTCCTTTAATCAGGATCCTCTCAAATCTACATCTATATTCATAAGTACTCATACAGTGACACCAGCTCCCCCTGGTGGCTAAACTCACCACTGTGAAACAACTAGGTACAGCCACCCTCAAACAAAATGTTTTTAATTTTTGATATAATATAGTTTCCCCACTATAGGAAAGTAGGAAATTCTGACTGGGTGTACTAAACTTAAACACAACAAATTCAAGAAATTCTATGTTTTGTTGATTTTTGTAATTTTCTAAAAATGACAATAAGGGACCAAATGCAGTCATTGAGGATTTACAACCATTAAATCATCTGACTATAGGTGACCACAGATCTGCATATTAAATTATTAAAGATAGAATTCTATTCTACAATGCATATAATGAGATACAAAATACACTGCATTCTTTACCCTTCAATAAAAGTTCTTCCATACAGAAGGTCTATTCACTTGCTTTTGTTTTTGCCTGGATGATAATAAACGTGTTCTAAAACTCCATAGACAACGCACTGCAGATTATTATTGTTAAATGCTACAAAATTCAAAGCACCTCTTCTTTTGTGGCATCAGTCAAGGAACCATTTTAACCCTTTTATTTTTAAGAGCAATAAACATTCTAAAATTATTCTTCAATATTTTAAAATGACCAATTTAATCTTTAATTTATGTAATCATTAAGAAGGAAATAACTTTTACTTTAACCCAATTTTTTCACACAGAGCAATTTTGAGGCTTTTTTTTTACAAAAATGTTTATTTTTATAACCAAACATTTTTGTTTAATCGTTTTTTATAGCTCTTACTTTTATTTTAAATTTATTATTTTTTTGTTTTAAATGTTCACGTGATGAAAATCACTACCAACTTTGAGAATTCTTCACACTAACAACAAAAAAAATGTTTTGTTCTTTTAACCAATTGTTTTTACAATTGTTTGTTTTTAAAATTCATTACACTTACTTACACTTGTAACTCTTTACACCTTTGCGACTTTCTTTACGAAACCATAAGTGTTTCTTTTTTGGAATAGTTGTAACAACATTTGCTTTCATTTTGTAATACTGGATATATAAATCAGTCTGCTTACTCTCATGCTATCAAAGCACAATAAACAGGCAGAAATGGAGCCAAAAAAAGTAAACATTTGCAACATTTTGCACTTTAATATTTTTCTCCAAAACAGACAACTAATTTCTTCCACGTTTTACACTATGTATATAAGAAATCAAACATTTTAATAGCATAAAGAAAAGATATATGTAGAAAAGTATTAAAATTTCTTTTTTGGATGTCTCAATCAAACGACAGTAGCTGCTTGTTTTTTTTTTGTTTGTTTTTGTTACTCTGAAACGGATAATTCAACTACCAAGAACATGGACCAACAATAAGCAGGGAGCCTCGAGAAGCGGACTGGTCTGAGAAACACAGGAACAGCCACAGTGATCTGCATGACGGAGACAGCCTACAGACCAATTGCACTCGTACTTCTCAAACCCACACAGAGCAAGTTCTGCTCAGCCTGGGAGAGACGCTGTGAAGTGAACACTTCACCCAAATTACACATCCAAACCAGAAAAATTACATAGAAAAAAAAAAGCATCAGACACTGCTGTCCACCATGCCTGTTTGTCTCTCTGAAGTGAAGCAGTGTTGGTTTTAGTTTAGTAGTAGACGGGTTAGAAATGGATCCCTGTGTATTCATTCTCAATAG
This sequence comes from Astyanax mexicanus, assembly GCF_023375975.1. Taxonomy (NCBI): domain Eukaryota; kingdom Metazoa; phylum Chordata; class Actinopteri; order Characiformes; family Acestrorhamphidae; genus Astyanax; species Astyanax mexicanus. The sequence goes on along the minus strand of NC_064416.1, from coordinate 23,508,590 downwards.
GCTGGATGGGTCAGGATTTTTTCAGTCCTCATATGTTGCTGTAGATTAGGTTTCCAAGTCAGGGATTAGGACTAATCTTGGACTATGCAGACTTTTGAATGGAGGCTTCCCATTAAAAAAAAAAAAAAAAAAGTTTACACCTATTAGGGATTAGGAATAGATGTAGACTATATTTTCATTTTTAATGGTGAGCACCAGATACTACATGAAGTGCTCTAGCTACCACGTGGTGAGCCCCAGCTATTATGTGGTGTGCACCAGATACTAATCAAGTGCCACCAGATATTTTGTGGTGTGAACCAGATACTATGCGGGCCAGTAGAAAGTCATTCTTTCCCTTGCTGGAATCAAGTGCTATCCTGATAGCATCTAGTGCTCACCGCATGGTATCTGGTGAGCACAGGATACTACACATTTTGACTCTCTATTCAAAACTAATGGAAAATTCCTTGGAAGATCTACTCTACAACTAGGCCCAACCCCTATCCGATAAAACTAAAAATTTTGGATCGGTAAACTAATTTAAAGTCTTTAAATCACAGTGCTATGTAGTCCAAGACTAGACCTAATCCCTGACAGCTGTAGGACAGGGTCTTACTCCTGCGTACCCTTTAGTGTGCAACGCTATCCAACAAGTTCTCCCCGTCCCAATACATCTAATCCAGCTCATCAAACTGTCTATCAGCCCTTCATGAAGGCATGTTGGGGCAGAAAAAAATAATAAAACAACCCAAACAAAACAGATAAGGGTAATTTAGCCATTTCATTTATAGAATATATGGCTAGGATCTACTTCCCCCTCCTATATGAGAATCAGAATCAAAGTTCCTCTGATCCCACAACCAGAAGCAAGCATAAACTCCCTCCAATTGTAGAGTCCCTGGATAACCTCCTCTTCTCCCTTTGAACAATCTTGACCACTCCCATAGCCCATATTCACAAACAAACACACACACAATCCTAGACACACACTCTACACTCACGGACAAACTGGCACGTCTTTCCCATCGTTGTCACGGATTAAACAAACAAAGCTCTCGCAGGTCCAAACACAGCATGCACGCTCATCCACTGTCCAAGGTGACAGCAGGGAATCTTATCCATCAAACTTCCTGTAAAGCCCGCATCCTGATTAAAACCCAATCCAGAGGGCACCAGGCAGGCCTTGTCTGGAAAGCCTCTCCAATGCAGAGCACTGATCAAAACCTAAGCCCTGATCAGCTCAACTACAGAGAGAGCCTTTTCCGTGCTCAGAGGGTCAGAGTTAGGAGAGACGTGAAATTTTACAGCAGAACAGCCCAAAAAAAAAGACAGACTAGCAGGTATTGCAGTGTTTGATATGGATGTGAGGGTAATACGGAGGCCCTGATGGGGCATGGCCTTTTTTTTTCAGGTAAATGTTTTTATGATGTACTATCAGGTGACCACCAGATACTATCATGGTGCACACTGGATATGATGTGGTGGGCATTAGATACTATTAAGTGCACACCAGATTCTGTAGTGAGCAGCAGATACCATCAAGTGTGCATCAGATACTGTGCAGAGAGCACAAATAACTATCCAGTGAGTACCGGATTCTATGTGGTGAGCACTGGATACTATCAAATGCATACTGGATACAATCGAGTGTGCACCGCATACTATGTGGTGGGTTTGGATACTACCAGGTACTGACCAGATAGTGTGTTGAGCATCGGATACGATTAAGTGTGCACCAGATATTATACAAAAGCACAAGAAGCTCTGCTATGAGCATCGGATTCTATCAAGTGCACACCAGATACTATGTGGTGGGTACTGGATACTATCATATACACACTGGATACTACGCAGTGAGCACCAGAGATTATTTTTTCTCACTTGATACTATGCTGCCCGGCAAATACTGATTACTTTATGTAAATATCAAGTGCCCACCGTTTTTTTTATCTAAAAAACATGCGTCCATATTACCTGAAAAAAAAAGAAAAGAAAATGCACCATGTCCCCTCAGGGGCTCCATAGGAATAAGAAAAAGAAAAAAAAGACGTGAAAAATATAAGAACCAACTACATCAATCACCATCCTCATAATCATCATTGACAATAACTCAATCCAAGCTCATTATCAGCGCCATTCATACGTGCCAGCACCCGCAAACCTGCAAACCCCCCCCCCCCCCCCCCCACACACACACACACACACAAACACACACACACACACACACAGCAAAGAAAGCCTGGGAAGAACGAGAACCCTTTACAGACGAAGAGAAGCAGAAAATATAAAAGGTTATATTTATATATGTATATATAGATATATATGTGAGTGAATGTCACTCAGTTTGGCTCTCAGAGGTTATTGGTATCACTCTTAAAATCAGATCACAGTTCAAAATCTACCCAAGTGGGAGCAGGGGAGAGGGAAGACACACACCAGAAAGGGGACGGTGGAGTGCTAGAAAAGATCGTCACCATTCTTCGTCAGTGTGGCATGTACTCCTGCAGGGTTCATGTCTTCTCAAGGAAGACTTGAGAATGGCCTCATTTGCGCAATTCTAATTCTTCCGCTCTTCGTGCCAGCGAGCTCTTAGTAGCTTTTGAGCAATTTAGACTTGCAGTAAGCTAAATGCTCCTCCTTGGCATACTGCGTTTCATTTGGCAGAGTTCAGTCTTCAGTCTCCTACAGCGCTGCTCCGGCCCAAGGGGGAGCTGGGAGGGGAGAAGGGTGCGGAGAAGGAGGAGAAGTCAGGGTCGGGGTTGTGGGTCAGTGGAGCAAAATAGGAAGAGATCTGGACTCCTGCTTTGGGTCAAGCATCCTACGTCCGAACCTCTTCAGAAGAGGGACAAACAAAGGCAGGGAGAGATACTCAATCTACACAGCAAATATACATGTTTTTTTCTGAATATCTGTAAAGAATAAATATCTTCTAAATTTAAAAATTATGCAAACACGTGCCACTCTTGCTCTTTAACTTCCATGCATATGCATTATGTACAAATTGAAAAATACCGATTTGCTTCTTTTTTGTTTTTGTGTTTTTTTTCCCCCCACTAACTTTTTTTTCCTTTAAATCAAACAAAGAAAAAAAAAATCTTCCCACCCCAAATACAATCAACCCATCAACATTCAGCAACCCATACATGGATCTCACCACGCACAAAAAGGACATGGTCAGGACAATTAAAGCCATTTTGAAAACAAATCCACAGCTCACAAACACACACGCGCACACACACACACACAAAATAGGCCTATATAAAATAAAATCAAACTGGAAAAAAACATTCATGGAAGAGAAATGAAAGGGAAAAAAAACAAACAAAAGGTGATGTATGAGGGGAAAATGAGATATTTAACGAGAGAGATGTTACACAAGCCAGAAGAGGAAGGTTTCCGTCTGGTTTTGTTGGATCTCAGTCTTCTTGCACATCACTCAGTTAACAATACTGCTGTAAGATGTGAGATTTTATTTTAGAATAATGTATTTTTTTTCCATTTAAATATAATTTAATGTTGTTTCCCCCCAGGAACCAACACAAAAGAAAAGGGTAAAATATAAAGGGATAATGGGAGCACGGTTGGGCGGGGTGCCGGGGGCAGGGAAGGGGGGCAGCGGAGACCTGTGCTGCCCTGGTTCAATTGCATCAGCGCTCTAGTTGGCGGAGGCACTCTCCAAGAGTCTGTGTTGGGAGGAGACTGCGCTGTCTCAATCCTCAATGTACTCCCACAGGTCTTTCTCATAGCCTTCATGCACGTGCTGCAGGAGAACTCGCCGTCTGCTCTCACAGTATCTGCAGCAAAGCACAGCACAAAGTCACTTACAAGCTTACAATTAAAACAAAGTGTTTAAACAAGGGTTGCACAATATAGAATATTAGTATTACTATCACAATGTGGCCATGTGTGTAGGCAAATTTAACAAATAAACAAGAGAAATTTCAATTAATCTGAATCTGTTCACATTTCAGGATCTAACAGAGTCTGATAATTTCTACCCAAATTTAACTTTATTTCAATTTTGGATACATGGACTGCATTATTAATATTATGACAAATTGGCTCATTAGCTCTTGGTGAATTCCGGTGAAAATTCCTGAACTAATTAATATCGCAATTAATATTGCAAAATAAAAAAGTATTCCACTGTCAGTTTTCTTTTTCAATATTTTGTCACCCCAGTTCAAACCCAAAGAGGTTAGTTCTCCTTATGATTTGAAAGAAGCAAAGACTGGCATTAGCTACCCTGGAAAGAAACAGAGACTGGTAGTTTCTGGTTGGATGACTTTCACCAAAATCCTTTATAATTTAAATTTCTTTATTTTTTTTACAATAAAGTAATCTGGTCTTCAACAAACTGAGCTCTGGGCATATAATATTTTAGCCTGTTTAAAACTTGTCTCACAGAAAATTTAGACTTTGATTTCTGGTTATCCACACTTTTGTCCATTGCCTTTATGTCCAATGTGCAACAAATACCTGTCAATTTCAACTGAAACACCTGCACGAGTCAGTTTTTCTACTAGAATAAAATGGCGAGAGTCTCACCAACCTATAGTCCTGAATCCAAAACAGCTTCCCCGCACATCATGAGTAGTAAAAGTAGTAATATTGTACAGTTATACTTGCTATTTGTCTAAATATGTAAATCAGTTGTACACACATTTATATAAAATGCTGAACCTTTAAAATAGTCATGCTACCTTTGAACACTACTACTTTAACCCCGGTTAGCATAGCATTAGTAGACTTGCCTGTATTTGTCTTGTACTTTCTGTTTGATGTCCTGCAGTGAATCCTGGGAAATGTCTCGCTCCAGGTATCCAGACAGTACCTCTGTGGCATTCTCCAGATCAGCCTGGTTGTTCTAAGAGTTGGAAATAAACAAACACACTTCTTCATACAAATTTTATTTACTGCCTGAAGAACTCATTATTTCAGAGTTATTTAAACTAAAACTGCTACCTTAAGAACAATGCATTTTATACTACTACTTCATAGAATCAGATTGAGTTCTGTCTCAAACATAGAACTAACAGACTAATAGCTAATTTATACTTCTGCATCAAATTAATGCAGAGTCTATGGCACAGCCTTACCTCAAAGATGATGGACTGGTTGTTCTTCTTGAGGTAGAAGGCAAAGACATAGGTGAACATGAGCGTGGAGCGGCACTGGCACAGCACATCCACAGCCTTCTTCAGAAACTGCACCTCGATCCATGACATGTTGTGCTGCTGCATCTCCTCCATCTTCTGCTTGACCTGCGCGTACAGCTTGTGCTCGAAACGCAAGCTCTGCATGTGGTTCATGTAGCGATTGCAGTAGAACAGGTACCTCTGCAAGGCTGCCCTGGAGCGCTAAAACCACACAGATACATGCACAGCAGTCAGTCTATCTATTAGCAGAGTGTGAAACCATGATGCCTGAATCCAAAACTGCTTAACCAAAATGGATCCATGTTTGTCACGTTTTGAAATTACCTCTAAAATATGTAATGGCTGAAAAGAAACAAGCTTTATTCATTGCTTTACCTCTTGTGCATCCCGTGCTGCCTTGGCATCATCCTCATTGTAGCGATTGCAGTTGTACCTGTGAGAAGAACACATTTTTTTAAGTGTTAGCCTTTATACAACCTGACAACTACGCTCATTTCCATAAACAGAACAACGATAAACAAACACCATCTTCACATTATCTTTAAGCCAGTATTTCTTTTATTCAAAATTGCAAACAAATGGTCTTCTAGTGCACTCAAAAGAACTTTTGTCTCAGTTGTGACCAGGGACACAAGCTTCCAGACAGATCTACTTGTGAACAGTAAAAGCAAATACCCCAGAAAATCTGTGACTGCAAAATCTGAAAACAGGCCTTATGCCAATTCCATTGGCAGGAACATTCCTAAACGAGGAAACTGTAGAAGGCAGTAAAACTTTATTAATACAGTGTTTTGCAACATTTGACACACAGTCACGTGTTGCTATTTAAAAAAACGTAAATATTTTAACATTCAAGGACCAGACATGTGAATGAACAAAGAAATAATTGCTTAAATCAGCTGTTTTCTTTACAATTGCAAAATAAAGCAAACAAAACTTAACATGAAATAATAAATAAATAAATAAATAAATAAATAAATAAAAACAAAGCTTATAACATTCTATTAGAATTATTTTTCCAAGCGAATACCAATGAAAGCTTCTGGGTGGTCAACACAATATTTTATCATTTAGAAATAAACCGTATAACATGGTTTTCTGTGCATATCGGTAACACTGTAAATGCTTAAAGAACATGGACCAACTGCAGGTTTCATTATAAAAAGTATAATTAGCAGTGTTTAACTGGATGAAGTGCATCTTATTTGGATTAAGTGTCTTGGTATAAATGTTTGGCATTTTGTTAAAAACCTGCCACTACTGGTGAATTTTCTTCATTGTGTATTACAATATTGGAAATATTATGCATCAATGAAAGGTCTTCATATACTGTGTAATATATTATATTACCATATCATCCAGCCCTACATCTGAAACGTTTTTTTAAAGATATTTAACTAAATGTTATTAGTGAGTAAGTTCCATTTCTGTGTAAGAGACCAAATAATGATAATAATAATACATATAGACACAAATAGATACTTAGGCATATACAAACCCACACTGACAGCAATGCTCATTATAATTTTTTAGAAGCCTACAACTTCTAAGGTTTTTTGCATTTTTCTTTTACAGAGTCAATTTGTTGTCGCATTTCAAATGATTGAAATGCCGGGTTATTTTTTTTTTTTACAGCAATCTTCAAATGCGCTTCTCTTACAGGTCACGCACGCATCGTGATCAAAACTGGACTCACCAGGCTGATCCATGGGGTTCCCATGGGCCTAAGCAGACCCAGCAGAATTCTGCTTTGCAGTTCTGGTTCCGACACACCATGTGGTTGCAGCCGCCGTCCTTCTCTATGGTCACGTGGCATTTGGGACATTCCTGCAGCACAACAGGAAGAGAGCTGTAATCCCACCGGACCACAAGGCAGAGCAGAGGACATACATAACTTACACCCCACCGACCTTGGTGTTTGCTGCGATCCAGTTGGACGTCTCGCTGTCATCATCACATTTCTTAATCCATTTCCTCAACCACTGCAAAAAAACACAACAGAAACAGAAGAGCTAAGTGAACCTGCTTGCCTGTGCCCTAGGCCCTAGGTCACTGAGTTTTTGAACGCCAAGTGTTCAAAGTGAGCCAACAAGAGAATAAAGTTGCATATAAAAGTTGACATGCATAGACTAGAACCATGAAACCTGACAAGGTGCTGGAAGGGTTAAGAATGAGCTCATTCAAAGACGCTGCTAGCTAATCAACGTCAAACAGGCACAAGGGACGAGAAGCTTCCTTTGTTTTTGTCAAGACTACCCCCGCAATAACAAGGCATGTCTCTAGAGAGGCTCTTAGCACTGAGGGTGGAAGAGGTGCCTGTCTGCTTCCCTGCTGTGCACTGAGGGAACGATCTTGGAATATGCGCACGGCTTACAACCATCCATACACCTCCAGATTAGTACGAGAGAAATCTGATGTGTCGCACTGCAATTTCACATCTGCATTGCCATAGAAACAGCTGGCAAATATTAAGGCTTAATTTAGTTTTAAGTACAACATTAATAATACATATAAAGTCAAACAATAAGATTATAAGATTAACAATAAGATTATCAATAAGTCAATCAATAAGATTATAAAGGGGTCTTAGGGTGTCTAACTTTTTTTTCTTTTAGATAGCTGAACAATACAACATGGCTTCAGTACATGAAACATACCCGGCAGAACTAAAATAGAGCACTGAGCCCATTTTTACCCCAACCAAAGTCACACACTTACTATTTATACATAAAAGATCACATTTAAAAGAAATTACAGCCACTTTTTTTTTGCAATTTTATAGCTATGTTCACATTGGAAGCTCCATTATTCAAGTAAGATTTTTTTCTAAGATTAGATTTGTCTATTTATAAATAAGTGCATTTTATCTGTCTGTAATGTTAAAGAATCTGTCCTTGAAATGGCACACATGCGCACACTGATAACGTTCATGCACGACGCTTGAAATGTGAATGAACACTGACGCCCATTTACTGATAAAGACAGAGAGAGCCAATCAGCTAGCTGCAAGCAAAGGCAGAACAGACGTGCTAGTGAGATATCCGATTTGAATGTTCACATGAAGCATCCCTTTAAAAATTAAATAGATTTCCAAACTAGGAGCAAGTACGAAGGTGATTCAAAATCTGACTTGAAACTATTTTACATGCGTCACATTTGGGCATAAAAAAATCCAATTTGATTCATTATAGCCTGGAAGAGAATGTAGCCTATATGTTGTTTAACACAAAGTATTGTACCAAAAATACCTACTTAACCATGCTAAAAATAAGAAAGAAAAAAAGTGAGAGAAAGAGATTTGATCATACCTTGCACTTCACTGGGTCATGCCAGTTCTCACCACAGTTGAAGCTGGATTGAGAAACAAAATTGGAGCATATTAAAAATGTATATTTAGAATGCTATTTTTGAATCAGTTACACAGAAATAATTTACTTAAGATTTGCACCTCTTACAAAACAAAAAAGAATAATTTGCCTAAAATCATTTAATTGCTACATGGGATACATGATAAAATCAGAATCATATCAATATCAGCTGATCTTTTTTTTGTAGAATCACTGGAACTGGCCGATATGCCCAATATTTCAAACCGATACTTGCTGATGTATTTATAATATGCCGAAAAACAATACTTAGTAGCAGTTAACAGTTAAGTGGTAAAACAAATGGCAGCCACTGGTCGTGCCAATGACTTAATGTAATTTTTTATATTCATATTAAAGTTAAAAATTCTTCCTGGGTTGTCTAGTACCTCTGTATTTCATAAATGTGTATGTCAGCGTCGGTATCAGTATTATTTTTTATTTTTTTAAGTGAAAACAAAAGCAGCTGAAATCTATCAGTGAGTAGCAATGTCAGCAGTAATCAGCGTGAGGGCAATGGGAAGCCACAGCAGGTAATCGGTTTATACTAGCGTGGTGCTCCAGTTGGAGGGATTAAGGAGGAAACTACAAAACAGGAAACTGAGAGGAGTGGACAAGGTGCCCCAGGGCTGTCAGGAGAGGGTGAGCTCTAGCGTGTCAGGTTCTTGGCCAGGAAGAAAGGCCAGGGAACGGAGCAGGCACCAAAACCCTCTGGCCGGCGTATGGTCTGCAGAGCTGTGCACACAATCTGATATGTAGGCCTCAGAGGTCTCTTACCAGAACTGCCGGCCACATTTGCAGCGGACAGGCTTGGCATCGGGGTACTGGACTTTGACGACGTGGTGGCAGTCGGGTGCAGGACACCATTTTAACAGTCGATTGCACTGCAGATAGAGTAAGAGACGAAAGACGTTAAATAGCCACACAACATCAAAACTAGAGATTGTATTTTGGGACCATCTTGATATTGGATTGAATATCAGAGGGGGAGAAAAGTAAATCTGATCCAATCCTGCAACATATCCAGCTAGTACTGGAGTGTACAAGCTTGATAGGCTATAGAAACATTAGCTCTGCTAAGATAAATTGTTTTAAAGCAAGTACTATCCTAAACTGCATTTTTGTTAAATTAATCAAGTAAAACCAACCAGGTAAATGTGAACTTACCTCTACAAAACTATTGGTTATTAAATGTTGGTACTTTAGTTTCACTTTTGAATCTGTTATCAGTCGCCTAGAAAAAGACAGACATAGAAAATATTAAATTTACATTTTACAAGACCAAAAAGATACAGACAAATAGAATTTCCATTTTAGCCTAAACACAAACTAGGGTATGTTTCATAGAAACATCTTGCCTGTTTTACAGAGTAGCCAATGAATATTCTTAACATTGTGATATTTGAGGAAAAATGCAATATAATTCAGCTCTGTTACAGCTTAAAAATACTTTCTTTGTACTTGTTACTTTCTACCTCTGTAATTACAGTGAAGAGGAACTACAGAGGAGTTAAGTTATAAAATACAAAGATACATGTAAACACATGCATGCACCCACACAACTGCCCAAGCTGTGAGGACAGTATGTAGGTTAAGACAATTACTGTGGGAATTACAGCAGGGTGAAACAGGAGATTACCCTCAGCATCTATGTGGATACAAACAATTCATCTACACAGTGTATGTTTACACTGAACTATGTTATTTGCTAATAATAAAACCAATAGGTCATCTATCAGATCACAACTTTTAAAATTGGCAGGATGGGAGGCAAGCCTTAGCTCGCACTTTCAGGCCTGGTGACAGACTGGGGCTGTCCTACTTCTGCCTGAGTGTAAACTATGTCAGCTAAGCTGCGAGACAGAGAGCATGTTGCAGGTCACACCTCTGCAGGACTGCTTGGATTGAGCTCCAGACAGGCTGAAGTCTTCCCACTGTTATTATTACACACTACAGTGGAACAAAAGCAGTAAGGGATGGGGACTGGTGCCTTACAAGATCAGAAAACTTTTACATAAACAGAAAAATAAACTCAAGCACTTACATGACCGTGTTGTCATCGACCAGAATGTCACAACTATGTGCAGGACAGGAAATGGTCTGGAATGAAGAAGCAATATAAATATTGCTATACAGGTAATATATTATAGACAGACACAGCAGGATTCATTATGGATCATAAGAGATACTTTAAAAGTAGCAAGTAATCATGCAATGAGGGGAAATAAATCATGTATGAAAACAAACAAGAGAAAAAGGCACAACATAAAAACATTGCAGACAAAGTAATGCGTAAGTAAGTGTACCTGGCCCATTCCTTCCTCTATGATTTTGGTTGTTAAGTAGTCACCCCAGCACTGCATGCAGAACTTGTGGCCACATTCCAGGCCAGTGAAGTACTGCAATAAAAAAAAGATCAATTAATACACTTTATTCCTAATTCCCTAAGCTCTAAAACAAGTCAAATCTGAAAAAGGAACAGACATTAGAAATCATGAATAAATCTGAATAAAGAAAAGTTAACTTTTTATCCAATGAGAAAAGTGGGATCTGAATACAAAATCTGAACACACACCTAGTGTTTGGGGTTTTAAATGAACCACTTTTTAAGTAAACTAACAATTAAAAAACTATAAATGTAATTTTCAGAACCAAACCATTATTACCCAACATATCACAATACTAAGATATATATTTTTTTTTACATCTCTATTTCCCACACACTTTTCTGCCCAAAAAACTGTGATGATGAACAGGTGTAAATAGGTGACAGGCTTGTATACACACATCCTTTTTCCTTAATCATTGCATTTTTTTCTTTTCTGCTTGGATTCACTCGTCCACTCATATGCTGCTTTAACACTGATCCATATATCTGATGCATCACTATATTGATTTGTCATACAGTTATGGCCATGTTTATTTCCTCTGATATACATTAACCAGAATTTGCTGTAGATTGATGTTTGAGTTTGCACCATGGGCCTAATGAATGATAATCTCTTAAGTAAAATGAATAAAGACCCCTTCAGTACAATTAGTTTTTAAAGCTAGAGTTTCTGCTACTGCTATTAAAGGAAGCAAGCATACATTCTGCCAGTGCATTGATTCAGCCTCTGGTCACTTAAGGTTTGATAAACATTTCAACCATACCTACAGACTCTACCAATAGGCCATCCATACATCTGGGATTGGTGCAAGCATTATAACCAAATTCAGAGGGGACTTAAACACCTGGACTTTTAAGTCTGGTTTATTCAGCAAAGTTTGTTTTTAATTGTTTAGGTGTAAATATGACAATTGCACTTAGATGCATACTAAAAACAACCGCCCAAAAACACTGTGGCTGATTCTGGCCCACTCCCAAACAAACTCTGTTGCAGTTAATTTGTAGTGGGAACATGATCAGACCTTGGTCCGACTCAACTATCAGGTTTACTCTGCAGATATGTGCAAAACTGCATTCTACAGTTTAACCTGGTATACTGCCCATATAATTATTACAGCTATGAAATCCCATTTCTGCTGTTGCTTAAGATAAATATGCATTAGTACCAGTTTTCTTTGACTCTGAATTTTCAGCAATATGGGTTTTAAATGTTTTGGCGTTTTAGTGTTTTGTACCAGTGGTCAATACATTTATTCAACACTTATTGGTCATATATAGGTAAACTATGTCATATTCGGACATTTAACCAATCAATATACCAGTATTAATTCTGTTAGCAGGGCTATCAGTTAAGAACTGTAACATCTGTTTTAAGCTTTGTCCTACAAAAAGTTCCTACAAGCAAACAAAATAACTTCTTTTCTATCATTTTAACTCTAAAAGTCAAAAAGGCTCAGTTCTGGGTATTTTGAGAGAGACCAACAACAGTTACTCAAAAACACTTCATTTGAAGTAGCTCCTACAGCTTCTTAAGAAGTGCTTACACTGGAGAGAATCACCAAACCCTGATAGTCTGCATCATATGTGACATATGTGATTTTATTAAATTTTTTTCTTTGTCCACTGCAAATAACTGTCTTCAATCTCATTCGGGCCAGTGAGTCATATGTGGTACTGGAATTCTGCATATATCAAATATGTGGTGCTGAATCTGAACAGCCATATCATCTTACTTTTTACATCAGACCAATTCAGTCTTATATTCATAATTTCACACTTTTAGTAAACAATGTTATAGTTTAAAAACATTATTTCAGAGCAACAATAAGAAACCTAGACACTGTAAACAAAAATAAGTAGTTGTAATGTATTTACATTCATGGCATTTTTCAAGATTTCACAGCATGCCAGAAATGTGTAATTTTCCACCTAGTCCTTCACCATGTTCCTCCACTTTGCTGCCACTAAATGTGTTTCCATATGGTAAAGCTGGTAGCTGTAGCTACATTTTTGTAATGTTATTGACACGTTACCTCAAATTCTCTTACACTTCTCTCTTCCCTAATATTTTTGAACAAGTGCCTAATCTAACATGGAGAAAACCTTGAAAGGCAAAATGATCATGCAGTCTAAGCTTAGCAGTGTTTATTATGTATTAGAATAAACAGAGGAAATTGTGTTTGCTGGATGAATTAGTGTTTTTACCAGTATTTTTAGTGCAATATAGTACTAAATAGGTCTCTGAGCTGGCAGTCTATATTTGCAAATAATTACTTAATACATTAATATGATTCTTACATAGTGAACTAGCCAATTGTTACATAGTGATGCCACCAGCCACAATCCTTACCACGCACTGGCCCATCCACTGACTAACATTCAATGTCACCCACAACATAACACAATTTATTATGTGTGCTCTTTATCACGGCAATAATACAAAACTCAAGATCAGTACACAACTGTTATCCCCTGATTTAGGCATGTCACAGTACGTCTGGCCCCAGAATAGGAACATTTTCAGCTTTAACTGCGTATTTCTTACAGACAGTAATTTCAAAAAATAAATGTTTTTGCAACAACATAACTTCTAGAGACCAGACTGATTCATTAGGAATTCCTACTGGTAAAAGAAAAGAAATTAGGGATCATTTGCCACTTAAAGGCATGAGCAACCTACAATGACTTAAAGATTGTTGTGGAAACAGTACAGCAATATGGCCACTTTGCAAGTGTACACAGAGGTAGTTGAGGTTAACAAGGTCAATTTAAAAGCTGCTCCAGTCATGCAAGATCTTGTGTCTGTACTTTGTAAGGTTCTAAATGACCTCAAACATGTAAACATGTAAACATAATAATGCTTATTAACTGAAGCAACAAGATATACTACCTATTCACCTATTCCCTTTAGAAAGACTTTATTTTTATGAGGAACTTCAAACAACAAATTTCTGGATTAATCACAACAATACATGATACACAATTTCTTGTAATGTATCAATTCAATCCAGTGACACCAGATTGTAAGAGATTGAGGCAACTCGATAGCCTTGGGCATTGACTTTTAAAGCTTCAATTTAGCTCAGATTGGATCCGAATGGTATCAGCCAACAGGCAGCATTAACTTAAAAAATCGTAAAAAGGACATCACTAGCAACATGCTTTGCAAACACGAAGGATATGTTTTTTGTTTAGCTCCTGACCATAGTGATTGTACCACTACATCCAGTGCACTAAGCAAATGGAGAGATCCAAAAGACTGTCAACAGGACTCAATTTCAGCCTTGGGCAGTGTTTGTGTATGCTGCATTTTTGTTAAACAGCCACTCGGGAGCATAGAACGAAATCAAACGTTTCAGCAAACCACTGCCTCCTGTATGCAGCCAAAACAAACTTGGCTTACTAATGCCAAGCTGGCAGCATCTTTCCATTAACGGCAAACACTGCATTATCCCCCCTCTACCATTATACTGCAGGAGTGGCAAGACCCTGGAATGCTCCATTTTTTTTTTTTTAATAAAGTTTTTTATTTTAAGTTTTGTACTCCAAAATATTTTTAAAATAATACTAAATACCCAAAACAAAAAAAGCTCTTATGTTTGAGAAGACGAAGACTTTCAGCATTCTTACAGTCACCACATTCCAATTCTAACCTATGCCACCAAAAGCGAGCAGCACATTGCGGCACAGAACACCCTGAGGGACACTGTGCTCCATTCCCATTCATCTTTCAGTGAGTACGACAATCATAAAAATAAAGGCCATCTCAATAAGCCAGCAGTAGGTTCTTCTAGACCCTGACAAATTCAAAAGAGTGAACTTTCAGCATTCGTTTTTTTACGCTAAATTCTTCAGCAGTGACAGTGAGATGACAGATACATCTTAACACAAACAAAACTGATAAATAAACACATACATTAACACACCCACACCAACATCTTTCGGAGTCTCTGCAGAGCCTTTGACTCTTCTGTTTGTCTGTTCTACTACTTTGTATATCATTTGTGTAATCCAGTGAAGAGATTAGTGGTGAGAACAGCTCATCAGAAATCCTTCCTGATGCTTGAAGCAGTCTAGAATGAAGCTGCTACCAACCAAAGACAATATTAAACATCACCTCTCACTTTGTGGTTACTAGACCACAAAGTGTATACTGTAAACACTGCATAAACTTTTAAACTAATCTAAGCCTGTTATAGGTTCTGCCCAGGACTACAGTGGTTTATGTTGGCCAAATACGAATGCCAGTTTACACTAGGATAACTTGTATTATGTTTTATGATAACAGAGCAGCACAAGATACTGACCGTATTAGGGTAGTTGAGATAACAGATCTGACAAGGCATGTCCTGCGCTGATGATCGTGTATTCATGAGGCGTGTCCGTGACTTTTTACTAGGGTTTATGACATGACACTCGGAAAAGAGCTTATCCAGGTTACCATCAAAGTATCTGGAAGAAAAAGTACACAAGCTGTAATTATCTAGACGGAATTGTAAATATATAAATACATAAAAGCACCTTGAAAGGGAAAAATAAAGCACAACATAAACAGAATGTAGGCTTCATAGAAAATAAAGTAGACAAAGGCTCAACATTGGGTTACCTTTCCATGAGCTTCTCCTTATCCCAGTTGAAATGACTAAGCAGTATTCTTGTGATCGTTGCAGGATTCTGTAATGTAAGAAATCATCATTAGTCCACTTTTTTCTAAACATTTGTGCATTACACAAAAAAATGGCAAAGTACTAATGGTCTGGCATGCTGTCAAAGTTATCAGTTCAATAAACTGCTTTTTTCCTTTGTTTGACCAAGAAGGGAGGTTTACCAGCACCTTTAAATAAACTAAGCATATCAGGGATATTTGTTTGACATGTTTAGCACAGTGTAGCACCCATGCTGGACACACCAAGATTTTTGTTATATGACATCCAAGACAGGTAAGGAATTATCTTTATACTAGTTCATTTTCGGTCTATTGAATCTATATTCAAAATACAGCTATACATACATTGGTGCACGCACTTCTTTTGAAGTATAACCTTAAGAAGCAAGGGCCCTGATAGAAGAAGTACCTATTGTGCACCAACCTCAATCACTCAGATTGACATTAACTATAAGCATTTAAAATGTTATTTACTGCAACTTAATAATATTTTGGTTTACTGCATGGTACACCACACATTACACAGAGACAAACTCCATCTATTTATAGATGCGGGGCGAAACCCCATGTCATGCCAGTGGCTCTGGTGTCTTGTCAAGTTTATGTAATCTAAAAACAAACTGTTCAAAAAATAGATGCATTAAACTGTGACTGACAGCTGGATTAACAAAATAACAGATAGACAAGAATCCATCAGATCAAACAGATGGTTTTAATTCATGAATATTCATGTACAGCAAGTCGGTATTCTACATAGGCCTACAAACGAGAAGCAGGTTTAGACTAAAATGGACACTTAAGACTAGCAGTAATAAAATAGGCTACTTTGGTGGCAGATTCTTAGATAACTAGAGATATAACTTAGTTCTTTATTTGTGTGAACACTGGCCTAACGAATATTCAGCAAAACACTCAAAATAACTTAACCTAACGCTACTAACCTAGCTAGCTTAGCTAACGCCTTGGCTGACAGATTTAGAGTAAAAACACAGTGACCCGTCAAATTCCTGGAGCAGTTACAGCATTATAAAGACCACTCGAGATATAAAATAACCTATATTATCTACAGTGGGGATTGATGGTTGTGGATAGTGTTCTTTTTCATATTTTGGACACAATATTTAAGCCAGTTATCAAACATAACAGCCATGATGAGGCACCAGTTCCGCCATGTTGTTGTCAGAACAGAAGCTAGCCCGGAGAGGAGGCTAAGCTGGCTAACGCTAGAAAAACTCAGATGATAATATTCGCCCCAATAAATTAGAGTTAGTGGTAATGTCTAGGCCAAAACCAAGAACGAATGAAAACCATTATAGTTGTACAACACTGACAAATGCTGTCAGTTGAATTATTAGCTAGGTTAGGTAGCTTAGCTGGCTTAACTTTCAACAGCGAAAGGTATCTTTAACGTAAACAAGAAGGCGCTGGCTAGCGTGAGCTAACATAGTTTGCACGTAGCTAGCGCACTAGATGGCTAGAAAACCAAAAAGCAAATCATTATAGATAACGCTAGATTTGTTGTACAAATAGCTTAAGCCAACTAACAGTTAGCTAATTGGTTAGGGTAAGACAAAAATATAGCTAGCAAGCCTCTAGCTAACTTGGTGCCTGTTAAATAGCTAAAGGTAGTTAGCTAAGTGGTTAGGGGAATATATAAAAATACCGCTAGCTAGGTTAGCAAGCTAACTAGCTAACGTTAGGTGTTAGCTGTTTAAATAGCTAAATGTGTAGGGGAAACATTCAACAAAATATACCTAACGCTAGCTTAGCTAACCTAGCTAGTTGTTTAAACAGCTTAGCGGATAGCCAGTTTAGCCAGCTACGTTAAATATATGACTACAACCATAGTTAGCAGCTAACTAGCCAATAGTTTTATCGTTTCATTTAGTTCGGGTTTAGTCAGTGATTTTAGCGTTAGCTTGGTGACGGTTGCCTAGTTGCCCAACGCAGATAGGCTAATCTAGCTAACCTAGCTAGTTAGCTAACTTCGAAAATATCTGTTTACATTCAAATAACTAAGCTAGTTAGCTTATGAACGCTAGGTTAATTAACTCCATTAGCTAATAACTAGCTAACTAGATTAAGATAACTGTAAAATGCACCTATACAGTTCGGTTTAACAAACAGTAGTCCACTGTTATTTGTAGGTTAAGAAGGCAGATGAGGTTGTGACCCAGTTTCCTTTCCTCTGTTTAGTTAACGTCGTTAGCCAGACTAGCTAATTTTACACCCTGGATTTCACCTGTTGCTTAACCGTCCAGCACGAAAAGCCTCCCCAATTCACCCATTTTGCCTTAAAACACTCACCTGGATGACCTCGTTGACCTCCCTGATACACTCCACCATATGCTGGAGGATCTGCTCAGCGGTGAGAACTTCAAAGCGGTAGTCTTCCTCGTCTTGTCCGGGGCCGAGGCCGCTGCCGCCGGTCTCCCCGCACTCGTCCCGCTCACCCCCAGCCACGACGGGATCGACCAGCTCCACGTCCCCGAGCTCCAGGGTGTCGTCCTCGTGTTCTTCCTCAGCGCTGTCCTCGCTGCACTCCTCTTCCTCGTCGTCGAATTCATAATTGTAACCCTCGTCCGAGTCCATTCCTAGATTCACTTCAGGTCGTGACAAGCCAAGCTTCAGCTGCTCACCGACAATCTACACACACACAGCGACAATTCAACAAGCAGATCTGTGAGCTGAGCGATTCAGAGCGCCAGCATTCCTCTATTTCAACTGCGGAGAAAAATAATAACAACAGAAGCGCTGCCGCTCCTGCTGCTGAACCAACAAAGAGACGCAGCGTCACCCACTGACGGAGACTTACGTCATGCGCGTGCCAAAAAAAGAGTGCGATAAGCTTGAGCCTCGCGCGTGTTAAATAAAGATATTTCATTCAATGCTTTATTCTGGGAACAGAGACTCACCATTTTGAATGTACAAAAAGATAACACATGATAACAATTAAAAACACAATAAACCCCTTAACATTGAATTATTTTTTGTCAATTGTCTGCCTGACATTACACCTTTAGAATTTCTATTCAGGCATTACATAAAAGCTTTCACGTTTGATAAGGAAAATTATTGAAAAGCATAACTGTAATTGTAATAGAAAATATAAAAACATATTAAAGTAAATCTGCTAATGTCAAAATATAATGATTAAAATCATAAAATTGTCTCTTCCCTGAACGTTTTTCAAATGAAAATGAATACAAATCAAACATTTAAATTCCTCCAAACCTTTAGTTTTATTATGTGTTACATCTATTGTCAAACATTCAGAATTTGGGTTCATTCCTGTTACTGAGCTGGATTTATTAAGTGAAGTAGAGAGTAAACATGCAGCTTCTCCAAGTGTCCTGTAGGAGTCTTTAAAGTCCTCAAAATTTCAGAATGTAAATAAGTTATTTTACTGCAGAAAAAATCAGGTATAAAAAAAACTGTATACGGGACAAGGCATGTTAAGGGGTAAATATTACCAGAAGAAAATCAAAAGATACACAAAAGTAGACTATGCAAGGGCACGCAAAACAGCTCCATAAGATTAACAGTATTACAGAAAAATACAGCTTACACGAGTTTAAAAACTAAAGTTACATACTCTGTAAATGTTGTCAAATTCTATTTTTTGAGAATCAGAATATAGAGGTTTTCATTTAATTCTTCTTAATGTATCATGATTATAAAATCTGACAAGTAAAAAACATATAAAAACTAATATTTAAAACATCTAAAAAATTTATAATTTTTTTATTACTTACTATTAATCCGATTATAAAGGAAACACATGTTTACAGCCTAGATATTATAACTACAGATTATTACAATGAATACACTGAAGCCAACATAACAAATGCTGTTGACAGAACTATCTAACTATACTTGCAGTGTATATGTATAGCTAAAACTGATATAAAACAAAAAAAACAGCAGTACTGACTCTCTCTGGGCTAGTTTGTGTTTTAGGGAATCCGAAATAGATCCTCTCCTATTAGAATATGCTTATTAACACAGCACGTGTGTTTTTGTGTCTTGTAACATGGCCTGAGCCTTTCTCTGTCCTGTGTTCAACCTGTGTTCCCCATATTTAGATTAAATCAGGTAAAATGGTCAAATGTAAGAAGACTTAAAGAGCGCAGTTTTTTTTCTGAACGCTATGTGGCACAATCAGCACCAACAATTATTTCTCGTCGTCTGTGGACCTGGCCCCTGAAAGCTCTCAGATATCCATGGTACATTGGTTGAATTATATGTAAAACTGAATGAAGCTTAGCTAAAGTAGCTAAAGTGTTTGTCAATTTTCAATCAAGACCATTAGTTATTGGACTGTTTCTAAACCTATGAAAACAATAACGTCGACACCTTTCTTCGAACAGTTGCTGACATCTTTAGCAATTAAAGATGACACATACTTCAAAAATACACAAAGAACATCGATTCCTGACTTACTCAAAGATATTTAATATGTAGCGCTTTGTATCGTGGATTAAACACAGCAAAGCACGAAATCCAACAAGTATTATTTTGACTTGTGTCACCTGTGCTACTTACCTGCATTGCGCATGCAATTTCTAACGCTTTTGTGTTTTTATAATGATAACTCTCTTTTATACAATCTGAACTTTCTATTATTATTACGTGTAAATTGCAATTCACATAAAAATACAAAAAACAATTTCTTATCATTCATATTACCTTATTTTGATCCTGATTTAGTAATTTAGGTATTCAGATACCCTCCTTATATGTTCTAATATAATGCTTTCGGCTTATCGAAATAGCCTACCTGCGGATTTTTTAAGGCACACAAATAACTACAAATATACTACGTACTAGCACTGCACTATATTTAATTTTAACCCACAAAATTATTATACAACATACCAGAAATATTAAAAATGTAGGCAAGCGCATGTGCGGTGCCTTTAGGGAGAACGAATGGACGGATCGTATAACTCGACAGAACACCGGAACCAAATAATATCGCGTGTTTTTACCGGACTCGTTTCTTGGGAGTGCGCGTTCTCCCGTTGCCGTGGCAGCCAGAGCCGGAGCGGTGGCGGGGCTGCGTGCTAGCTGTTTATGATGGATATTCAAGAGCGAGGTTGATTATGGGATTCAGTTCATAATATTTGTGAAAACATATCAGTGAAAAAAAGTAAAATTCGCCTGTTAATTTACGAAAGTCGGTTTTACTGGTTAGCGCTTACAGTATTAGTCAGCATAAGCTAACTGTTAGCATGATATCTTAACCATTCTAAATCAGCTAGCGTTAGCTAGTTCGCTAACCTAGTTAACTAACTAATTTGAATATGTCGTATACACATGTAGCTAGTCTCATTGGCTAATTTTAAAGTTGGTGAATATGTATGAGTGTATAAAAGTGAAGTAGCTAGTTCGCTAAGTAACGTTAGCTAGTTAAAGGTTTTCTCTCTTTTTTGCATGTTTTAAGATCTGCTCGGAAGCCGCGACAACATTGTTGAGATGCAAGACTTGGAGGAAGAGGATTTTGCTGTGTCAAGGTGAGAACTGACGCTCCCAGGCAGTGGCGACCTAAACCATATACAGCTCTAGAAAAAAATAATAGACAACTTAAAAATTACGAGTTTCTTTGATTTGACCAAATTGAAAACGTTTGGCTGAACTTCAAGCTGAACTGTTATCTAAAAGCAGTGGGTAAGAATGGTGGAGGAGAACATGCCAAGATGCATGAAAACTGTGATTAAAAACAGGATTATTCCAACAAATATTGATTTCTGAAAACTTTATGAACTTTTCTTTGCATTTTTGAGGTCTGAAAGCGCTGCATGTTTTTGTCATTTCAGCCATTTCTCATTGTCTGCAAATAAATGCTCTACACCAATCTTTCAATAGAATATTATAGTTAGTCTGACACTGTCTATTAAAATTAGCATGAAAGCAACATTCTGAAGGCAATTTTTTTCATTAGCTAAAAATAACCCTTTGCCTACAAGGAAAGCATTGTTTGAAGATTTTCTCGAAATTTCTTTAAATTTAATAAACATTTTTTTAAACACAGGTTCACAAATGAGTGTTACTTTACAATACTGCATATATATTATGCATACACTGTATAATTTAATCTGACATAATGCTTCCAAAATATGATATTTTTGCATTGATATTGAATTGAATGCTTGCAATGGGTAGCTATGTCCAATAACCGTACTCACACTGTAACCTGCTTTGTGTACTTGCTTTTTTTTGTATTGATATATTAATCTTTAGGCACATACAAACATTTATGTTTTAGATTTTAAAGAATATAGTGGAATTAAAAATATGGGAGTTGAAGTAAAAAGTCACCCAGAATAGAAATATATCTGTAAAGATGGAAGAAAAAAAATAAAATTGCTCCTGAAAATTTGATTATTGAAGTACTATTCATTTCTTCTACAGATCATCGGATGCTGAGGCATTGTTTGACACTGTAATAGGGAACATTGAGGATATCATAATGGGTAAGCTTTCTGTACACTTTTCATCACAGATCAGTTAATCCTCCTTTAAGTACTTCATATGTAATTAATAACTAGGCCTTTTAAAATTGGTAAGGTAAATTTTTTAACACTGACTAGTACTGCAGAACATGCATTTATGCTTTCTGTCTTGGAATAGGTAACTGCAGAAATATTATAAATGAGACTGAATTATTTTCACAGAGGACGACTTCCAGAATCTTCAGCAGTCGTTTATGGAGAAATATTACCTGGAGTTTGATGACTCAGAGGAGAATAAACTCAGTTATACACCAATTTTTAATGAATATGTAAGCTGCTTTATGTTTCCTTTCAGTTGCACATATATAGTTCTTGTGATTGGGGGTTTTATTATATGATGCTTTTGTATATTTCATTAGGTTGATCTCTTAGAAAAGCATCTGGAACATCAACTGATGGAACGAATTCCTGGGTTTAACATGAATGATTTCATTCATTCGTTGAAGTAAGTTATTTTAATTATTCACCCACATTACGATGTTTCCAGATACAATATTGTTTTTCATGTGTAATATTTAATAAAGTAAATTAGTTATTAGTGATTTATTTAATCACTTGTATTAATGTGTTTATATTATATCAGTGCTAAACACTACATGTATTTATTGGTAATGAAAAAAAAGGTAAGTCTTGAAAATAAACAATTTAGGTAACTGTTTTCGCATCCCTGATTAAATTAATAAGAGTGTTAATAAGGGTGTTAATAAGTTTACATTTTCTAGTATACTCAAAATACAGTTTGGTATGTAGCATATTGCAAAACTCATTAATATTTTTTATATAAATAAAAAACTGTGTCCTGAAGTGCAATATTTGTTTCATGCCGATGATTTTCCACTTATTTTCGTATAGAAATTCAACAAAATGTCTAATGTAAGCAAGGAAATCAACACCTTTGCATACCACAGAATTACAATATGCACATTTTCATTAGTGTACGTAGTCATACTGCTGTGCATAATCATTTCTTTGTGTGCACATTTTTGTATATACAATATTTTTGCCCAGCCTTTACAATTATAATTATTATTTTTTTTGCATTAAGATATTTTATGAATGGCATTGTGTTACTTGTTGCACTTAGACTGATTTCAATTATTTAATGTTTCTATTTAAGGCAACACAAAGATGAAGTCTCAGGGGATATATTTGACATGCTGCTCACTTTTACAGACTTTATGGCTTTTAAAGAAATGTTTATTGAATACAGAGCGGTAAGTCATTTTTTTATTTTATTTTGCTGTAATAGACAGAATCGATTTTGTTTTCCATTTTTCTTGTTTGAAACTTTACAATATAACAACAGTAGATTAATGTGAACTATACAAGTATATACTGTAAATGCAGCTTAACATGTTTGTACAGAATCAGTCAGTATGTTAACAGTAGTCTGAACACATTTTTGTGTGTTAAAAAAAAAAAACAATCTCAAGCAGTCAAGCATTTTGCTATGTTGATGTTTTCTAAGGTTGGCCTAGGAAGGCAGCTTATCAAAAAGAAAGTATTATGCACACTTAAAGTATTTTTTTTACAGTATAAAGTAATTACTTTGTGATGTTCCTAATACACTTGAAATATTGAATATATAAAATATGCTTCAAATACTATGCAGCAGAGGGTATTTTGTATCCACTATATACTGTTTAGGTTTATTTTGCAATATTTTAAAGACAGTGTGTATTCCAATCGTTCTCCTTCTTTGCAATGTGTAGCATGTTAACAGTAATTCTAATTCTAGTGTTCTTTGTGTGCAGGAACGTGAGGGACGAGGACTGGACCTAAGTACTGGCCTGGTGGTGAAATCTTTGAGCACAGTTACTTCCACAACGGTCACTTCCAGCTCAGCATCAGGCTCTTTCTGACTCAAGCTGCAATGATGTTTCATACATCTAATCACAATTATTTCATCACTCACATTCCCCTAAAATCAGAGCCATAGCACAACAACCCAACTTGTTATTTCTGCTTTTTCAGTCATGTCATGTTGGGTTAGTTTTGCTCCAGCTTCAGGAACCTTGTTTGCTGCCATACCAGCTGAATGATGGGGAATCACATGTTTGCTTTGGTTTAATATTTAAACTTGACATTACCCAACACTTCCTGCTTTTGTTGTGGTTCCTGCCAGTATTTCAAAGGTTTACCAGGAGATTTCCTTTCCTTTTTTTTCTTTAACATTTTTAGGGTTTATTACAAGTGGATGTAGTATCTGCTGTAGTAAGAGTGTAGTAAGTGGTTTCAGTATGAGTGTTGTTTCATGATGAGGTGTACACTTCAACAGATGCCTGATTTCAGTAAGAAACAGTTTCATATCCTCACTCCTCTTTAGCACCTCCCTCTTTTTTCAATGACTTCTAACACATATAGCAAATATTTACTTGCACCTTGTCAATCAAAAGGGCTTCTGAAATCCATGGTGAGCACCATATGATATGCCTACTATTGAATGGTTTATGATTATAGGTTATTGTGAGCAGTCTATTGCACAAACCGTAAAGAAAAAGGTCCACCAGGGGAGGTTTGCTGAAACCAACACATTTAAGTCTGCATTGCTGAGAGCATTTCAATGACTGTGGTGAAGGTGTCAGAGAAAGAAGTGGGCATATGCACTAAACAGGCCTTTTTCAACTTTTATACCAAATGTGTTTTATAGACCAGTGCATCTGCTTTCTCTTTCTCAGTTACTAATGTTTTCTCTACTCAATCATAGAGTTTCATGTAAACATTTGGCCACCCATGAACAAAAGTTTTATTACTGTGAACGGTAATAAAGAGAAAAAAAATCCAGACTTCCAGAACATGATAATAATACACATATATTTAAAAATTT
This sequence comes from Astyanax mexicanus, assembly GCF_023375975.1. Taxonomy (NCBI): domain Eukaryota; kingdom Metazoa; phylum Chordata; class Actinopteri; order Characiformes; family Acestrorhamphidae; genus Astyanax; species Astyanax mexicanus. The sequence continues at coordinate 23,483,687 of NC_064416.1, read as the reverse complement.
TAAGCAAGATTCATTTGATTTCCATCTTTACATTTGCGGAAAAAAAAGCCTGATGAAAACTTTGTAACACCCTCAGTTGAGTGTATCATAGCTTCTAAATGCTTCTGTAGTAGCATTCAGTCTGTGCTCTGTAGGATTTTTTTCTTGCATGCACCTTTTAAAGTGCCTCAAGCCTGTTTGGATGTTCTTTTTGATCATTTCCGAAACAAATTTTGTGGGTACAATAAATAGTGATCTTCTAATGGTTCTACTATAAAGGTTGAAGGTCACTACACAATAGAACAGTAAACCGCCACATTTTTTAAATCTTCATGAAGGTATTTTGTAGTTAAATTAGTAATCATTCAAGTGCTTATTTCCTTCAGGCTTTTTTTATTACACTACAAATTGTGGAAATGTTTACTTACAGAAGTTTAGCTTTCTTCTCAGTCATTTCCTGCTTTGTGGAATTCTTTTAAGATTGCTACGTAGCTGCTTAAAGGAGTCAATTGCTTCTGTTTGTTGCGAGCAGGTTTGAGGGGTCAGGGTATGTAATATAAAGCTTTGAAATGTGCTCTAAAATGCTCCCAATATTCCCTATATTATATAAAAAAGAACACAGTCCTGTTGTAAAATATACATTGAAAATGTTGAGAATTATTAGTCTTTATGCCTTTTTGAGATCAGTTCATCACTACCCATGTAACTTTTACAGTAACAGAATTTTTGCCAGGGTGTTCAAACTTCTGCCACAGTATAATGTGTCAGGGACTGAGTGGGAGGACTGCTCCCCTTCAGTCAATTGCTCCATTTTGCTGATGTTTTCTGTGGTTCAAATGTTCTACCACCTCTCTGGATTTAGTGTGTACTTCCTATTTGTTTGTATTAGATTTTTGATGTCTGTGTAAATATGACCTGTATAAAAAGGTAAGCGTAAATAAATGTAATTTAATTGACATACAAAAAATGTCATCAAGCTTCATTTTTTTTAGGTTCACTGTTTAAATACATATATAATCAACAGTTTAGCAATTCAACAGTTCAGAATTTTCAGCATGTATTATTTCCCTGGCCTGTATACAAAGTAAGTAAACCACAGAGGTGCATAGCATGATAGAACAACACATTATAAAATCTGCAGTCCATACATTTACACATTCAAATCATACCCATGCTCAGCCTGTCTCAAATAATGCTGAACAAAGGCTTGAGCAAAACGTGTCAGTGTGTTATCCAACTCCTCTTCAGGTCACTTTTTTAACACAAAGAATACAGTCTCTGGTGAAGGAAGATAACACCTTGCTACACAGGCACTGTGCTAGTGGCTGCATTTCCTCCGTCACCCTTCCATTCCAGGTATGCAAAGAAGGTGCTTGCTCCATAAATTAATGTCACCACAATGCCAAAAAACTGTAAAAGAGAATGCAAACAACATAATGAATAAGTTACAGCTAGACAATTACATCTGCATCTTAAAAATGCACTATTAGAGTCATGTAGACCTGTGTGTTTATTTTTTGTGGTCATGGGTGTGGTAGTGGGGGGAATAGTGGACTTACAGGGGTCGAGTACGGAGAGGGGACCATGAAAATGTTTTTTTTTTCTTTCATGTTCCTTGTGTACTGGCATGGATAGGGAACCATTGACATTGAATGTGTACAGGGCCCAGAATTTGATGCTACGCTCTCGCTTGTGGTTATTCAATATTCAAAGTGTGGCAGCCCAGTATTATTTGTAGTCATTATACAGGCACCTGAGAGAAACTTATTCTTCATTTTACTGAATCAAGTGTGCTGTTGATTGAATCGAACAAAACCATGTGATAGCTGCATATATCTCAAAGAGCTGTAACCAAACTTAATTAGCTTTATAGGTAAGTCTAAAAAAAAAACTATGAAAATGATTACAGATATGGGGCCCTATTTAAGCATTCTGTAGCACACTGGCCAGTTGCACATCGTGCTGTTTGATTTAGGGCAGGGGTGTCCAAACTTTTTTTGTTGGGGGCCAAAAGGAGAAATATATTTGAAGTCACGGGCCACACTCCGTAATAAAACAAATAATGAAATATACCACTTTAAATAATACTTTTTTCCTGATTATTTCATTTACACACCATTTTACTTGATTTACTATCTTTATCTTTGACAGTGTTGTCTAAACTAAGATTTTTCAAATTGATGTTTGATTTCATGATGTCTCTTAATATTAAACTCCTTAAATACGGCAACTTTTAGACTCTTTGGCCCGTTTTTCTGCACTAGAAATGCACACCCTCTCCGCTTTTAGACTCTTTACACTGTTTTTTCTGCGCTAGAAATCCGCACCCTCTCCGCTTTTAGACTCTTTTCCCCATTTTTTCTGCGCTAGAAACGTGCACTCTCCGCTTTTAGACTCTTTTCCCCGTTTTTTCTGCGATAGAAATCCGCACCCTCTCCGCTTTTAGACTCTGACACCTAGCGTTCAAACTTTGAATCTCACATTATAAAAACCTTCTTAACAGCGGGCCGACTTTCATTCTATTTCTAAAATACCTCGCGGGACGCTCCCAAAAAAGGAAACGGGCCGCAAATGGCCCGCGGGCCGTAGTTTGGACACCCCTGATTTAGGGTGTATCAGTGTGTCTTTAGACTTTAGTATTAGTGGTATTATGTGGTAGGCGTGCCATTTGTTCTAAGCTACACCATCCTAAACCTAAAGTGGAGATGTTCTGTTACTTATTCCACTTCTGACCTTGTTTTTGAGCAATGGGGCCAGTGCTGTGATGGCAGCATTCTTCCCCAACAGGATATTGCAGATTTATAACATGCTCATGGACTCTGAACAGAGGACTCTGACTCAACATCTTAAAAGCCTCATAAACTCACCCATACTGATCCATAAGCTTAGCTGTTTGCTTTGTGTAGTATGTCAAAAGTCACCTTTTAACACTTTTTAAGAATAAAAGATAAAACACTGAAGTTGGCACAGTGGCTGTCCTGTAAATGGTCTACTAGAATTACCTTCTTCTTTACAGAACTTGTGATGTGAAGTAAGACTGAGCTTCATTGTAAAGATAAGGGATTATTGTTTAAGTCCCTTGAAATCTGTCCTCAGATTCCTTTCAGCTTTAGTTTAGGGAGATGTAGGGCATAGTGCCTGTGTCACCTGACCAGAGTTGGGCACGTTACTTTGAAAAAGTAATTAGTTATAGTTACTCCTTACTTCTCCAAAAAAGTAACTGAGTTACTAACGGAGTTACTCCACTATAAAAGTAATTAGTTACCAGTAAAAGTAACTATCGCGTTACTTTTTATTATTCGCCCGTCAAAAAAAGGAAATCAATTATGCATTTACTATTATTATTAGAAAAATAACAAAAAATAACAAACGAAAATAAACCCAAAATGTTGACAAAAATATAATCTAACGAATTTCAAAAAAATAAAACTCCACACAACCAAAGAAAATTACTAAAACTTGTAATACTGAAAAAAGCGGAAAAACGCGTCTGGGGATGAAATTTAACAAACCAAGCCACACTCAAAAGAAATATGTATATATAAAACAAAATAATGGACAAAAACAACAATTTAATGCCCGTTAAAATGGTATTAATATAACAGCTTCACCAAAAGAGAATAGAGCTTAGATCCTGCCCAAAAAATCCGACCCAGCTGGAGCCCGTGCACATTCTGCCCAAGCCCGAACCATAAACTGTCATTATGAGCCTGACCCGATCCGCCCCATAAACTGTCTGTTTTCGGGCTGATTGAATGAGCGAAATATAATCAGAATTATGTTAATTAACACTGTAACATAGAAGCATAGAACTATTATTTAATTTAAACGATTTTTAAGAACAGCTACACACAATGCTGCAAGTCAAACGCGGAGGCGTTCACGTGCGCCCAGAGCTACGTGATTACAGTTTTCATTTTTATTATAGTTTAATTTTATTTTGTTTTTATTTTTTCTGTTCATTTTAGGGTGGGCTTGCTAGCGCGAGCGCTTTACACAAGAACTAACGGACCACGAGTGCGCGCGCTCGGCACAACAACTCCCGCTGTACAACTCCGCTTTACAACAGCGCTTATAAATAAATTAAACACAAAAATGAGGGTATTCTATCTGTAATTTCAGTTCGTTTTAGTTAGTTTTATAAACACAAAATACAGTTCGAGATAGTTATGTTTTTCCTTTTAATTACCGTTTTTATTAGATTCAGTTAACACAAATGTTTTTCACTTTCAATTTTCGCTATTTCGTTCGCTTTAGTGAACAATAATAATTGGTTACTTAGCAACATTGTGATTATCACACCAGAGCTTTATATAAAATAAAAATAGGAGCCTGATTTCGGGTCGGTCCTCAGGTCAGGTGGGATTCGGGCAGAGAATCTAAGCTCTAAAATAGAAAGCAGCAGCACCACAAAAACCGGAGCAGCTAAAAAGAGCTTAACGTCCTTAATTCGGAACTTGGGTTGTCCACGGCAATCACTGAATTGATTAGAGCACGCAAATCGTCACAATTGTGCCTCACTTCACCACGCCAAACCACAGGCACAGCGGCCAGAAGCTCAAGTTCACCGGACAGAGGAGGGGTTAACCAGGGCAAAGCGAAATAAAAAAAAAAGTTCATAGAGCTGCTAAAGTAACGTGCAGTAACGGGGTGTCGGAAATGGCAACGGCGTTATAGTTACAGTCATAGTAATTAGTTAGATTACTCGTTACTGAAAAAAGTAACGGCGTTAGTAACGCCGTTAGTTTTAACGCCGTTACTCCCAACACTGCACCTGACACAAGTGAACAATATGATGTCATATTTATCACTGCGCCTACAACAGATAAGCCTGCCTGCACTTCAGGAGCGCACACAAAGCTCTCTTAGTTACACCCCACAGTGAGGTATTCTAATATGTGTCTGTGTGAAGGATTACCGTTGCAGAACAAAACTCATGAAAGCAAGTAAAGTGTGTTAGGAAGCCTCCTATAGTCTTTTATATAGGGGAATTGTAGTCTGGTCATTCAAGGCCCTTATTCTGACAAGGTTTGCGCTTTTTACTGGAGCCCAATTACTGGAGCCCAATTGTACTGACAAAACCCCATACCATAATAGACCCAGACATTTGAACTTGTTGATAACAGTCTGAGTGGGTCCAGAGCACATGGCATTAATTTCTTACCAAAAAAGATCTGGATTACTAGCAAAACTAACAACACCACTTTTGGCCATGGTTAAAATGAAGCTTTTGTTTAGCACAGTAGTTTTAAAAGCTTTGCGACTCAAATACTTAATGGTTAGTGCTTTTGTACCAAAACAAAATTATAATCACCTGTTCACATCCTCCTCTACGGTGGCCGAGAAAGCCCAACGCAGTGCAAATTGAAAAGCGCTGCAAAAGCACAAAACACATCCATCAAAATTACAACACAGGCGCAGCAAATAGAAAAACGCGCTGCAACTAGAAAAACGCGCTGCAAATAGAACCACAACACAACGGAAGTGAGTCACAACACAACGGAATTTTCCCGGGGGACCTTACTGTACCAGCTAAGCTGCGTCTTCAGTAACGACTTCACTATGTGTACAAAGGACAATAAGTGGCAAACAAGGCGTTTTGTGAAGCAGAACTTTTAATAATATGCACACAACCGTGGTAATCACAGGTAATAAACATAACTTACTTTTCAGAAGCTTGTTTGCCACTTATTGTCCTTTGTATACAGCTGTTACAGTATCTTTTAAGGTCCCCCGGGAAAATTCCGTTGTGTTGTGACTCACTTCCGTTGTGTTGTGGTTCTATTTGCAGCGCGTTTTTCTTTTTGCAGCGCGTTTTTCTATTTGCTGCGCCTGTGTTGTAATTTTGATGGATGTGTTTTGTGCTTTTGCAGCGCTTTTCAATTTGCACTGCGCTGGGCTTTCTCGGCCACCGTACACATCACCTGTTTCAAATCATTATCATTACTTGTTTTTTACCTCAGTACCTAGGTAATGAGATAAAATATTCCTAGCCATAAACCTCCTCCCTCCCAACCTTTTTTGCAATCTGCTGCAGGTGCGGGAATGGATGTATATTAACAAATGAAATTAAGATGACTGGATATAACAAGCAATATCTTGGGTTCATACTCACAGCAATTTAAAAAAATCAAAGTAAAAGTGAAAAACATTCTACTTCTTTTTTATAGGATGTAGCCAACACAGAGGTCACAAATACTGTGTGTGTTTGGACAGCTTTAGATTCATCTGACCGGTTCTTGAATGTTAAAGAACTCTGTTTACATATTTGTGTGTGTGTGTGTGTGTGTGTGTGTGTTTCTGTGATTAAGTGAACATGCCATCACTCACCGCAGCAGCTGCCATATGATTATAGTGGTAAGGAAGATATCTATATTGAGTGACTGAAGCAGCATTGGCAATAAAGGCAGTGAGATACAGGATGGTCGCTACACCGTAAAACACCAACAGCTGTGGGGAGTAAACAAAAGGGAGGTTAGACAACAACATCTCGATTTCTCTGATAGAATGCTTCATCAGTTTATTTTCATAGAATTTTCCCTTTAAGATGTTTTTCAATGGTTTCCTGCATAAGCAACAGTATTCGTCCAGTTTCCACAAAAACTGTCAACAAAATGACATTTAAACATAAGTTTTAAAATGTAATGAATAAAAAGGATGAATCAGGTGCAGCACATCAGCAGAATGATGTAGAAGGTTAGTTAAATGTCACAGGACACCTTTTTATTTTGCAGCTTTCAAAATGGTGGCCATGTTCAGGACATAGCCTGAAACTTAGGCCCCCTCACCCGTTACTTGCTGGGGTATTTTCTTTCATTTTCATTTTTAAGCTCCACTATTCAGAGTTAGAATCCTCTATCAGTGTCTTTATTTAGTCCTCACAATAGCAATCTGAGCATGCAGTGTTGTGTAAATACTGCAGAAGAGAGTGCAGTAGCACAATCTGTTCCAAAAAATGCTTGCATATAGATAAAAGGTTTAAAATTGTTGCATCAGCTTATTTAAAGTATTTTAATTTCCATTGTTGCAGACCAACTGGAATTGGTCCTTTTTACAGCTTTTCTTTATTTTTCCTACTTATTTCTTTCTTTAAAAGCTCTGGCACCTTATGAAGTCGGACCCTGAAGTGCTTAAAGGTCAATAAAAATGACAATATTTAAGGTGTACTAAAACGTTTACCTGACCAGTCAAATATCTGGACACATCTTCGTTTTTTTTATTTTCTGCATTGTGAATTAATACTAAAGTATTACAAATGATAAAGACAAAACATGGAATCAATTACTTAATATACAAAAAGTGTTAAACAAACCAGAATATGTTTTATACGCCTCTTGCTTAGATGTCAGCTTTGCAACTCTTGGCATTTTCTCAGTCAGCTTTCTGGAATGGCTTTCAGTTAACAGGTGTGCTGAACTTGTCAAGAGTTAATTATACTTAAACATTTTGTCTCTTAATGTGTTTGAGAGCATCAGTTGTAAAGTTGTGAAGAGGTAGAGATGGTATAGAGTGAATAGCCTTATTTGAGTAATGTTCTCATTCATATTATGGCAAGAACTTCACAACTAAGTAAAAAAATACTAAGAAATGAAGACCATAAAAAAAGTTATAATGAAACTGGCTCTCATCAGGACCGCCCCAAAAAAGGAAGACACATCGTTCCCTCAGTTGCACAGGGTAAGTTCATCAGAGTTACCAGCCTCAGAAACCACAAGTTAACAACACTCCAGACAAGAGACACCGAAATGCTTTACAGAGTATTTTGGTTTAACACTTTTAAATGTACTACATGATTCGACACATACTCCTTCATACTTCAATATTATTTTTCAATGTAGAAAATAAATAAATAAATAAACATTGAATGAGAAAGTGTGGTTAAACTTTTGACTCGTACCGTATATGGTAGAAAAACTGCACTAAGTATTTATGTATATATGGTTTAATCAGACATATTAGATGCAGTGTCAAGGTTACTCACCACTAAAGGCCAGGGCACAGATGTTAATTTCTGCTGCAAGTTCAGAAACAGCATGATGAACAGAACGATAGAGAGAATCCACAGCGTCACACTCACAAACATCACCCACCCATAGGCAGGGACCGCCTGGTAGACAACACTAGCGATAAGGGCCCATACCAACAAGCCTACAACCTGCAGAAAGAAGTGACAAACATGAAAAATATACTAAATATTAAATATTTTACTAAATACTAAATATTTTAGTTGGCACAAATATATTTATCTAAGGAGTAGGAGTGTAGAGATCATATGAATACCATCAGGCTGATTACTGCAGTTTTGGAATTTGGTGGACTTATCTAAACCTCCGAGACTAAGTTCCCACGCCCCTTGACACATTCATTACAAAGCTAACCCCACCACTAGTGACCTGACCTATTGTAGATCTTGATCTGACAGTTATTGTCTCCTCAGGTATATTGCTTGCAAGTGAAGTGTTAGCAATATCACTCTTTAGTACAATGCAGGGCATTTGGCTGAATCTATTATTTATCTATGAATGGTCTCAGATTTCTGTGCAGGGCATGATTCCATATCCAAAGGGCATGACACCTGAGTGCCTGCAAACAGGACAACAAACAGGTTTAGGAAAGAAATGAAACTGAAGAAGAGCAGGAATACTCAGACAACATATCTGTACTGAGACAGATTACTTAGTTCCTGTCACTTAGTTAGGTCACTAGGTGTGGTTTCCAACTGATACTGATTTATTAAAGCCAGATTAGATTAGACTTTTCTTTTATGATTCAGATCATTCTGTGAGAGGTCAAAGAATTATACCTTGAAGCACAAGCAACATAGTCATCTTTAATGCAGCAGTACCTACGATTATTTATTTTAAATGTAAAGCACTAGGATTCTGATTTCGGAAGGGACAAAGTATTCCAATTACGTGTCCTGGCACAACCATCCCTGCAATGTTTAATATATTTATTCTTAGACCTTTTGACAGTATTTCAGAATAAACAAAATGAACAAAACAATATACTCAAAAACAGAATTTTGCACAGCAATTTATTTACATTAACCTGCATAAAAAGTACTCTTTTACATGATCTGTGAAATTAGACATTCTTACCCAAGTGGTCACTAGACCATCAAATTCCCAAATACAAGGATTAGCACTTTAAACAACTCCAAGTAATATACTTGAATTACTTAGAAGGTAAAAATATACTTTTTTAAAATTCTGAATCGCTAAAAAGTGTACCGATGTGCACATGGTTCGATATGGTACAGCTAGGAAACTAGAATGAGACAATGGAGTCTACAGTTTACTCAGGGATGGGCTGTGATTACTCAAGGTGTAACAAAAACGTCTACAGCAGGCTCTACAGCACAAATGGTCTTTGTTCATGTGAAAAAGAGAATAATAATAAACCAAATATTGTTTGTCAATCACACTTTTTATACTGGTTTGTTTGTTTTAAAGTCTATGATTTAAAAAAATAATAAAACTGAATGTATGGATTTACATTAAAGCTTAGATTGGGCCCAAAAAATCCAGCAGGTCCGAGCCTGTGCTTGTACTGTAGTGTGAATTTAAGGCACAGAATTGGAACAAATATTAAAGCAATCCTCCTATTAGTGTTGTAATAAAGCAAGCATACAAGTAGGAGCAGGGCTAGTTTTACAACTTATCCTCCCTAAAAAAAACATGCGATATTCCAATATTGTCCATAAAAATATTAAAAACAGCCATGTTTATGCACAGATTCATCAATATATTAGTATAAATGCCATAGAAATAAAAGATAAGTTAGCATTTTCATATTAGCTGATTAGCTAAGTTGTGGGCAAACATTAGCCTACATGCTACATGGACGTATCTTATTTGCACTTGTTATTTGTATTTATGCAAATATATGATACTGTAAGTTACTGTATTTACTTGGAAAGCTCGTTTTAGTTTAATGTTCTATAAATGTACTATGTAAATTGTGTTTGCAACATTTTACGAGACTTTTCTATTCATACCCTACACAGTAAATGTACTAATCTTAGTTTACCCCTGTCTGGGAAATAGACTCTTATTGATAACTTAATTTAACACTGTATAATCTGTATAGGGGTAAGTCCTGAAAACAATCTGTATGGGTCGGTTTTCCAGACTAGGCCTAGTCCTAGATTAACTTTTTCTTTTAATGAAAAATCTCCATTCAAAACTAGGCTTAAACCCTTCATGTTCATGTGTTATGCAGATACGTGCTTGTACCAAAAAATGCAAACCCTAAACTATTTATCCATCCCTCCTCTAACTCCTATGTCATACTGATCTTCAAATTCTCTGATGACTGGCCAAGCCATTGGGGAGATCAGCCATGCATGCCCCCGAGCCAGATGGCAAACAGGGGCAGATAGACAGATACATAGACAAAGAAGAAAGTGTAAATGTGAGAGCGTCAAGAATGAAAAAAATGAAAGCTAAAGACAACAAAGGAAATCAATACATTTTCATCATGTTGACAATGGTATTAAGTTTTTTTTTCACAACTCACAATCTCTGCAATTAAGAGGATCCCAGGAATGGTCTTGATGAAGTTCAAGTTCATAGATACATTCATTAGTTGCCATGATGCTGCTTGAGCCTGGGGTGAGCTTGTCTCAGTGTTTACCTTCCCAGGAAAATCTGCCATTTCTATTCCCAACACACAGAAGTTGTGCAAAAGAAAAAATCCTTTGAGTTAAAAAGGTGAAGAACCAGGTGAAGACACACAGCTCTAGCCAATGCAGGTGTGAGCACTGCCTAGTAACTCTATCCAAACAGACAGCTGCAGTATGATACCTCTCTCTCTCAATCTCTCTCTCTCTCATTAGCCAGTCCTACTTCTTCATACATGATGTTTGTCCATGTAGGCAGGGCTCATCTGAGGTAATAAATAACTTCCTCACATGACTATTGAAGGGAGGGAGCAGTTGCCTGAAAATAGATAAAAGAATGATAAAGAATAAACAATCAGTGAAGTAATAACTAATGCTGGACATATTTAGTAAGTGTCCTAATTTTATAATTATTACACCATTTTTTATGACTGTATGTGACTAACGTAAACTGTTCTTCACTCCAGTTCATGTAAAGGTAATATATAAAAACTGTCCCTTATGTACACTTTTAAAATATTACTATAATGTGTCTATGACAGTTCGCCAATTGTTTTTTTCAGACTCACACACTTAGTTATGCTGCAGCCAATAACAAATGACCACTCACATTCTCAGTTTTCTTTATTTTTTGTTCTTTTTTCAAATGATAAATTGTTGCAACATATGAAACCAAAATGACAATAAGGTTTTGATAGATAGATACAACGAAAAATGCTGTCAGAAGTGGGATTCGAACCCACGCCTCCAGAGGAGACTGCGACCTGAACGCAGCGCCTTAGACCGCTCGGCCATCCTGACTACCTGCGCATGCGTCGCCATTCGCGTCATTTAAACATAACACTTATTATGCGCTCAAACATTAGCTAGCTATACGTAAGTCTAATCTAACTTTCTGATTATTTTTCCTTGATTTTCTGAGTAAAACACGCTTGTTAAGCTAACCTATAAGATTTAGCGTTCTAACTAGATAGCTAGTTAACCCTAGCTAGCTAAGCAAACTTACAATACGAGCGAAGTTATCCACCTTCAGGGATTTTGTAGCTAACTAACAAAGTTAACTTCATTAGCTAAATTATCACGACCGCTTACTTCACGTTTAGAGGAAAATGAGGAAATGTAACCCCGTGGTGATGGGGTTACTCTACAGTTTTATAGTTTATTATCCAAAAATCATACAAATACTGGTTAAAGATGGAGAGGGGGTTGGATCTCTGCCTGCCGGGAGACGGGCGGCAGTGGTGGGTCTTCGTGACGTCACCCGCCAGCCACTTTTTCATCGACCCGGCAGTGTCAGGCACGTACCCGGCAGTACTAAAAACTGTCAGGTAGCTTCCTGACAGTACGCCGGCACTACTAAAAACTGTCAGGGGGCTAGCTGACAGTAAGACCGGAGTCAAGCTATCCGCGCTTCGGAAATTCTCAGTCAAGTCATCCGCGCTTTAAGTTTAGATGCGCGTATACGTGCGATTTTACGGTAAACAGCACGCTTAAAAAACACAGAGAACGGGAGACCGACACGTTTCAGTCTATTATATTAATTCAGACATACATTAAGCCCAGAAACGAGAAAAAACGGATTAAAATAACTCACCTCACTGTATATTTTGTGCAGTACATTATCTATTTGATATAATATCCCATCAGTGTTTAAGAGAGAGAGAGAGAGAGAGAGAGTTTTATATTAATATTACTTTTTTCAATCCATGCTTCAAATTAAATTTCTCATGAGTTTCCCAAAAAACCAAAACAGATCCAGTACCTTGTAAAAGAGTCCATCCTAGACTATCACTTCTGCAAGTGTGGGCAATTTTCACTGTATGGTTTATTTTATATTAATAAAAAAATTGTATGCGTGTTTAAAATAAAATTTTTCATGATTTTCCCATAATGCCAAAACTGGTCCACTACCATTTGAAATAGTACAACATAGGCTGTCACCTCTGCAAGTTTGGGCAAATTTCACTGTATTTTTTATTTTATATTATTATTATTATTATTATTATTATTATTATTATTATTATTATTATTATTATTGTTTTTTTATTCTTGTTTAAAATTAAATTTCTCATGATTTTCCCATAATGCCAAAATAGATCCACTACCATGACTCCTGCATATTTGGGCAAATTTCACTGTTTTGTTTATTTTATATAATTTTTTTTTTTTTTTTATGCTTAAAATGACATTTCTCATGATTTTCCCATAATGCCAAAACAGTTCCATTACCATTTGAACGAGTCTGTCCTAGGCTTTGACTCCTGCAAGTTTGGGCAAATTTCACTGTATTGTTTATTTTATATTAATTTATTTATTTTTTATGCTTAAAATTTAATTTCTCATGATTTTCCCATAATACCAAAACAGTTCCACTTTCAGCATTTGATGCCAAAACATAGGCTATCACCTCTGCAAGTTTCGGCAAATTTCACTGTATTGTTTATTTTATATTATTATTATCATTATTATTATTATTATTATTATTATTATTATTATTTTATTCATGTTTAAAATTAAATTTCTCATGATCTCATGATCTCTACAATTTGAAAGAGTCTGTCCTAGGCTATGACTCCTGCAAGTTTGGGAAAAATTCACTGTATTGTTTATTTTATATTATTTATTTATTTTTATTATTTATGCTTAAAATTAAATTTCTCATGATTTTTCCATAATGCCAAAACAGGTCCACTCCCATATGAAAGAGTCCATCCTAGGCTAGCTCCTTGACAGTTTTTAAAACTGCCGGCGTACTGTCAGCAGGCTCCCTGACAGTTTTTAAAACTGCCGGCTTACTGTCAGCAAGCTCCCTGACAGTTTTTAATAGTGCCGGCGTACTGTCAGGAAGCTACCTGACAGTTTTTAATAGTGCCAGCATACTGTCAGCTAGCTCCCTGGCAGTTTTTAATACTGCCGGCGTACTGTCAGGAAGCTCCCTGACAGTTTTTAATAGTGCCGGCGTACTGTCAGCTAGCTCCCTGGCAGTTTTTAATACTGCCGGCGTACTGTCAGGAAGCTCCCTGACAGTTTTTAATAGTGCCGGCGTACTGTCAGCTAGCTCCCTGGCAGTTTTTAATACTGCCGGCGTACTGTCAGGAAGCTCCCTGACAGTTTTTAGTAGTGCCGGCGTACTGTCAGCTAGCTCCCTGGCAGTTTTTAATACTGCCGGCGTACTGTCAGGAAGCTCCCTGACAGTTTTTAATAGTGCCGGCGTACTGTCAGCTAGCTCCCTGGCAGTTTTTAATACTGCCGGCGTACTGTCAGGAAGCTCCCTGACAGTTTTTAGTAGTGCCGGCATACTGTCAGGAAGCTACCTGACAGTTTTTAATAGTGCCAGCATACTGTCAGCTAGCTCCCTGGCAGTTTTTAATACTGCCGGCGTACTGTCAGGAAGCTCCCTGACAGTTTTTAATAGTGCCGGCGTACTGTCAGCTAGCTCCCTGGCAGTTTTTAATACTGCCGGCGTACTGTCAGGAAGCTCCCTGACAGTTTTTAATAGTGCCGGCGTACTGTCAGCTAGCTCCCTGGCAGTTTTTAATACTGCCGGCGTACTGTCAGGAAGCTCCCTGACAGTTTTTAGTAGTGCCGGCGTACTGTCAGCTAGCTCCCTGGCAGTTTTTAATACTGCCGGCGTACTGTCAGGAAGCTCCCTGACAGTTTTTAATAGTGCCGGCGTACTGTCAGCTAGCTCCCTGGCAGTTTTTAATACTGCCGGCGTACTGTCAGGAAGCTCCCTGACAGTTTTTAATAGTGCCGGCGTACTGTCAGCTAGCTCCCTGGCAGTTTTTAATACTGCCGGCGTACTGTCAGGAAGCTCCCTGACAGTTTTTAATAGTGCCGGCGTACTGTCAGCTAGCTCCCTGGCAGTTTTTAATACTGCCGGCGTACTGTCAGGAAGCTCCCTGACAGTTTTTAGTAGTGCCGGCGTACTGTCAGCTAGCTCCCTGGCAGTTTTTAATACTGCCGGCGTACTGTCAGGAAGCTCCCTGACAGTTTTTAATAGTGCCGGCGTACTGTCAGCTAGCTCCCTGGCAGTTTTTAATACTGCCGGCGTACTGTCAGGAAGCTCCCTGACAGTTTTTAGTAGTGCCGGCATACTGTCAGGAAGCTACCTGACAGTTTTTAATAGTGCCAGCATACTGTCAGCTAGCTCCCTGGCAGTTTTTAATACTGCCGGCGTACTGTCAGGAAGCTCCCTGACAGTTTTTAATAGTGCCGGCGTACTGTCAGCAAGCTCCCTGGCAGTTTTTAATACTGCCGGCGTACTGTCAGGAAGCTCTCTGACAGTTTTTAGTAGTGCCGGCGTACTGTCAGGAAGCTCCCTGACAGTTTTTAGTAGTGCCGGGGTACTGTCAGGAAGCTCCCTGACAGTTTTTAAAACTGCCGGCGTACTGTCAGCTAGCTCCCTGGCAGTTTTTAATACTGCCGGCGTACTGTCAGGAAGCTCCCTGACAGTTTTTAGTAGTGCCGGCATACTGTCAGGAAGCTACCTGACAGTTTTTAATAGTGCCAGCATACTGTCAGCTAGCTCCCTGGCAGTTTTTAATACTGCCGGCGTACTGTCAGGAAGCTCCCTGACAGTTTTTAATAGTGCCGGCGTACTGTCAGCTAGCTCCCTGGCAGTTTTTAATACTGCCGGCGTACTGTCAGGAAGCTCCCTGACAGTTTTTAATAGTGCCGGCGTACTGTCAGCTAGCTCCCTGGCAGTTTTTAATACTGCCGGCGTACTGTCAGGAAGCTCCCTGACAGTTTTTAGTAGTGCCGGCGTACTGTCAGCTAGCTCCCTGGCAGTTTTTAATACTGCCGGCGTACTGTCAGGAAGCTCCCTGACAGTTTTTAATAGTGCCGGCGTACTGTCAGCTAGCTCCCTGGCAGTTTTTAATACTGCCGGCGTACTGTCAGGAAGCTCCCTGACAGTTTTTAGTAGTGCCGGCATACTGTCAGGAAGCTACCTGACAGTTTTTAATAGTGCCAGCATACTGTCAGCTAGCTCCCTGGCAGTTTTTAATACTGCCGGCGTACTGTCAGGAAGCTCCCTGACAGTTTTTAATAGTGCCGGCGTACTGTCAGCAAGCTCCCTGGCAGTTTTTAATACTGCCGGCGTACTGTCAGGAAGCTCTCTGACAGTTTTTAGTAGTGCCGGCGTACTGTCAGGAAGCTCCCTGACAGTTTTTAGTAGTGCCGGGGTACTGTCAGGAAGCTCCCTGACAGTTTTTAAAACTGCCGGCGTACTGTCAGCTAGCTCCCTGACAGTTTTTAATAGTGCCGGCATACTGTCAGGAAGCTCCCTGACAGTTTTTAATAGTGCCGGCATACTGTCAGGAAGCTCCCTGACAGTTTTTAATAGTGCCGGCGTACTGTCAGCAAGCTCCCTGGCAGTTTTTAATACTGCCGGCGTACTGTCAGGAAGCTCTCTGACAGTTTTTAGTAGTGCCGGCGTACTGTCAGGAAGCTCCCTGACAGTTTTTAAAACTGCCGGCGTACTGTCAGTTAGCCCCCTGACAGTTTTTAGTAGTGCCGGCGTACTGTCAGGAAGCTCCCTGACAGTTTTTAGTACTGCCGGGTACGTGCCTGGCACTGCCGGGTCGATGAAAAAGTGGCTGGCGGGTGACGTCACGCAGACCCACCACTGCCGCCCGTCTCCCGGCAGGCAAAGATCCAACCCCAACTGTAAAGATGCACTGATTTAGCGTGACGTATCTGGTTGATACGTCAAAAGGGAATCATTATTGAAAGATATTTGTCAATACACTCAAGGTAAAATAAACAGTTACTCTTTAAGCGTTAAACCGCTAACTGGAGATATCACATAAACTTTATGTTCCAAAATGTGTACAATTATCCATCTTTAATTTGGTTCTACAATATAGAGAATACTACAGGATGAAGGCTCGGTTCAGAAACCTTGTTAGATAGCTAACCTACCCAGTTTATACCAACTGCCTTAGACATTAGACTTGCTTACAAAATCACCTGGGATCCATGTAACGTTATTGTAGTGCAGCAGCCATCAGGGAGCGTTTAGAAATATATAATACAAAAATACCTGTTCTTTTTCTAGTCTGGTTCCATGTCACTGTTTAGCGACAAAAGACTCTAAATGAAAAATACCACTTTCTTTTTACAGGAATGTAGAATTAAATAACTGAAGTGTAGATAAGTAACGCACACAACCGAGAACGTATATTTGGCCCAATACAGACCCCTAGTGGCTCATTTTAAAAGAACTGCATTGAATTTGGTCATGATAGTGTTGCTTGGTCATACACTGCCTTGCCAACAAAAAGTCGCCACTTGATCTGGGGTTGATGATGCAGTTGGTCAGGTCTAGGTTCAGCAACAGTATGTGCTAAAAGAAAGATGTCAGCTGACTACATTAATATATTGAATATAGACCATGTTATTCCATCAATGGATTTTTTCCTTCCTAATGGCACAGGCATATTCTAAGATGACAATGCCAGGATTCATGGGGCTGGAATTATGAAACAGTGGTTCAGGGAGCACGAGATCATTTTCACACATGGATTGGCCATGCTATTAAGGCTTTGCACAGCTTTCAGATTCTACCATCCATCATCAAAGCAAGATCTTGGTGAAAAATGAATGCAACACTGGATTGAAATAAATCTTGTGACATTGCAGAAGCTTATCGAAACAATGCCACAGTGAATATGTGCCGCAACCAAAGCTAAAGGCAGTCCAACAAAATGTTAGAGTGTGTGACCTTTTTTTTGGTGCCGAGTTTTTTTTTTGTTGGCCAAGCAGGGTATGTTTAACCAGCTTGGTTTTATACTAAACCATCAAAATCAAACAAAAACATAACCTATGCTGGTAAAAAAGCTAAGCTGATTAACCTGCTTAACAAGCTTGAGTATCTTCAGCTGCTTTTAGTTGAATAGACTTCCTCACCCAAGGTAATAAAGAATTTGATGAGTAAATCATGCCAGAAAATCAAATCGAATTAAATCAAATGTGTTTACACACTTGCATTTTACAGCTGGTGTTGTTGCAAAGCAGCTTTACAGAAATCTGGAAGCAAGACAAAATTCAAATAAAAAATAAAATAAAGAATATAGAACCCAGTCAGTGAGCAGCAAGGAATCTCTCTTTAGAGCTAGAGGAAGAAACATTGGGAGGAACCAAAGCTCACCTATAAGGAGGACCCATTCTCCTCTGGTCAGATTAATTATAAATGAATGATAAAAGTCACTATACATCCACATGTATAGTGTAAAGGTCTTATAATATATTCTGGTAAATAGCCACATCAGCAATGAAAGCAATTTAAAAGTTCATGTAAACTTTAGTATAGTGAATAGTGGAGGGTTTAGCAACTAGTCTGAGGCAGGTAGCATAAACTGGGTGGTGGGCAGATGGTCTGTGGTGGGTGACAGGGAAGCCTGACTTCCACCTGTATCAGGCTGGACAGTAAAGTGAAAAACGTTCTGACTGGATTTATGGAAAGAGACAATGCAACATTATCAGAGTGAGGTTCTAACTACTCCAGCAGGTCTGACAATATCAGCCTAACTAAAGGGAGGGTAGCAGAACACACCTGGAGGAGAACGCTAACTGTTTTGTTACAAACGACTCCCCTGACTTGAGTGATGATGGAGAGGGAGGGCCACCTTACCAACCCAAAGCGTGGGTAATGGCCATGAATTGCCGCTGTCAAACTGACAATAGGGCCAGTACTTAAATGGCTTACTATAAATGAATCCTATGTGTGACAGGGATAGTGTAAAAGTTGCTCAGTTTGTGGGAACTGGTCCAGGTACATCTAAATCTAGTTCTGAAAAACATTTTTACTCAATTTCATATGATAAACTTCTTAAGCTTTCTCCTTAGATCAAATAACCAAATGAAACTCAAATGTGTTGAAATTTATTTGGTGTTTGTACACCCCTACCCTCTATTCCCCAAAGACCAACAAATTACGTCAGGTCCTTTCTCTAAGAGTTGCCAATTCACGCACACATGCACACACACACATACACACACACACACACACACACACACACACACACACACACACACACACACACACACACACAGACATATTTACAGAGGTGTCTGCACACTGAGTCTCTAGGCCTTCACTAAAGTAGGCAGTAATAGGTCTAGCTAAAACAGGCCGCTGTTTCAGACCTTGGAGACTATGAACCAGACCTGTCCACCCAGGTTCTTTACTGTTTGACGTTCCTTAAGAAGTGTTCGATGACTCACTGGGGTATTTACTGGAATTTGAGGGCAGAGTTCCTCTTTGCGCCACACTAAGGGGTGTTTTTTTTATCATTTGGCCAGACGTAAAAGATGTTTATTATTTCAGCTCATGTCTGACTCACTATGTAAGTATAGTGACATGTACCAGTGACATACAGTTAGAAACGACAAACGTTAGGTTAAACAACATTTTTAATGACAATTAGAAAATTGAGGGCGTTCAAAAGTCCGTAAGGCTTCAAAATATAATGGGGAGGTGATCTGCATCGTTTAAGAAAAGTTGGCTACAGGGAGGATACTATTAAGCCTAAAAACAGTAATTTGCTCAGAGAGACCATTATGCAATTAAAATGGTGGCAGTGAAACATTTAGGTGAAAAAAAATATATTTTAAATGTACTTCCCGTAAAAAAAGGGTGCTGTTATGATTTTAAACCTTTTTTCCCCTCTGCCTTTCAAACAGCCCCGGCTCACAAATGGAAAGGCCCACTAAGAGACACTATCAACCGGAAGCACAATAGAAGGTACCTAATATTACACCTTTGTCTATTGTAAGGGGATGCACACTCTCTCTTATCTGTAATTATGTTTTCCAGATATTTATATTTCATTTTTAACTATTAAATGCCAATCCATACAACTGACAAGAAAGGTCTAGGTCCAAATATCTGTAAATAAATTCTGACTAGTGCAAATGCTAGTTCAAAATATGTGTGCTGATTATGATTTACATTGGTGAATTAGACACAGGATCCTTAAGAAGGATTTTTTGATGGTCCTAAACCTGCCTAAATCTTTCTTCAGAGACTTCTAATTCAGTGAAATAAAGCAGGGCTAAATAGAAACACCTGAGCACTTTTTTCACAAAAACTGCTCACGTTGCATTCATTCATTCTAGAGACCACAACTAGACATTTGAAAATGAATAAAAAAACCTTAAAGATAATGTGTGATGTGTTTAACTGTTTACTATTTGATTTCGGCTGTTGTATATCTGATGTCACTATTGTTTTACCTTGTGCGCTGTAGGTGTACACATATATGTGTTTTCTTCAGACTTTACTAATAATTACAGTACATGGTGCACTGTACTGATGTAAATAAAAACTGATTACCTGTTATTTTCATGGCCTCATCAGTGCTGATGTTTCTCAACCCATCTCCTTAAATGGAGATGAATATGTTTGGCTTATGTCAAACCTGCAGGGCACACATCAGATCACAGGGGAAAATTCCATAAAAGACACTGTGAAATATATGGGAGCTGGCATCTTTGCCACCTGTGTGTCATGAGGAAGAGGTGGTGTGGGAGGACATCTCATCAGCTCACTTCCCAAAACCTGACTCTTCCAGCATTCCACGGCTCAGTTTCACACACAGACACAAATCATGTTTCTCTCCTTCAGCTGCCTGGGTGGAGTAGGGTGTTATCCACCACCACCAGTGACTGTGTCAGCAGAGACAGAGATCCTTCTGTGTATCGGAGAGGTAAAGCACCACCCCAGCAATCTCACAGCATAGTGATAATCCACTGCCAGGCCACTGACTGGAGAGGTCACCACTCCAATCTATTTCCAACCCAGACAATACAATGTGTAAGCTTTTATATTTGGTAAGAGGAACTTAATAATCTCAATGGCTTGAGTGGTTCTACATTCCACCAAGGCAAGCTAATGCAATCTGAATATAGCTCAGTTTCTTGTTTTGGATCTTTGGCTTATGTTTCATACATTCACATTTTTACAAAGCTGAGCCCACCCATTCATCATGATACTGATATTAACACTAAGTAGGTTTATGACAACATCTCAGATCTCGCTGCAACACATACATAATGTCAGTACACCCACAAAGTCAGAGCAATGCAATGTTACATGCTGGCTGTAATACTACTATACCACTGATGATGTACGACCCCAAATCAAGCTAGGACAAAACGAAAACACAAAAAAACATGAGGTTTCTATCTTTTATGTAGTTCCAGACAGTATGAATACAAAATATATTTAATTTTTTTATCTGGTCAAATTTACCTTACTTGTTAATGTACATTTATTCCACAGCCTTTTAGACCTGCAACACATTCCAAAGGTTGATACCAGTGTCTTCTACATACAAAAGCAGTATCCTAAAAAAGCTGTATTTTTGTGGGACATTTTTTGTGACCGGACAATACAAAATAGATTGGGTTTAAACTGTCAAAAGAAGTGTAAGGAATGAAAAAAAATGGAAAAAAGTCCATACTGTCCCCAGTTTTTTCTGATTTGGGGTGGTACTACCGTTTGTCTGGTTGTAATTTTATACCATGAACAAAACAAAACAAATAAAGAATTCATAAATAAAGAATTTTGTCAACAGAAATAAAGCAATATTCTGCATAAGTCTTTTTGGATTATGTCACCACAATATTATAAGCATAAACTAGCTTTTCAGCTGTGGTAAAAAATGTGTTTAAATTGGCGGTTTTTTAGACTTTATAACTGTCAACATGAACACACATTTTTAAGTTGACTTTAATATAAACATTTAACTTTATTAAAGCATTTGTTAAAAACATTTAGATATTATTTTTTGATATATGCCAAGTGTTGGTAGAACTACTTCTACAATGGTTTTCTAGATGAATAGGGATTATTCTCGTTAGTCCTATCCAGAAAAAGCAGCATTTACATTTTGATTCATTTTAACAGTATAAAACAAAAGAGAACCAGAGAACAGCTCACACAAGTAGGCTTGAATACGAAGTTTTCTTATGTTTTCAAGCCATGATTAGAATTTTTTCTCCATTTCGCTTTTGTTTTTCTGTCATGTATTGTTCAGCAAGTGTTTATTGGAATTCAGTTTTATATATTTCTGCTGCACAGTTTATTGGAATGGAATAAAATGTTAGCTATCTAAACTAAATGCTGTTTCACACAAAGCAATCCAGACTGTTCTCATACTGAGTTCCCCAATGATGGAACACACTACCTTCCACTACTCACTACTTTTAAGGATCTTCTAAAGACAGAGCTTTTTAAAAAGCACTTACTATCCTAAAACCCCTAACAAACTAACTACTTCTAACCTCATTTCTTTCTTCCCCTCCTTTCCTTCTCTATCCCACTTTTCCTCTTGGCCTCCTTCAGGCCCTGTCAAAAATATTTGTGCCCTTGAATTTCTATGTCCTCTGTTGCTAATGTACATAATTATTTGTTTGAAAAAAGTGTAAGTAAATGCAATGTAATGTTATGTAATATAATGTAAAATAGCTACCCACTTTCAGTTACGATAGATGTATAGCTAGTTAGCATTAGCTAACACCTGTTGGTTAGCTAACATTAGTTAAT
The DNA here is from genome assembly GCF_023375975.1 of Astyanax mexicanus. NCBI lineage: Eukaryota > Metazoa > Chordata > Actinopteri > Characiformes > Acestrorhamphidae > Astyanax > Astyanax mexicanus. Next base: position 23,461,530 of record NC_064416.1, on the reverse strand, counting down.
TAATTAAGCAGCATTTTTTCAGCAATGACTGTAAAAAGTAAAATACCCATAAACTCGATATGGATCATATGAAATGTCTGTAACAATTAGCTACCTTAAAACCTCTTGCTTAAGAAAAGTAATTTGTGCTTTCTGAACTCACTGGTGTGTGCTGGTGAATTCCATCGTTTCCAAATGGGCTGGTGAATTCAATCCAAATATTAAATTAATTTATTCAACCTATTAAACTTAGTTTGATTTCTTTTTAATCAATCATATGTTTTACCTTGGTAAGTCCTGATAGTGTGTTTGTGTTGTCAAAACACAATAAAATAATTACTTTTACTTTTTCAAGTACAGATACAGCTTTCATCACACCAGCAGCCAAATATGCATTTAAACTTGTCCGTGACCATATATTTGGGAAAAATGTGTAATTTGCTAGGCACATACTCTAGTTTCCTACTGGCCACATGTTTCTGTTCTGATCCAACCAGAACTTCCAGAAACAAGCAAAATGAAAAGCATAGCACTGGAATATCTGGAGTATCACTCTGTACTCTAACCAAGGTTCAGAACATTTACTGGAAGAGAGCTGAGGTAGTTGGAGTGACCATTAGTCATGAAGATCTCACACTGAGGAAAAAAACACATCTGTGTGTTTTTAGGAAGAGGAGCAGCAGGTCAGGCAAACACTGAGTAAATTGACAATTCTCTGAGTAAATTCTGAGTAAATTCTCCTGCTCTTAGTTCTTTTGAATCTTCCATTTTTTTCCTTTTCACTCAAAGCTGGCACACGTACAGACACACTCTACAGAAACATTTTTTGCATGTCTGTGTGAAGTCAAGGGCCTTACAAAATGCAGAGATGTATGTCTGTGGTTGTATGTGTGTCTGTGTGTGTGGGTATGTGTGTACATATATGATCAAATAGAGAGACAGAGAGAGAGAAAACGAGAGAGGGAAAACGAGAGAGAGAGAGAGAGATTTAGGGGGATGGACTCTTCTGTGTTATATAAGTGCAGAGTCCTAATGAAAGGAAAGGTGGCAAAGGGACGAAACTTTTCTGGGCAGTGTTACAGAGAGCCAAAGGAACTTTTGGAAACATCACTGCAAGAAGAAGAATTTGGATTTATTATTTACTGGAGCATCACAGTTAGACCATGTCCAAGCAAAATGGTAAGGAACTCTTTTTTATAAGCACGCTAAATAAAATAAAGATTTGTTCAATGATTATTCATGTGATGATTTGGTAATAATGTTCGTTATAATGATATGTGTCAATTAAATATTCTTTAGACATTTCTTTACACTCACACATCTCTACAATCATGGATCTTTATGAAAGAAATAATGATTATGACATGGATTTTTTTTAAATAAATACTCTGCTTTAGATTGGCACTTGTTATTTTCTTTTAATCAGTTATTGCACAGGAATGTTTCACTAACAGCCATGGTTTTACAAAGATGGATTTCATTGTCCATTGAAAATCCAAAATAAGAAAAAACTAGTAAATGGCAAAATATTTGTGAAAAACTCTTTAAAAGAAATTGATGAATAAGGCTTTTTCTTTTCTGCAGCTTTTCCTAGTGATATTTTATTTTAAATTATGAGCAATGATCTAACTTTGATTTGTTGTACAATGTATAAGAGAAACTCTTACCATTAAATTTAAATATATATTTGTGGAACAATTCCTGTCACATATATATATATATATATATATATATATATATATATATATATATATATATATATATATATATATATTTTTTTTTTTTTTTTCTTTCTCTGTTTTAAAATGTGTGTGAGGAATTAAAAACACTTATAAATATGAGGTGACACACAGACCAAATTTCAGTTTGAGAAGGTTGCAGATGTTGCAGCCTCTCAAAAACAATGAACTCAAGTGCAGTTTTAGGCCATATGGTATGAACTGTTTAGTGAGAACATGTTTGTGGTCACATTAGACCAAAATAGAACTTTTTGTTGCATTGACACCAGTGCTGCCCAGCATCACAACGGGAGTGATGAGGGGAAAGAGTGCCATCTGACCATAGCATTGTATCTTAGGCTCTGGCTGCTGATGGCAATACAGTATGCCTAGGGATTCAAACTGGCAATTATTGGACCATAGTGGCAGCTTAGACTGTTGAGCACCTCAGATCACGCTGGCATTTCTAACAACTTAAAAAATGAGTACAAACAGGATCTTAATAAATGTTACAGCATTTTTTGTTCCTTGTGGAACAATTGGTCTCCAAATGTCAAAGAGCTTTCTTTTTTAAATCTTTGAAATGTGAATGAGAAGAGATGACTGGACAAAATACTGATATCACTCAGATAGCTTGTTGTTTAAGTCTGTGCTTTTGTAGCACAAGTCCACTTAGCCCACCAAACAATTTCCAAGGTGTGAACAATGTGACACATTCAAAACTTTGAGCATATCGAAGGAATGTGTTGAGGTAAAATCTAGAGAGGGCCCAGTCTGAAAAGGTGGACCCCATCCCACCCCCACCCCCTCATTCATTCATTAATTCATTTATTCATTCACTGTTGTCTTGGCTTGTTGAACATAACTCTAATCGACTAACTGTACCAGTTAAAAAGACTAAACACAGTGTCAGTTAGTATAGTGTAATTAGTGAAAACACAATGAACAGTAATGTCATAAATCAACTGTGTGGGTAAAGCTGGCTACTGTTGTGCCAAATGGGGCTGGCAGGAAGCTCAACCACAGTTATGTTTGAATGTAATAGTAACATCTGCGAAATTAATTACACAGCTCAATGACCTAATCCTCTGAGGCCCTTTTACCCTTTACCAATTCCAGAGCTATTGTGCTTTACACACTTTATAGCTTTATAGTCACAGTGGTTGTTTGTAATTTTATAGAGTGTAATATAATCCTAATACTGACAGTGCTAATGTTTGTTTAGCTCAGTAATCGGCCCAAGCAGTGGTCTTCGTTGTTCAAACAAATATAGAACTTTAACAGAGAGAGAGTAAATAAATGTCCATGGTTATGTTCTCACACTTCTTCTACTCTTCCTCTCATACTGTTCATCTTTGTTTCTCCTCCAGCTATATTTCAGGATGTGGACCTACAATGCAGGGTCAATAACCGTGCCCATCACACAGAGGAGATGGACTCAGATCAGTTGGTAGTGCGCCGAGGACAGTCCTTCTCTTTGCTGCTGCTGTGCACAGACACTCCACCACAGCCTCCAGACTATCAGCTCGCCCTTGTTCTTCAAATGGGTTAGTAATACTGGCTAATATTAGATACCTGATGCTTAAAGAACTAAGGGAAGAATAGAGCAGGGAGTCTAAAGGCTAAGAGAATGAATATGTAGATGGTATAACAATATTTAGACATCTTTAAAAGAGATGAGACTGCCTTTAAAGTATCCTGCTTTTTCCTTGTTGTTAATATTTGTATACCAATTTATATTTACTTAACTTACGTTTTCATAGGATTATACACCAAAACACTGTGCTTTTATGATTAACAGATAACAGAAGTTTTGTTAAGCTCTTTTCTGATTGGCAGACCTGTGTTGTGGCTTGTGTTGTGCCAAAAGGCGGCGTTGAAACACTGGTAATAAGTCTACTGTAAATGGATGAAGCTAGAGCTATAGGCTGAATATACAGATATGCACGAACTACAGAGACAAAAATATTGGAATTGGTTTCTTTCACAATCAAGTGTATTAAACAAAGGTTTATCTTGCTTTTGTTAAAGTAACTATCTCTACTGCCCAGGAAACATTTTAGAGCATTGCGAGGAGGATTTATTTGTTTACAGCTACTAAACCATTATGGAGGTCAGGATGTCTGATGTCATGATGTCTGATACAGGATGTTTTGTATGTTATGAACTCTTTCGGTACACATGCATTATATTACTATGAATAACTATTAAAAGACAACTCATGCAGAGGAACATTTTCTGCACAAAATGTTACTAAATTAAAAAAGATATTTAATCATGTCAAATTATTTTTGTCTAACAGTGTTTGTTTTTTTATTTACAGGTAAAAAAGGTGAGGTGGTTGTCCGGGCCTCTAGTTCGAGAGCGGCTCATGGTAAATGGTGGTTCAGTGAGCAGACGGCTCAGACTGAGGTGTTACTGAGGATCCACAGCCCTGCAGACGCTCCAGTGGGGCTTTACAGTGTGACTGTACTCCTGCTCTCTGCTGAGGGCCACATTGTGGAGCAGACAAGCCCTTACTCCTTCTACCTGCTCTTCAACCCCTGGTCTGCAGGTATGCAGGAATATTTACTATTATTTACAATCACACATCCTAAAGGACATCAGTGGAGCAGCACAGCTAGCAGCTACATTTTATTACATTAGCTATACCAATCATTAGCATACAGTCATTTGCCCACCATGGGAAATACAGGCAGGGGTGGTTTATATTATATTCCCTGTTTTTTAAACAGTCTGTCATGGACATGTGCCCAAAACGGGCACATGTCACCCCACTGCTCATTGAACCGGCTACCAGTTGCTGCTCGGATCAAATTCAAAGCTCTTACAATCGACTACAAGGTGATGACGGAACAGCTTCCTCCTACCTGCACTCACTCCTGAAGGCTTGCGTTACCTCCCGGCCGCTGCGCTCCTCCAATGAACGTCGCCTTGCTTTGCCAAACATTCACAAAGCAATCCAGACTGTTCTCATACAGAGTTCCCCAATGGTGGAACAAACTTCCTTCCACTACCAGATCAGGAGAATCTCTCGCTATTTAAGAAACTCCCGAAGACAGAGCTCTTCAAAGACCACTTACTCTCCTAACACCTCTAACACACTAACTATTTCTAACCTCATTTCCTTCTTCCCCTCATTTACTCCTGTATCCCATTATTTCCCTTTGACCTCCTTTAGTCCCTATCTGAAGATGTTTTTTTACCTTTAACTTCTATTACTTTTGCACTTCACTATTGTAAGTCGCTTTGAACAAAAGCGTCTGCCAAAGGTAATTTGGCACAGAGAACTTATAGGTGACTGCACTGCAAAAAACTCAATCTTAGCAAGTGAAATTTTCGAAATTTAAGGCAATAAATCTTATTTTCTTCTCTGATAAGACTTTTTGTCTTACTAAGTGTTATATTATTTTGCTTATTTTAGGGATAATTATCTTAATCATTTTAACTTAGAATTTTTACCTTATTTTAAGTAATTTGAACTCAAAATAAGCACAATCAAGCAGCAATCACGTTATTCTGATTCTTGTGTCCAAAAACAGTGACTTTTTTGCTTGATTTAGGTGTTACTTCACTCATTTTGAGACATTGCCATTGCTTTTTGTAAGAAATCTTACTAAGAACATTTTGCTTATCCATTGGCAGATTTTTTTGCTTAATATACATAAATTTGTCTTAATTTGCATATATTTTGTCTAGTTTTTTGCCAATGGATTTTTTGCAGTGTGATAGGTGACGGACATCACAATCCCTCCTTCTTGCTTTTATGTTCTCATAAATTGAGCACGCATTTTCTGAGATATTGTATTTGATTTGCGGGTGCCAGGGTGAAGTTATAAATATGCAAAAGAATTACGTTAGTTGCTGGAAAGGTGAGACACTAATTCAAATGGATGCTGAATTATTGCTAAGTGGGTGCTACAGTGTTACCATGGTATCTCAGGTGGTTGCTGTGAAAGTTGCTAAGGTATATTAGGCAGTTGCTAAGGTGTTGTTAGAGGAGAGCTAAGATGCTAAGATAGTTCTTGGTCATTGTTAGTTGGTGCTGTTAAGTTCTTGCAATTTGCAACAATACATTTTGGGTTTTACTTAAGAAAGGGTCTGAAAGTGGTTAACAAATATTTAAATAATTTACTATTATTAATATTACTGTGTTTTTGAATAAATCAACAACCAGATTCTACCTCAATATTTTCACATAGCACTGTAAAACAAATTTTCCAAACTTTAGTCTTTTCAGACAAATTCATTTAATATACTTATATTTTATATTGCTGGCATTAACATCACCCTGTTTTCTTTATTTCTATTTATCACTCTGCAGCTGACTCTGTGTACATGCCTGATGAGGAGCTTCTGCAGGAGTACGTTCTGAATGAGAATGGCATCCTGTACCAGGGCTCATGGGACCAGATCACCTCAATGCCATGGAATTTTGGACAGGTAAAAAAAAAAAAATCATACACAGACACACACACACACACACAAGCACAGACACAAACAAACAAAGTTTATCTTCGGGAAGAAGGTAGATTTATCGTTGTGGCAGTTCTCCCCTGGGCAAGGCTGGCAACCTAAATGAACTTGAGGTCAAAACCTTCACAGAGTTGCTGTCATGGTCTGGGAGAGCTGACAGAAGAACAGAATATATGAGTGCTTTTGCATTCTGGTGGAATCTGTGGTGGGAGTCAGGAGTTTGATGGCAGAGTGTGTGAATTGTGGCAGTTGTGTGCCAGAGGACACACAGAGGACCGACCGGCCTGGGTGATCTCTGTCCCTGGATGTCAAACATTTCTGCTGGAGATGTGCGAGAATGCCTGCCACACAAACAGAGGCCTGTCCAGCCCGATCAGTTACATGAGGAGAGAGAGATCAACAGAGGCCAAGAGGGTAAAAAAGAGAGCAAGAGTTTGCACGGCCTAGAGAGGATGGGAAGTAAACAGAACAGAAAGAGTCCCCCAAGTCTTTGTAGCTGGTCAGAAGAATTTTGGTTTAAATTGTTGGTTTAAGAGCAGAGAAAATATGGAAATCATCATTCTAACACATGCAAATTTGTTTTACTGTAATATTTTCTTTTAACAGTTTGAAAAGGCTGTAGTGGACATCTGCTTTGAGATACTGGATAATTCCCCTGCTGCCTTAAAACACTCTGAGATGGATATTGCTAACAGAGCAGACCCAGTCTACGTCAGCAGGACCATTACTGCAATGGTAAGGCAAATGTTCGCTGTCCTGTACATTAATTACTCCCCATTTAATCACTTATTGATATCAGAAACTCATGAAGCAGCATACAGATTCATACACTTTTAATCCACCAGCCAGCAACATAAGAACCAGTTAATCCAGCTCCTTTCATGAAAGGCTGGTATCCCACAAAATTGTATAATTGTTTCTGTTCTTACACACATGGTCCATTTGTTAGATTTAATACTAAAAAAAATGTTTAAGTTTAAACTTAGCAAGAATTTCAGTACTAGTTTTGATTCTAGTTTTAAGTGAAAAGTTACGATTTTGTTTTCTTATTTTATTTAGGTAGATATGACCTAGCAGGTACTGATTAGGACTTCCCTAATGAAGTCCTATTAGGCCAGATTACTCTCTAACAAAAAAATTAACAAAAAGCATCTCTCTATGCCTGCTGGTAGTTATAAATACTGTTTGTCATTTTGAATATGAGTGGTAGCCTAACAAGGATTCAGTCAGTTATTTGAAATAGGAAACTGTGGAGTCATGTATCATATCTCTTCACTAAATAATTTGCAAGTGCTAAATGTTGGTATACAGCAAATAGTCCAGTGCATAGGTGGCTAGCAGCAATTAGCAATATTTTAAAGGTGTGTTTTTTTATGGTTTTGACATTTCTGGTCTGAAGTAGTTAAGTAGTCATTTCTTATTTTACTTTTGAATTATTTCTAATTTTACCCCATTTTGTACCTCATTTTAAGACCCATAACCCAATTCCCATTCATATGAACTCCTCCTATCATTAGTATTGGCTCTAGCACTAGGAGCGTGAAGACTAGCACATGTATCCTCCTACACACTCCTGTGATGACCATCATCATTAAATCATCAGAATGACCAAACAGAAAACCAGCCCTTGAAGTTGAATCTGCACCATTATAGAAAGCCATTGTAAACTAAGGACACGGTTAAATGAAATAATCTATGTAATAAACAGCTGTGTTTGTACTCTGTAAGGTTAATGCAAATGATGACCGTGGGGTGGTGTCTGGACGCTGGGATGGGGAATACAGTGACGGGGTGCCTCCCACACGGTGGACTGGCAGCGTTCCCATCCTGAGACGTTGGAGTGAGGGGGGTGCTCAGAGAGTGCGGTATGGGCAGTGCTGGGTGTTCTCAGCTGTGGCCTGCACAAGTAAGAATCAGACACATTTTCACTGACACTTGACAAAGCTAATCTCCTAATAACATGACTTTTAAAAGGTTCTAGAATGATCTTGGTTTCACTATTAAACACATTACCTTTCTGCAGTTCTTCGCTGTTTGGGCATTCCTACCCGATGTGTCACAAACTATGCCTCAGCCCACGACACTGATGGCAACATCAGTGTGGACTACCTGTTTAATGAAGAGCTGGAGAGTGTGTCAGAGGGCAGGAAAGACATGATTTGGTGAGACACTTTTAGTAATTAGAATGATTTCTGTGATACTTTTATACTTTTTGAAAATAATGTTCATGTAATGAGCTGGCTGTCTACTGTTTTTAAGGAACTTCCACTGCTGGGTGGAGTCATGGATGAGCAGAGAGGACCTCCCAAAAGGTTATGATGGGTGGCAAGTACTTGACCCAACTCCACAGGAAAGAAGTGATGGTAGGATTTAAAGAAATTGTTTACTCTATGTTACATATAAGAATACAGGACACCTGGGTTTAAAGGCTGGGTTTAAACAACATGATTTCAGGTCAGATTTTTCAGTCACTGACAGTTTTACGCAACTCCCAAGTTTTAACCATCTGGGTTGAATAATGGTTTAAGATAATGCTACAGAATTCTGAGGTAGTGTCATTCTTTCATTAATTTATTTATTTTGAGTATTGTACCAGTTCCACTAATGCTACCACCATCATGCTTAACAGGTGGTACATTGTGTCCTTGGGAATAAATGCCTCGCCAGAAACTGTTATAGCCATATGTCATAGATCACGATTACCATTACCTGCCATACACTGTGCTGTCCACTGTGGATGGTAATGCCTTCTTGACATATTCCTGGCACTTACATGACACTGTAGCTCAAGGAGTATAAAAGGCCCAAACAACATGAAATGGAACTGGAATGTTTTATTAATCTGGCTCTTTACTTTAACACATAACATGACTCATAGTTGGCAGCTCTTGTTAACTGGAACCACAACTTGTTTCACATTCATCTTCTGTTATCTGCATAGGTGTGTTCTGTTGTGGACCCTGTCCAGTCCAGGCAGTGAGAGAAGGAGAGGTGGGGATGAAGTACGATGCTCCTTTTGTGTTTTCTGAAGTGAACGCTGACCTAGTCTGCTGGATCGTTCATCCAGATGGGGAGCGGACACAAGCATCACTGAATAGCGGCACTGTGGGCAAAAACATCAGTACTAAGAGTGTGAATGGCGATTACAGAGAGGACATTACTGCTAACTACAAATACCCTGAAGGTATCAGCACATTACAGCCTTCTCTGATCAGCTACTGCTGTGTGGTAGGTTTCTGCAAGTAGAATGATCTACACATCTTTCCACAGGGTCCATGAAAGAGCGAGAGGTTTATGAGAAGGCTGGGAAACATGTGGGCAACCGAAATGGAAGGCCCCGTCAGTTGCAGCTCTCTATAAAGCATGCCCAGGCTGTTCATGGCACAGACTTTGATGTGATCATAGAGGTGCATAATGACGGTGGTGAAGACACACAGGTACAGCTTACGATCACGTCTAATGCTGTTACTTACAATAGTCTTCACCGAGGGGAATGCCAAAGGAAGACAGCTGAGCTCACCGTACCAGCACAGAAAGGTACTTCAGTTGTTGCACAATATGATATTACACTGACATATCTAACTCAGGCAAGATACAATCATGAGAGATCATGAGCAGAGGAAATGAGTTAAAACACAGATAGAATTACACTTGCATGTCAAAGTTATGTGACAGGAACTAATATGGTTTGTCTTTTGCTATGTTCCACGAAAGCTCAAGAACATACTGAATGTGGATGTGATTACTGCTGGAGTCGCTTTTCTATTTGCTTGGACAACTCTAGCCAGACACTGCTGTTCACGATAATTTCTACCCTTTGTGCTGTACACTGAGTAATATGCCATCCAAATAGCACCTATTATCAGACTTTTCTGACATTTTATGTATTTTCATAAATTTCCTTACTCTTCTTCTGATTTTCAGCTCACAAGGAAGTGATAAGGCTATTATATGACCATTATGGATCGTGTGTATCAGAGCATCACCTTATCAGAGTCACTGCACTCCTTCAGACCAGTGGACCAAACAACATCATCCTGCAAGAGGTCAACATCCCTTTAAAAATGCCCAAGCTTCATATTAAGGTACTATAAAAAAAACCTTGGTACTGAAGCAGTTCACTAAACAGTGATCTACTGCATGTAAGAACTGGTGAGTCATTCTCACCAATCATACATTTTTGAGTGTCAGTCATCATACAGATAACAGGGTCACAATCTAGTGACAAACTGAAGCATTGACAATGTTTAAAGTTTGCAATGAGGGGTTGGTGAGTCCTGACTTACCTAAAGACCCCACCCAATTATTGCTTGTGGTATGCATGTAAAATGAAATGTTACTATTACTGTATTATATCCTGTATCTGCAAATACTCATAGCTGCTACACACATACTATTCTATAGTATGTGTGTAGCAGCTATATTCTATATTCAATTTTTTTATCCATTCATACAACCACTGCCTTCAGATTTTCTGGAATGTATGAATGTTTTCAAAAAATATATTTTTTATACATTTATACTTTTTTCTGTTTTTATTGCTGAATGTTATGTATCTAGCTCCCTTTATTGTCTTTCTTTATGATTAGACTTAAGATTCTGGCAACTTTATAAATATTTTGATTTGGAAAAGCTCAGGGAGTCTCCCACATTTTTATAGAGGTTCCCTAGTGCCTTATTATATACAATATACTGGAAATCATTTTTTATAGCAAGAGAGACTGCATGCAAGGTGCAGGAAGAAACACACTTAGTGAGAAAGTGACAAATAGAGCATCTTAATTGGCCTTTCCATTAAAAAGAAATATAAAACACATTTGACCCTAATCTACAGTAAAGTTTGTGCCTGCTGGATAGGGTGTAATAATGACAGTGTTACTCACTGCACTGTTTGGAACAGTGATTTCTGTATTATCCGTGGTGAGATAAATTACTGCAGAAAGTAAATATATAAATCCACCAAGGAATGTCTCACAAGAAAGATATAGAGAGATCTGTAATGACCAATTCAGAGCAGGATTCCTAATTCAATTAAGATACTGTCGGGGATCTGGAATAGGATGTGCATGCAAGAAATTGATGTAAAAGAGGAGAAGTCAGTTTTAAACATTGGAATACAGTTACCGCATTTTTCGGACTATAAGGCGCACTTAAAAACGTTTAATTTTCACAAAAATTGACAGTGCGTCTTATAATACGGTGCGCCTTTTGTATGGATTTTACTCGTCAGGTTGTAAGGAGCAGTAAACACACACTCCGTGCAGCGTTATAGAGAGTTTCAGTGCTATACAGAGTCCAGAGCCGTGCAGCTCCGAGGCTGAGCAGCAATAGCATTAGCTAGATGCTAACCGCTAAGCTAGCTAGCTTATTCACTGAGATCAGTATTATCTAAATTTTACTCGTCAGGTTGTAAGGAGCAGTAAACACACACTCCGTGCAGCGTTATACAGAGTTTCAGTGCTATACAGAGTCCAGAGCCGTGCAGCTCCGAGGCTGGAGCAGCAAATAGCATTAGCTAGCTTATTCACTGTTCAGAGATCAGTATTATCTAAATTTTACCCGTCAGGTGTAAGGAGCAGTAAACACACACTCCGTGCAGAGCCGTGCCGCTCCGAGGCTGGAGCAGCAACAGCATTAGCTAGATGCTAACCGCTTAGCTAGCTAGCTTTTTCACTGTTCAGAGATCAGTATTTTCTAAATTTAGCACTTTTAATACTGCTGGAGCAGTATTATTAGAGTTAGATGCTAATCGCTAAGCGTTCACCGTTCAGAGGTGAGTTATCGGCCTGTAAGTCTGTGCTGCTTTGCCTGGCTAGCATTAGCTAGATGCTAAGCGCTAACTCTCTCAGAGGTGAGTTTTATCAGCCTGTAATCTGCTTGTTTACCGTGTTAAAACAAGCTACGGGGGACGAATCGCTAGCTAATATCTCACTGTCTTACCAGAACACGCAGGATTACTCAGTGTAACGCTGTCGTTTAAGTTTGGGTTAACTTTACTAGTTTAGGTGACTAGCTAGCGTGCTAGCGGATAGCTATGCTAACGCTGGTGCAGCAAGCCTTAGTGGACATCTGGAAATCTAAGCTTACTGTAAATAAACTGAAGCACGTTACTCACCCAAATAAACAGTTTTCAGGAGAGGAATCTGTGTAGATTAATATCCAGCACTCGTTTGACTTTGAAAGAGCTAGATTTGTATACTGAGACGCTCCACCGGCAAGCGACCACCCCCGGTGGGGGAAGGGAAACATGGCGCCACCCCTGTTCACTTTGATATAGGCACCCTTTCTAGTGTCACTTAACGCGCCTTATAATGCGATGCGCCCTATGTATGGAAAAATAGCAGAAAATAGGCGTTCTTTGATAGTGCGTCTTATAATACGGTGCGCCTTATAGTCCGAAAAATACGGTATAAGAAATATAAATAAATCTATAATTCCAACCAATAGGGAAATACCAGCTACTGTGTTCTACTACAATTTTTTTTATACATATTTATTTTTCAGGTGATTGGAGAACCAGTGGTCTCACGCAAACTGACAGCGCTCATATCCTTCACCAACCCATTGCCTGTCACTCTCCAAAGAGGTGTGTTTACAGTGGAGGGTGCTGGACTTACAGAAGAGCAGGAGATCCAGTCCCCGTATGTATCAGCCTTTCCACTTTTGGCCTGTATCTTTAGCAGGATTTTTAATAACACTGTTCTCATTTTGTCTTTTACCAATTTTTACTAATCTTGGCCACTGGGCCTGGTTCCTTACCAGGTCTGACCACATCATGCAGAAAGCTTTTCCATCTCTTTGGTCCATCTCTTTGGTCCTTTCCTTTGGTCCTTTAAACAAAATATGTCCACATGGGTCAAATCCCATGGGCCAAGGATGTACAAATCATTTGTAGGACCAGACGTTCCTACACATGGTGGCCTTTCATAGATGCCAGCACAAACACATAGTGTAACCACAACACTGGGCAATTTATAGAGTGTTGGGTTAGGTGTGGTTTGACGATAATTGGAAGAACATAAAGTATGCCTTCAGGGCCATGCCTTTTGGCATTTTTTTAAAGAATTATTTTGCTCCTGAGCTGAGATGAGATGAACCAAAAGCAGAGAGCAACACATACAGAGCCTATGTGACTTCATTCTCTGCTCGGGATATCTTTACCCCATTATAACATTACAGAAGTGAATAATTTGCTGCTATATTAAAGTTAAAACTGTTAATATATGAATTAACAAATAATACATGTCTGAACTGATCATGGTTTTTCACTTTTTCTTACAGTAATGATATTGGACCCGGGCAGTACACTGCAGTCAAGTTCTCCTTCAAACCCAGTCGAGCTGGCCTGAGGAAACTCCTGGTCGACTTTGACTCAGATAGACTAAGAGATGTGAAGGGTGAAGCCACTATAATTGTTCAGGAGAAAAAGGTCTAAGAAAGCTTAAAGGTCTAATTCAGCAGTTTATATTTGAAATAATCCTATTGATAATGACACCATGAAAGATATGCTGGTTGCTTGCTGACCAAAACCTTTGTATAGCTCTTTGTAGAATAAAGGTAAACCGTGCTATTGTACTAAATCATGTCTTACTACTATGTATGTGAAGTATATATAACTTTACAACATTATGTTATGTCTCTTTGTTTATGCAGACCATGTGTGCAGTTTTTATGAAGCCTAAATAGATGCATTTACATTCATTTTTTAATTGAAATGTTTTTACTGTTTAGTGTTGATGTTTTCACCCAGTAACTGGTGGTATTGAATTATCCTGTATGTTGAATACACCTCAACACACCAAATAAAAAATACACTTGAATTATTGTTTTTCTAAGCAAATACTAAGACTCTATGTAGCATAATGCTAAAGACAATAATAAACCATTTCAGTAACAGGTGTACTGTACTAGTGCTCCACCTGCCGCCGTGAAGGTGAATTACACTGCATTATTGGAGTCTAATAGAGCTCCAGGCTTTATATATATTTTTTAAAGTAAAGGCAAGACACTTCAACATTTGTTAAGGTTAATTGTAACAGTATGGAGTAGTCATCCAACAAACACAAATACTTTACTACAATTATTTAGGTACAGTGACAGTTACAAGCTGCTTTTAAAATAGACAATCTTTCAGGCCAAAACATATGATTAGAGGAAAAAGCCTGTGTGAAAATGCTTAGAACAATAAAAATTAAACCTATTTTATATACATGACTGCTGAAGTACATTATTGATAAATGTGGCAATAAAAATACCAAACAACTTTTTGAATGTATATGCATTTCTGTAACATTGTTAAAAGTTACCCTATCACGTGGAAGCTAAACTTTCAGATGTTCTAAGCTGGTCTTCCAGGTAAAGCATACCCTATGCTGGGTTAAGCTTAGCTGGTTGACCAGCTTTTGTTTTTAATTCAACAAAGTCCTAACAAAGACTTATTTTTATTTTGTTTGCACCTCAAGAAACAGTTAGTTGAAGCAACTTGTTTTCTCGTTTTGGTAAAATGTTGCATTCAATTTTTGATTATGATTCTTGGTTATAATCTTGCTTGTCGATTATCTAGGTGATGCTGGTCATACTGGTAAACCATCATGGTTGTCTAGCTTGTAGACTAGTTAAACACTAGCTTGGTTAATCATACTTGTAAACCAGTTAAAAACTCAAGCTCAAACAAAAATAGACCCTTTACCCTAGCTCAGAAGCTTTATTACATCATGCAGGTGCAGGTTAATATAACAATATTATACAAGTAAGTATTTTTTCAAATACATATACAAATGAAAATACAAATAATTTTTTACAACTGCTGTGCAGTACAGTAAATAATATATATATATATATATATATATATATATATATATATATATATATATATATATATATATATATTTTTTTTAAGCACTGCAGAGAACAGAGTGAGCCATTCAGATACCAATGTTTGTCTGTGTACACTGCATCTGCAGTACCAGTCAAAAGTGTGGACACACCTTCTCATTCAATGTTTTTCTTGATTTAATTTAAGTTTAAATGTAAATTATTTAATTTTCTACTTTGTAGATTAATAATAAAAACACAAAAACCCTGACCTAAACCCAACCCAGATTTGGGATGAGCTGGAGCTTCACATTGGAAAGGAATGTATACACATAAAGGAAAAGCAGCTACTATTGTTCAGCACCTCCAGGAACTCATTCAAGACTAATCTAATGAACACACTGAGAAAATACTGTACCAGGAGTGTGCAGATCTATCCTCAAATCTAAATGTGATACTAAATGTGATACTAAAATAGTGTGAATCTAAATAATAAAACATATTCTGGTTTGTTTACTCTTTGTTTACAAAATAATTCCACATGTGTCCCTGTATAGCTTTAATGTGCTCAATGTTACATTTACCATGTGAAACATAATTTAAAAAAAGAAACAAAAAGTTGAATTAGAAAAGGCATCTCAAACTGTTGACTGGTATTGTATGTAGTTCTGTTTTTATGCACCTGTTTATTGTGTTACTAATGACCAGTTGAACCCACTAATATGGTGTTTTTTCTTCCCCGGCCTTTAATAGATAAACTTATGAGTTTACCAAATGAAGTTAGTAACTCAGTTCTCCGGCACATCCCAAATATTCTCAAAGGGTTTAAGGCCATGTGTGAAAATTATGATCTCATGCTCCCTGAATATGCCATCAGGGAAGAAAAAAAATAATTGATGGACCTGATCATTCAGTATATTCAGGTAGTCAGCTGACCTCATTCTTCCAGCACATAATGTTGCTGAACCTATACCTGACCAACAGCAGCAACCCCAGATCATTTGCTTAGTTAAATCCAGGCTTTATGTGAAAAAACGGCTTTAATATGAAGGCAAGTGTCTTTAACTGGTGACACGTCTCATCTCTTGTCTCAGGGCTGTGATTGTTTGTTTGAACCACTGTCTGATTCCTGTTACTTTTAAATTGCATCAGCCACTTCCACGTTCTGCATGAAAGAAGGCGAGCTGCCCTTTTTGATTGACAGCGTCGCGAACCAATAAGATCAGCGTATGCCCCGCGGGTCGCTGTCATCTGACCAATCAGCGTTCAGTACGACCAAAACCAGCGCGAATCTGTTCCCTGCGCCGGCTCGAGGAGAGTAGCGCGTGCGTGAGCTGACAGAAGAAGAGGTGTGTGGTTTATTTGGGTGAGAATTACTTTTTTAAAGATAAAATGGTCTGTTTTCATTACATGGCTGCTGTTTTACTTTATATGGGGTTTATTTTACACCTCTAGAGCTGAGGCGGCCCTGAATGAATGACAGCTCCGCTAGCCCAGCCGTCTGTCGTGGCGGTTGGGTTAACTAGCATAGTTAGCTTGGTTAGCATGTTTATCTAACAAGTAATATTAGTGTAATTCAGCTGCCCAGGTTGACTTTATTAAGCATAACGGTATTTCTTTATGATATAAAGCATTTAACGATCTAAATGAAATGTGTGGGGATTAATAGCTTGGTCTGAGCGGGTGGTGGAGCTGGCCTTGTGTTTAGTGCCATAGTGAGCGTTAGTTAGCTCACAGTGCGGCTCCAGTCCAGCTCCTGCAGTAATAATAGTGGCAGCTGTGTTTCTCTCCTCTTTCTGTGTGTTTTTGAGAAGATAACGTTCATATTAAAGCCCTGATACTGATAATGTACACGCATTTACACTGCAGCTACTGTAGGTTAGCTTTGGCCATCATAATTATAATAATAACTTAGCTACAAAATATTATTTAGCATCTCCAAATGCAGAGGCTTGTTGTGATTGGCCCGAATTAAACCTTAATTAATTGTTTAAATTAAACAAAAGTGTCTTTTAAAAATCCCTCTCTACATGCCCCTTTTATTAGGTGACTGTCAATGGCTCTCCATCTCGCTCTGGTCTGTGCCAAAGCCTTTTCTTGCTTCTGTCAGGTGAACCCCGGTTTGTGCAGGGCTTGGTCTGCAGTGTTGGTCTTTACTGAACTGCATTAAAGCAAAGGTAGCTAGATGATCTTTATGGAGATTAAAAGCTGACATATTCTTTCTTGATTATATCTTTATACAATCTTGTTCATCCCATTTTAAATAGATTGCAAATAAATCAGTAATTCGATTAATCAGATTATTTGGTTTGATTAACCTCCCAGCCCTATATGCATTTTAAGTGTATTTTGAAGTGTATAGCAAGTTTTATCACCTCAGAAAAACACCTCCTCGCAAAAATGCACTGGTAAAATTTAATGTATGAATTACACCATAACTAAAACAAACAAAAAAAAAAATCATAGAATGCTCATTCAAATACCCTGTCAGCTTTTAAGCTCCATTGTTATGGTGCATTTACATGTGAACATTGCTTGTTAAACTTACCCTTACTGATGTGAAGGAAGGTCAGTGCAGACTTGCTGTGTCTGCTGTGCATATTACCATGAAGCAAAGGAATTGTGATTTAAAAGTTTGGGAAATATCACAATTAATGCTACTAAAGGTGAATGGCTAAAAAGAAGGTTTTGCTTTTGCTTTCATTTTGAAAGCCAGGTTGAACTTTACAATTTTACGTATACATTATTGCAGATGCTTGTGCTGCATCTTTTGAGTGTGAGTATAGGTCCTGCTTTGTCATACAGAAATGCCACAGTATTGCACCCCTTCACTGCCTTATTCATAGAGCGCTGCTTCTATTCAGCAGTGCCTGGGACAGTGATGCAGTTGTTGTCAGTGCTGCTAGGGGTGTTTTCCTATCACAGTTATCCCTTAAGGTATAGTGATAGATGATTCTCCTCCCATAGGGCAAGGAAAGGCTGTTTTTATAGGTGATTAATTCGTCCTTATCCTATTTATTTTGGTGTAACAGTGGGGTGACTTGGAAGTCTCAGGAAGTTTGCTGCTTTTAACAAACAAATGTGTTCAAAGGGAAACTGCTCTTTTTCCAGTCCCCTGGTTACTGATTTTCATTTGCAAAAACAGATTATCCCCATTAAAATGAATAAATGAGTTTTATTACTGTATTACTGTTTGGTGTTTCTTTCAAAATTACTAGTTGGCATTTGTGTTCGTTTTGAATGGATTTTGTTTAATTGACAATTCATATGACTTACTAATTCCCTAACAGGCTTAATCCCTCACATTCATGCATTGCCTAATGAAAAAGAGGCTGTGATTTTTACTTAGAGATGAAATTTATAATAGTAAAATATCTGTTTTTCTCTTGTGCATTCATGTTCTGATCCCCTAGTCCTCTGTGAACAGCCCAACCAGCATGGACTCTTCTCTGACTGCAGCTCAGATCCGTGAGAAGTTCATTGACTTCTTTCGGCGTCATGAACACCAGTATGTACACTCGTCTTCCACCATTCCTCTGGATGACCCCACCCTCCTGTTTGCCAATGCTGGCATGAACCAGGTAAGATGATCCTGTGACTGGCACACGCCTTATTACCGGTTAGAAATATTTGTCTATACTATAATTACAGCATTTGTAACTTGTCATATGCCTGCATACTTTGAATTAAGGATAATGAAGTATAATTACTGCTTTAATTCCTTTCACAAACCAGTAGGTGAACTTTTTTTTTTCTTTTAAACCTCAGTTTTAAATATAGCAAACTCACTTAATCTTCTTTTTGTAGTTCAAACCCATCTTCCTGAACACCATCGACCCATCCCACCCCATGGCAAGACTGAAGCGTGCTGCCAACACACAGAAGTGCATCCGTGCTGGTGGAAAACACAACGACCTGGATGATGTGGGGAAAGATGTGTACCATCACACTTTCTTTGAGATGTTAGGTTCCTGGTCCTTTGGAGATTACTTTAAAGTAAGGAAGAGAAACCTGGATGTGAAATTCTTCAAGGAATTTTTCAGCTTATTTATATATTTTTTCATTGTGTTAAGTAATAAATAAATAAAATAATAATAATGATAAATAATAATTATGATAAATTGCATAATAAATGATCTAAACAGTTAATAAGTGCATTGTCTATAGCCAGTGCATTTATATTAATTTATTTTTCCTAACGATCTACAGAAGTGTGATTAATCTTTTTCTGATTTTCTCTCTGCAGCACTTGGCTTGTGAGATGGCTTTGGAGCTGTTGACTAAGGAGTTTGGTATCCCTATTGAGCGTCTGTATGTCACTTACTTCGGAGGTCATGAAGAAGCAGGCCTTGAGCCAGATCTGGAGTGCAAGCAAATCTGGTTGGACCTGGGGTGAGTGCTTAGGGTGGAGCAGGCACAGGTTAAAGAATGCACAGAACATTTGTTAGGAATGGTGCATGCTCTATGGACCAATTTGTAGCTGTGCTGATGCAATTTCTGGTACATACAGTTGTATAAGGTCTGTGAAAAACAGCGGAGGGGAGAGGTGTGATGGAACTGGAGTTTTGATAAACAGTATCAAATTGCAGATTTACTTATTTTATGTTATAAACATTGGTCATTTTTATATTTTCATTGACGCATTTCCTTTTTTCTCAGCATTTTTCACATCAGAATTAAATTTCTTAAAACTCTTTGAACACCACAAAAGCTATTTCTCATTTATTTTATACAAACAGTAAATTTTTTTGGCAAAATCCACCAAATCATTTTGTATGACAGGTGTGTAATTTACCAACGCACTCCATACTATACTACAATACTGTATACTTACTGTAACACTTTATATCACTTAGGGTTTCCCTAAAAAGCTAAACAATGTGTGCTTAAAAGCTATATTATAGACTTATAAATTATTATAGAACAAAATTTATTTCCATATTCTCAATGGATGTAGAAACAAGCAACTGATCATAATGTTATGTTTGATCAGTGTACCGGTATAATGATGTGCATTACAGTAAGTGATCTGTACATAATTGCTGTGGCTCTAGATAAACACATGTAATATGCACACACATATGTATCTTGTCCTAAATAAAAATATATTATAATTTATAAGTTATTTTGTATCTTTTAGTATGTAGCACATAATAAACAACATGGTCTGTTAATAAATTACTATAAACTGTAAAATCATAAAGATAAATTCTGTTCAGTTTCTTGCAGTCAGGCTCCCATAAAGGGTAATGTGTAATTTAGCTGAAAGTGATATATGAAAATGTGCAGCATTTTCCATGTATCAAAACTACGTTAGCATTTAGAAATTCATAGAGGATATACAGATAAACGATCACAAGGCTGATAATTTTGACTGACGCAAAGATTAATTATAATTTGAGAAATGCACCAATGTGACCTGAGGAAAAACTGTAAATTAATTTAGATTAAGTACTTTACTTAGGCTAAGCATATTGAGCTATTCTGCCTAAGTGCCTCAAAACCTTAGCTAAATGACAGAGATATGCATAGATCACAACTTACTTTTATTGTCTGAAATAACTAATTGTAAATTACATTACAGGGTTTATGATCTTTCTTTTTAATTTGTCTGACCTGCGTCCTCTATGTATCAGGATGGACGAGAGCCGTATCCTGCCTGGCAGTATGAAGGATAATTTCTGGGAGATGGGTGACACAGGTCCCTGTGGGCCCTGCAGCGAGATCCACTTTGACCGCATTGGAGGGAGAGATGCTTCCCACCTTGTTAACATGGATGACCCCAACGTGCTGGAGATCTGGAACCTGGTGTTTATCCAGTTCAACAGGTGTAATAAATGCACTGTGTCACTCTAGTTTTGGTATCATACACTCAAACAAGAAGGCAAGACACATTAAACATTTTCATAACTTTTTAGAGAGTCTGAGACAGAGCTGAAGCCCCTACCTAAGAAGAGCATTGACACAGGCATGGGTTTGGAGCGGCTGGTCTCAGTTCTGCAGAACAAGATGTCAAACTATGATACAGACCTTTTCATCCCTTACTTTGAAGCCATTCAGAAGGTATGTACACTTCCCCATGCACCTCTGTCTTATACATCACTTATTGTATTTGCTCTGTCCCTAAATTAATGTTTTGTGTCTCCAGGGTACAGGAGCCAGGCCCTACACTGGTAAGGTTGGTGCAGAAGATACAGACGGCATTGATATGGCTTATCGTGTCCTGGCTGACCACGCCCGTACTATCACTATTGCTCTGTCAGATGGGGGTAGACCTGACAACACTGGGAGAGGGTGAGATTATTGTGCTCATGTTAAGTATAGGATGTATTGCATAGGTTTTGGTTGTATGTTTTAACTCTCCTAATGTGTGCATTTTTACGTGTGTTGTGTAGTTACGTGTTGAGGAGGATCCTGCGACGTGCTGTACGTTACTCACATGAGAAACTGGGTGCTCAGAAGGGCTTCTTTGCTACTCTAGTAGATGTTGTGGTGGAGTCACTGGTGAGAATGCATCTTTTGCACCCGTATTTAAAATGAGTGCAGTCCTTAATATAAATATTGTTAAATGTATTATTTCTTTCATGAATGGTTATAGTTTTTTGATCCTCATAACCTTGTAATGTATAAAGACAATTATCTAATTTTTGTTGTCCTTAAATTAAAGCTTTTTTGTTGTTGTTTATTAGTTTGAGAAGTTAATATAGTCTAAATTACTGCATACAGGGTGATGCTTTCCCAGAACTGAGGAAGGACCCTGACATGGTAAAAGATATCATTAATGAAGAGGAGGCTCAGTTCCTTAAAACCCTCAGCAGAGGGCGACGAATCTTGGACCGTAAAATCCAAAGCCTGGGAGACAGCAAAACCATTCCAGGTTAGTTTCTTTTTTCTTTTCAGAATTGCACATTCATTAATCAGTAAAAGAAAATAAAGTTATTGAGAGAGAAAGTTCAGAGAAATTTGAGTTTGAGATTCTAATACAAACAATGCAATTGTTTACCTTTGTGACATTTCTTGTGTGTTTACTTCTCTGTAGGAGACACTGCCTGGCTGCTGTACGACACCTATGGTTTCCCTCTGGACCTGACTGCCCTCATCGCAGAGGAAAGGGGCATGGGAGTGGACATGGCTGCATTTGAGGAGGAGAAGAAAGCTGCTCAGGTTGGAGAGCTAAAGTATATAATTATAATGCATGAATAATGGGGAAAGGATATCAAAAAAGAAAATGTTTAGCAAATTAAGTTTATTATCAAAATGTACAAACCTTTGTTTGCAATAAGCCAAGCAAAATAAATACCTCAACACAACTAATAAAAAGTTGTGTCTACAACTTCAAAAACTGCAGTGTGTGCAGGTTTTTGTCAGACATTTGCTGAATTTTCAGTGCATCACAACTCTTTAGTAACCTTATCTTGTATCCTTTCCCGTGTTTATGAAGGCCGGGATCTCTTCTTTGCACTTTTTGGAGAAATCTCTTGACTTAGCCATGCTTCTACAATGCAGTACATACAATGCAAAGTAAAAAAAAAAAGCTAAATTGTACACAGCTAAGGTTTTCGAAATGAAAGTATACAGAGCCTCTGAACCTTTCCCATGTGTGTTCTTTCAGCTGAAGTCTCAGGGCAAAGGATCTGGAGATGAGGATCACATCATGCTGGACATCTATGCCATTGAGGAGCTGAGGAACAAAGGCATCCCTGCCACCGACGACAGCCCCAAGTATCGCTACACCTCCGACGACAACGGCAGCTACGGTAATTCGCACTAACCAAATAGAATTTGTAGAGCAGTATTGTTTTCGTGGGCATTTATGTTTTGACAAAGTATGTTTTTGTCTCCTAAAGGATTTGAGGAGGTAGTCGGCACGGTGCTGGCCCTGAGGCGGGAGCGAACATTTGTTGATGAAGTAACCACAGGGCAGGAGTGTGGTGTGCTTCTGGATCAGACTTCATTCTATGCTGAACAGGGAGGCCAGACTTTTGACGAGGGATACATGCTCAGGGAGAATGACTCCACAGAGGATGTAAGTAGAATGGGAGAGATGTGGGGCAGATTTTAAAAAGTAGAAGAGAAAAAGCAATAAACCCTGTAACACTGCATTAAACTAAATGTTATGTCTTAATTGTTAACAGAGGATGGAGTTTACGGTCAAGAACACCCAAGTGCGTGGAGGCTATGTGCTGCATGTTGGAACTGTATATGGCACCCTGAAAGTGGGAGACCGTGTGACTCTGCATATTGATGAGGTAGACAGTTATGTTTATTTTTTGTAATGCACTTATATATGCCAAAAGTCAAGGGATATCACGATGTAAACTTCTCATGATGTATAAAACCTGCATTTGGCTAGACCGACAAGAAACTCTGGAAGAAATCACATCCAAATTATTTAGCTTCCATTTGAAGAAAAAAATTATAGGAAATTATGTGTTAATGTGTTAGTTCTATAAACTAAACTATTTTTCCCCTCTTGGGCTCTGTTAGGCACGCCGAAGACCCATCATGAGTAACCACACCGCCACACACATATTGAATTTTGCCCTGAGAGGAGTCCTTGGGGAGGCAGATCAGCGCGGCTCTCTGGTTGCTCCAGACCGCCTGCGCTTTGACTTCACTGCTAAAGGAGCCATGAGTACGAAGGAGGTGCACCGCACTGAGGAGATGGCCTGTGCCATGATTGCAGATTCCAAGGTAACACAACTGATTGTAACTTTATTTACTTTGCACACAAATCTAAATCTGTTCTGTTTAATTTAAACTTTTTTTGTTCCCTCTCCAGCAAGTCTATGCTATGGAAGCCCCCCTTGCTGCTGCCAAGGCCATTCAAGGGCTGCGTGCCGTCTTTGATGAGACATACCCAGACCCTGTGAGAGTGGTCTCCATTGGTGTCCCTGTGGAGGAGCTGCTGTCTGACCCCAATAGCCCTTCAGGCTCCCTTACCTCCATCGAGTTCTGTGGTGGAACGTAAGTTTTACGCAGTGTTTTATCAGTTATGGAAGATTTAAAAAGGTTTCATGGAGACCTGAGAAAAGTGCAGCTCTGTGAGTCTAGTACTTTATATAACCCCGACAAGTGAGTCAACAAATATGTGTAGCAAGTTTTGTAACAGGTAAAGTAGAGGCCATATCTAAAAAAAAAATGAATGCTATCACAAAGCTGCATGACTAACCCAGGCCAGGGACAAGGTCATTCTGACCAGCTTATGACCGTATTTGCTGGAGTTGTGTAGGCGTACTGTGAAGCAGAGTGTGCAAAACTTTGACCCATGCTTGTTATTTCAGACACCTGCAGAATTCAAGTCACGCTGCCCCATTTGTGATTGTGTCAGAAGAAGCCATTGCTAAGGGAATTAGGAGAATTGTGGCTGTAACTGGAGCAGAAGCTCAGAAGGTGATTAGCTCACACATTTGTTCACACATTCATTTTCATTTTTAACTGGATAAGTGAAGGTCCATCAAGATTACCCACCACAGTGACCACAGTTTAAATATTAGTGTATAAATATTAAACATTAAAGGAGTTAAACATTCAGCAGTTATCTTTAAAAAAAAAAAACGGCCAGAAAAAGGCTAGTATCGTATCAGTTGTTTTGAGTGGGTGATGGTGACTAATGCGTGTGTGTTAACAGGCTCAGAGGAAAGCTGATGCTTTGCGGCAGGCCCTGTCTGCCATGGATGAGAAGGTGAAGGCTCAGACCGCCCCCAATAAAGACATCCAGAAGGAGATTGCTGATCTGACTGAGGTACTCCTCACAGTTAGCTCAAATATTTACGGGGCTTTCCCACAAGATTAGACATTATGCACAGCGTTTTCCTTTGTAAATGTTAACATGTTTGTTTGTGTTCTATTCCAGAGCTTGGGCACTGCTGTTATCTCTCAGTGGCAGAAGGATGAGATGAGGGAGTCTCTGAAGGGTCTGAAGAAGGTCATGGATGACTTGGACCGTGCTAGCAAAGCTGATGTGCAGAAGAGAGTGAGGGACAAATTCATGAATATAATAATAATAATAATAATAATAATAATAATAAAGAATAAAACCCAGTTTAGTTTCAGAATATGGAGCATAATAAAATAATCTTAATGCCTCATTCTAGGTTCTCGATAAGACAAAGGAGATAATTGATGGCAACCCCAACCAACCACTTATCGTTATGGAGATGGAGAGTGGAGCTTCTGCTAAGGTACCAGTCTTTCCTGTGATTCAACTTGAACAGCATAGCTTGATTATTTGTGCAGTCAAGCTGTACACTATTTGGGATAGATCTGTTTCAGTGGTTTAATAGAATGGAGTAAAAGATTGCATGATAATATACATTTAGATTAATGTCTTCAGATTTGTTGTAATGATCAGTATTGTTGTGATCTTAATATAATTTCCACACATGAGCATTACAGTCTTATCCAATAGCTTGAATGACATTAATGTAATTTCCATGTAAATACCAACTCATGAAAAGGCTATTGGAGTGTTAACTCTGTTCCTCTACGTCCCAGGCTCTGAATGAGTCTCTGAAACTGTTGAAGACAAACTCCCCTCAGACTGCTGCTATGCTCTTCACTGTGGACAATGATGCTGGCAAGATCATCTGCCTCTGCCAAGTACCACAGGTAAAACAAACTACACTGCTTCACTGAGTCACAGGATTTATTCACAGATGATCTTTGTAATGACATCTTTGGTGACAGTAAAGCTTACACTGTACAATAAAAGCACTGTTGTAGAATCAGGCCCACTTTTCCAGAACCCTTTCAGCTTCAGATAATATTCTATATATATAATTTAATTATTATACTCTTCCTTATTATGTACTAAAAACTTGGAGCATGGTTCTTTTACATGTTTAAATTGGCAGTATTATTAATTCACTGCGTTTTATTTGTCTGTACAGGAGGTTGCAAATCGGGGCCTTAAGGCCAACGAGTGGGTACAGGAAGTGTGTCCTCTGCTGGATGGAAAAGGAGGAGGCAAGGATATGTCTGCTCAGGCCACCGGCAGAAACACGCACTGCATACAGGAGGCACTACAGCTGGCCAATGAGTTTGCTCGTCTCAAATTGGGTGAGAACTAGGAGAACAAGACTTTTAGTGAGGGGGCATTGAATTGCCTCTCATCTAACTGGAGTGATCCGGCGCTGCCTGCTGAAACCCAAACTGGACATTCCAGACAGAAAAATGTAGAGAGTCTCATTTGTCATTGTGATTAGAAAGGGAAGCTGTTGGCACCCTCTTTTTCTCTCTCTGTGCGTAAGGGAAGAAGTACGACTGAGGGCAAGCTGCAAGTCCACAGCTTGATCCATCACACCGTCCAGTCTCTAGCATAGCTTCAAATGCACAAAAAGGGTCTGATTAACAATTATGTACTGATTGACTGTGTCGGTCAGCGTTAACCCCACTTCTGTGACCCTTTAGTTCAGCTGCAGTCCATTTCTCATGTAAATTGATAGCAATCATGATCTGTGTCTTTTTGCCATTATGTCTGTGTCATCCCTGTGAGGTTCTGTCTGATCTGATAATGCAGAGTTACTGTAATGGTTCAGCTGGTGATGAGAAGAGCTTCATAGCCGTATGCAGCTACAGAAACTGAACTAACAATTCTGTGCAAGGAATTGAGCCATCATCATCTTTAATGAATTCTGTTAAACCACTCATTCATTAAACTGAATACATAATACACAATAGTGAATTAAAATAGACAAGCAACTAATTTATGTTTGTTGTTCTGTGGAATTGAATGACTTGTTTTGGTTGCAAAAGGTTTTGCATAAACTGTAGAAAGAGAAGAAACTTTGCATACTGGAATAAAAGGGATATGAGATCACTTATCCACTTTGCTTTACAAGAAGAGTTTATTAACGTATTTTTAAAGGCTGCTCTTAGTGAAACAGCATTCAAGAGGAAATGTCTACACCCGGCAAGCATCACACCCAAAGATTGAATGCCTTTTTTTAAATTTGCATTTATTTCTTACAATAGCATAAGATAAAAACAGTCCATAATTACACACAGAGATTGAAATTGGAAAATGAAGGAAAAAGAGCACTGACCCATCGATGGTCACTACACCACTAATGAGGAGGAGTTTTGTTTAGAAGCGCAGTAAAATACCAGGAGAATATGTACAGTCTGTGTTGTCGGTGGATAACTGGTTTGCTTGTGGACCTCTAGAGCTGAAAGAGAGGCCCTCTGTGTCAAAGATGTGGGTGGTGGAATCGGTCAGAGCTTTTCCCTCAACAAAAAAAAAACACAACGATCCATAAGTGAAAACATCAGTCATGCTTCCATTAACCTTCCAAACTACTGGCCTACTGCAACCCTGTCGATAAAAAGGAAAGAGAGAAAAGTGCTTTTCCCCTCTTGGAAGGAGTCAGGCACAGATCTGTAGGCCCCTGATGTGAAGAATATTAAAGCGTGAGATAGGAATATCACCAACAGTGCAGGTGGACGTCAGTACTTAAAGACGGGTCAAAGTGATTTTGATGTGCCATTGGTGAAATGGACTGTGTTCCAGCCTTGTCACCCAATCACAGCAGCCCTGCTTTATTACATTTTTTTTTAGAGGAAAAACATCAATTTGGTTCTCCTCGCTTTTTACACTAATTGTCAAAGAAATAGTTGCACCCAGAAAGGACGTGCTTGATTGCAATGCTATTTGGATTTAAGATAAAGATTACCAGGAACAATAAGTGATTTATAAATGTAGATGGATATGAGCATCCTGGGTCATATTTTTTAATCTACACATACAGAAGTAGGGTGTAATGCATGTGTAGTGTGACGTGCCAGACGTCCTCGCATGTAATGATGCTGGCCAAGGCAAGCTCTTGAGACAGCAGCTGTATGTGGATGAGCATTGTCCTGTTGAAAATGCATACCGGAGTGTGCAATGAGAAAAGTAGAGCCATTTGTTGCAGGACCTTTTTAATGTTAAATTGGACTGTCAAGGTGCCTAATTGTGACCAAAGCAGAACTGGTATTGTACGAAATTGCATCCAACATCAAGACCCCAGGCTATCTGGATGAGTGACAGCAAACCATTGATCATAGAACTGATCACAGTACCTCCACATTCGGAGTCACTTTATGCTGTCATAACTGGCACAACTACTCACCAGTTTGCTTCCTATTGGTCTATTCTATCGAGGTGCAACTATTTTTTTGACAATCTGTGTATTTGGATCTTCTTTGCACTCTCAAAAACAAGATTTTTTTTCCCTTGTCTTTTTTTCATACTAGTAAAGTTGTTTATCTTTATAAAACCAGATTAATAAGAAGGTATCAAATTAAAAGGTATAGATAATGGGATTCTTTGGTGATGGACTGCAGTTTAGTCTTCCCAACATCTCACAGGTTCTTTGATCTCACCATACATCCCAACTATACTTCTTTCTCCTCAGATATGGATTGTGAATGAAGAATCAACAGAGGTTAGATTTGTGCGGCCATGATGGGTTTCTTGCAAGTGAATGAAAAGGGAAGAGGTGAGAGGACAGGGTGGGAGGGATTTCACCCTGGTCCTGAAGGCACAGTGCTCAGCAGTGATGGATGAGAGTTGCACAAGCTTTAAGGAGGGGAGGACACGCCTAATGTGAAGCGCAATATTAACGAAATCCTCACAGAGGAGTGTGTGTGTGTGTGTTTGATCTTTTGCGCAAATTTTGCCCTGCTTGAGAACTGGGATGGAACCTTGGAGAACATCTGACCACCAATCGTGTGTGAGAACGAGAACATGGCTTAAAGAACTATGTGCCTACACTGAACATGAGGTTTCTGTTGCACTGCAGGGAGGATGTGGCCATAGCCAGGACAAGGCACGCAAGCATATGTGAGAAAGTGTGTGCGTGTGTATCTGCGCATGTTTTCCACACTACTGGAAACAGCTGATATGTCTACGTTACAAAACAGGTTCTACTGCACCTGAAAACATGGACTATGCCAAAGCAGAAAGCATGTACCTCCCTGCCACCCTCTTCCCTTCCACACAACACTGCTCTACGTACTTAAATAGAAAACAAATAAAACATAAGTGATGGTTAAAATAATATAGATATATCCACAGTGGCATGAAATAGTAGTTTGGGTACTCCTTGTCAAAATTCCTGTTACTGTGAATAGGTGCGTGCACAAAAAATCAACTGCTGTCAAATAGATTGATCTATTAATCTTGTTTTGAAAATTTTTAGACTGAAAAAAAATACAATTAAAATTCTCAAATTTCCTGTTACCTCTAAAAGTAATAATATAAATAATTTTTTGTTGATTGGCAGAATTATAACAATATATATCTTTGTTGCCTCTGTGTGACCACTTGGCTGAATTGTCCAGTTAGGATAAAATTGGATGCAAATATTAGTTTCCTCACTTAGCTAAACTCTTTGTTTTACCTTTAGATTAGCACCACCAGCTCAAATACGCAAGGATGCCTAAACCTTATCCTTTTATTTTGAATTTGTCAAAGGAAAAAAAAAAAGTGTTCTTGCTTAAAGTGTAAAACACATTTCTTTCTTAACTCAATTCAAATTATATTTTACTTGCTTTGTTCACAGAAACATAAAATCTGACCAGGGCTGCCCACGACGTCAGGCTTCACTGGACATGTTTTCTTAAGCAAAAGTATGGGCACCACTAGTCCAATGGCACACTTTGCTGATTTTCTAAATGAAACTAAGCGAACAAATTCTATACACTCTAAACTTTTCCATAAGACTGCTTAACTACTGCCTAAATCAGTCCAGAATTTTTTGTTGTCTCAGAGTCTCTAAAGAAGCAAAAGCTGTGGCAGATTCAGGGAGATGAACCCCATTGTCAAAAATAAAACAAATAACCGTCACAAATTGAATCATCGCATTGATTCCAAATGCAGCTATGAATCTTTCCTAAATACCAAATGGCACTGACACACAGTTTAATGCTACACTCTGACATGCTGCACAAAGTCTGAGTCTAAGCTATCTGTCACAGTAATGTTACGAGAAATGTAAGAAATGTGACAGGAGACCACATAGTGATGCTGCCAGTCTCCAAATCTCCTCAATGTGGAGCAGTGTGAGCTTTTCAAAGTACAATTAAAGGGGAAATTCCATAGATTTTAACATATTAATCCAATTACATAAATTAACAGTTAGGATATACAAAATGGGTGTGTCCCAGTGGCATACAAATTGCTAATACTAACAAGTTTTGAATATGAAGTGTGTAGTATGGATTAGAGTGTCAAAGTTAAATACTCAGTACTCAAATATCCACAATATTAAAGATCTGACAAGCAATACTACACTGAAACATTGGCAATACTTACATCTGGAACAATAGCTGCGTTACAAAGCCTAGGATGCAGTTGAGGTAGGGCGGACCCTTGGTAGGACTGTCCAATAAACACTCAGTAACAAGGCCTTTTGGGTGCAAAACTTGCATACATTTTCAATTTTTCATTAATTATTCTAATAAAAAAAACATTTTAAAACAAACTGCTTCTTTTTTATTCAGTTTTTGTGGTACCTTTTTCCTTTTCTTTGTGTTTATGTGCACAGAGAATTGTTCAACGAAAAGGCTCTGAAAATCAGCTGCATTTCTCAGCTGTATACCAAGGATCCTTTACTGTAGGACAGCCTTTAAATAATACACAGTAGCTGAGAAATGCAGCCTAGGCTTTTGGACGCGGATAACAACGTGTAACAAGTTTAGCAGCAATAGCTTTTTTTATTTTGTTGGTACAAAACAGGGTAGCATGTATTAAGATGCCGATCTCACACTATTAAGATTAGTATATAGTATTTACCATATAGTATTAGTGTATAGTACACAATTGGGACACAGCCAAAGTGATTCTGAGTGGGTTGATGTGAAATGCTTAGTTCTTAGAGAATTCTACCAGTCAGAATTGTTCACAGCGGGGTGATTGGAACTAGATGTCCAAAGCCAGATATGTAATGCCTCTAAAAGTTCCTTTTTATAAAATTGATACATATAAGGGCTACAATACAGTGTCTGATGCTTGAAACACTGTTTTGATGCATTTTTGTAGTGTGGAAAAGAACATGCAGGGGACTTGCTAGGCAAAACAATGCCCATATATAAAAAATTTTACCATGATCAAATGTGTATACAGAAAAAGAACTCAGGACATGTGTTGTTTTATTGACTGGTGTTTTTTTGACAGCAAGTATAATAGTTATACTTGTGCAGATGCATGGCATTTGATTTAGTTTGTTGACCTTTGGTTCCTATCCCACCCCACTGTAAAGAAATCAGGAGTCATTAGATTTCTCTGTGATGAAGCATTTCACAGCAAAGCACTAAATACATGGATTTTTCCAAACATCTTTGGAATTCCAACCCTGGATTTACCACTGAAAAATGTTTTTGTTCATGCTCCTTAGCAAGGTAGTGTCCCTCAGTGGACACGAGGTGGCAGCAGATGGTACTCCATTATCTTTGTCAGTAAAACACACTGGCTCAGTGATATTTCAGCTCTACCTCAGAAGACAGTAAACAAATTCTGAGTGAGTAATACTGCTTGACTTCATTGTACGTCTAAACACAGACTGTGTATGTGAGCACACTGGACTACTTAAGTGGTTTCTGTTAAGCCTGCACTAGTGAGTGTAAGTGTGAACTTCAGTTCCCCTCAAAATGATCGATCAAATGACTTAATACTGTGTGGCAAGACCCGTTATAATAATTCAACAAACATAGTAATGGCTAACATCTGTCCAACGGGTTTCAGAGCACAGTGATGTGGGGTCACACTGACCCTTTAACACGATAAAACATACTGGTAAAATGTTTAAAACTACAAACTTAAAACACTTCTTGTAAACTTCCACTTGCTTAAGTGCACCCCCTGTTGACACAAGGTCTCTACCTGCTGCAATGCAGCACAGTGTGGATGGCGAGCGGGTTGTGACTGCCCATTCCCGCCTGAACCACTGAAGACTGTAGCACTAGCACAGCGGTCACTATTGGTTGATCACACCCTCCACTTCATCTTCCTGCTTCACTGGCTCAGCACACGAGAGGCAGGCATGGCTTGGATGATTGACAAGCATTAAGTTTGATTACATACTGTGGTGTTTTCTGTGCTAGCTTTCTCTGTGCAGTCCTTCTGGTGAACGTGAGCTGGCTTTACCAGCCCCTAACGCTGAAACCCAACCCGCTGGTTTAAGAAGGGAGGACGCCATCAGTGTTCCTCCATCAGCGATTCATTGTCCTGGTTGAGGTAGGCCTGAAAGGAACGGTTATAACTGCCTTCTCACGACACCGCCAGTAAAAAGGAGGAGGGCTTATATCCTGACCAATCAGGATTGGCCATCCGTGAGGAGTAGTCCCGAATCATTCGTCAGGACTGTTTCCAATCAGAAAGCACTAGTAGATAGTACACAAACGTAAAACAAAGTCAGCTGGAGCTGGGACTGAAAGGTTGTTGAGTTCAACCCCCCCTTCACACCTTCTCTAGGATTTCATTTTCCAGGAAAGACGGTGATTTTGCCAGCCTTGGCAAGCCGGTCTATGATCTGGGCCTCGTAATCTGCATCGTGGACGCCTGTTTTACGAAACTCTCCTGAGTAGCGGTTCTGCTCCCAGTAGTGGTGCCAGTTGCCTCGGCTGTCTGCTCCAAAGCCAAATACATTCACCTAGACCAAGAGACAAATACTCTTTATTCATAGCCTTCATGTTTTGTTATAGCAGTAAGAACTTTGAAATGAATGTGACAAGTATCCAAAAAAGCTATTTGCTTTTACTCTAAGACTATATAAAGCAGGTAAAGTGCCCCAAATCCAAAATGTGAAACTGGCAAATGTGTGGTAAACAACCATATCAGAGTCATTGTCATGTTAATCCCACTTAATATGCGCTATATTCGTAGAAGGAAAAATGGTCAACAGACATTAGGAAGATTTTCAGAGGCAGGATAATAAGGTAACACGCCTCATAAATATTTTGGGGTCCCTGTTCAATTAAAATTAGTAAGCTCATGTTGTAACAGCTCCATATTTGAAAGAAGAAATTTCTGAAGAAGTGGATAAATGTGGCCACAGCAGGACATGGCTGCAGTTTCAAAGGTAAATAAAAAGTTTAAATATTATATATATATATATATATATATATATATATATATATGTTTTAAATCCACTTTAATATTGTTTTATATAGCACCAAAAAGGGTTCTGGGTCAAACAACACTTTTTCACTTTGATATCCTATCAGTATGTAGATAATTGTTGTATTCTGCAATAAAATATCTGCATTTAATTGCTTTTTCGTGAATGTATGAGCGCATGGTAGATATCTATATGGAATCAGATATCAGCATGGGCTCACAATTAACATTCTGGTGTATCCACAATTTCCATGTTATAATTGGTTAATATCTATCAGTCAGATTCAAAGAATTTGACAACCAAAATTCTTTACCGCTGGTTTACACTATAATTCTGATTAGTGCCACCACGTGAAGTAATGGAGCAGTAACTTATGTCAAATCGGAGTGTGAATGCCTATGTTTTAATGAAAATATCTATATTCCCTATTTATCATTTCCCCATGTCACCGATTTCTATTGTTTGTCATACAGGCAATATTTTAGGCTATGTTTTTTCTTGTATATCTGATTCAGCAATTTTGGCTGTAATCAAGATCTTCACATCCAAGACTCTCTACTTAATTTCCAAACAAATAAATCATTTGTCTGTATGCAAGGTGTGTGTATGCAAGGTGTGTGTGTGAGTAGGTTTACATGCATTCTTTACCTCGTCACACACATGTAGGGCAAAGAAGAGGACCAGCATGCCTGTGGAAGGGTAGCGTCCATGGTGCCTTGTCCAGCGGTCGTGGATGTACTTGAAGAACGCAGGATTGAAGATCTGAACCTGGCAGACAGCAGAAGAGAAATTCACAACCTGGCAGTCAGAATGGGAGCAGGTTTAGAATGAAAGGTGGCTGCTGAGGAAAACCAAATTACACGGCCTGTCCACTTCCCCAGAGGTCCACAGCAAGAGGAGGACGTTTAGTGTTAAGTGCTGTTGGAGCTGGATTAGTGTCATGGGTGACGTTTAATAAGAGCATGGCTGTGTCTGCTACAAGACTGTGTTATTACATTACTGTCAGGACAACCTGAACTGGAATTCTGCAAATGAAAGTTACAGAGCTACAGATTGTCATTTACAATTTACACACTGAGGATATTACAGACTCATACAGAAATGCTCTAAATAACATTTTTATTTGGAATTTGTGAGAAATGTCCGTAGTTTATAGAATAAAACAACAATGTAAATTTTACTCAAACATATAACTTATAAATAGCAATAGTGGTCTCTTATTTTTTTCAGAGCTGTATATCATCATTACATTCACACTATACTCACACAGTTTCAATTTCATTCCAAAAATAATGTTTGTTTGTTTGTTTTTTTTGCCAACGAGTGTAAATTAGATTACCTTATCCTTGTCCACACGCAAAAACTGCTTCACTGGGGCATAGGTACTGAGAAAGAGAGAGAGAGACAGAGAGTGAAAATTAGAAAAGGAGGGAAAAGACAGAATAAAGGCTCTCTGCTAATTGTCTGTTCTGACCTAGCATGTGTAAGAGTGTAAGCTTGTGTGTGTGAGTAAGAGAGAGATGGAAAGAAAGGGAAGGTGTGAGACTGGAGACCACTATGAACTCATGAGTAGAATGTGTGGGTGTTTCACAGTTGCTCAGCTGAGAGACTGCATACTTGTCTGGTACTTGAGTGTCCTGTGTGTGTGTATGTATCTTTATCTAGACCAGTAAGATGCTGAAGTGTATGCTGAGTGTGCGAGTTCTCTTACAAGCGAATCTGGCCGGTGGAGAGGGCGCTGGTGATCCAGAGCAGGTCCAGAGTCTTGAAGGGCACTAGAACAAAGCTGACATTGGTAGCCAGGTTCTTGGCACTTTCCGGGTACATGAAGTGGTGGGTGGTGTGGCTGCCCACGTCCTCCTCGTACCCCACTGTGGGAGCCAGGTTTATCCTGAAAAGCCAAAGCCAACAGTTATTCACTCAGCGCAGACACTTCTAAAGCGCAGCTCATACATTTTTATTGGCCGAAATTCTATTAGCCTGCCCTGCTGGGTTTCCTTCAAGTAAGCCGGGAGTAAATGAACAGAAAGAACTGGCCTGAATTACCATTCTCATACTGACATCAGTCTGAAGGATTGCGTGACCAAAATGACTCAAATGCCCACAATGTAGAAGGCTCATTTAGAGCAGCTGGCTGGTGTGCATGACAGCGAACAGGTATAAAAAAGGTTCACTCTCCACAGAAGCTTGACAAAGTGTGATTGGATCATGACCAGAATAGTGCTGCAGTCCGTGGGTCGAGCCTCTGCACTTCAACAGCGCTATAAATATAGCAGAGCCTAAAGAGGACGCCTTCAGTGTTCAAGGAAAAGCCAGGAAATCACTGGCACGAGCTCCATAAATCAACCTAAATTATGCCGAGTGAGACGCAGAGACCAACAGCCTCCACTTTCAGTCCACACTCACATGAGGGATAGCCGGATGAACAGAGGAAAAGACAGAGATGTAGTGACTCAACAGAGATGAAGAGACAATGAGGAAAAAAAGAGAAAAAAAAAGACAGTGCCCTGAATTACCCGTTTATTACATCCACCAACTTTATTCTGAGATTTAATATGCCATTTAAAGAGGGACACTTTATTAGAAAAAAACTGCCCTATTATTAAGTCACTGTATAAAAACTATTCCAACCAATTCTGTAGCATTTTTATGGATTTATTCTTTATTCATTTTTGACACATTATAAATAACTACTGTTAGATTTAAGAACTGAACATTTTATCTTTTACGTTTTTTTTTTTTGTTGTTGTTGCTTGATCCATGAAAGTTTCTTGATATCTACACTCTTAAACATAAAGGTGGAGCCATAGAAAATCAGTTTTGTTTCCATAAGAAATTATACAGTACCAGTCATTTCGGAGACACCTTCTCATTCAATGTTTATTTACATTGTAAATTAATACTGAGGTTATTCAGACTATGAAGGAACACATAGGGAATCATGTCGTAACTTAAGTGTTAAACAAGCCAAAAATACTCTGTTAAGCATTTAGACGCTCTTACCTGAGGTGCTGATAATTTGGGGTTTCTAAGGCGGGTAACTCTGGTAACTGATGAACCTATTCTGTGCAACAGAGGTAACTCTACATCTTCCTTTCCTAGGGCGATCCGGATGAGAGCCAGTTTCATCATAATGCTTTTGATGGTCTTTGCAACTGCACTTCAGGATACTTTCAAAGTTCACAAAATGTTTTGGGTTGACTGACCTTCACTTCTTAAAGCATTTTTTCTTTACATAGTTGAGTAGATCTTGCCATAATATGGATTAAAACATTATTCAAACAGGGCAATTTACTGTATACTATTACTGTATACACAGGTGACACCTTGATCATTTGATTCACTCAGTGATAAGCATTTTCATCAAATCCAGTGATTTTTAACATTCTTATAATTGTAACAAGTGACAACGCAGCACATAATAAATCGATTAGTCAACAATTCTTGACAACAACAATTAGACAACAATTGTTATGCCCTCCATCTTCAGTTACAATGCATTTGTACCCTGTTGTCAGTCTCCGCCTTAACATAACTTTAAACATAACCTCAAAGCTCTCTGCTTTCTCAATTACTTTAAAACAGCATAAGCAGCAACACGTTTGATTAAAAAAAAGCCAAGAAGACATCTAAAAGTTAATATAAAAAAATACATTTAGTGAGTAGCTATATAATAACCAACTGCTCCTGGCTTCTTTTTCAGCCAACCTCACTACTGCTAAAGCTGAATTTTATCACAATAAATTCTGCTCTCTCACAGACTCCCGGAAACTATTTGCTACATTTAAATCACTACTCAACCCTCCGCCTCCTCCTCCTCCGGCTACATGCCTTACGGCTGAAACACTTGCCTCATTCTTTACTGGCAAAGTGGCGGCCATCAGCAACCAGTTTACTGATGCACAATGTAGCAGTCCTACTACATCTTCTACTGCCCGGTGTCCCTCCACCGAAGGCATTGCTTTCTCCTCGTTCACTCCTCTCACTGAGAACGAGACACTGGCTCTCCTAACACGTAGCCGTCCTACTACGTGTCCGCTTGACCCAATTCCTTCAAACCTACTGCAAACTATCGCACCTGCAATCATTCCGGCTATCACTCACACGATCAATGCCTCTTTAACTTCTGGTGTATTCCCGACTGCTTTCAAACAAGCACATGTGACACCACTGCTTAAAAAGCCTTCTCTCAACCCCGCCCAGGTTGACAACTACAGACCGGTCTCACTGCTACCCTTTCTCTCTAAAACACTAGAAAGAGCAGTTCTAAATCAGGTCTCTGGCTTCCTCTCCCAGAATGACCTTCTGGACCAGAATCAATCTGGGTTCAAAAAAGGACACTCTACCGAGACGGCTCTGTTGTCTGTGACTGAAGCGTTGAAAACTGCCAGAGCTGCAGATCAGTCCTCAGTGCTCATTCTGCTGGACCTCTCGGCCGCATTTGACACAGTCAACCATGACTTTCTCCTAACTATACTCTCAAACATGGGGATCGCAGACAATGTGCTGTCATGGTTCAGATCGTACCTCACTGGGCGCTCGTTCAAGGTGTCGTGGCAAGGACAGCTGTCCTCAGCCCGCTCCTTATCCACTGGGGTTCCCCAAGGTTCGGTACTGGGACCCCTTCTCTTCTCCATATACACTACCTCTCTTGGTCAGGTTGTCCGCTCACACGAATTTTCCTACCATTGCTTTGCGGATGACACCCAGCTATACCTGTCGTTCTCACCTGAAGATCACTCAATCTCTGCACGGATATCGCAGTGTCTCTCTGACATATCCTCATGGATGAAGGAGCATCACCTTCAATTAAATCTCTCAAAGACTTAACTTCTGGTTATACCAGCAAAACCATCTTTTCAACACAACTTCTCTATAAGTATCGACTCTCTCTCTCTCTCACCGACAAAGGTTGCTAGGAACCTGGGTGTTCTGGTTGATGACCAACTCTCCTTCACGCACCATGTGGCCTCAGTTGCTCGGTCCTGCCGCTTTGCGCTCTATAACATCCGAAAAATTAGACCGTTCTTGACACAACAGGCCACCCAACTCCTGGTGCAAGCAGTCATCATCTCACGCCTCGACTACTGCAATGCCCTGCTAACTGGCCTCCCGGCCTGTGTAGTAAAACCACTCCAGATGATCCAGAACGCAGCAGCACGTCTGGTCTTCAACCAGCCAAAACGGGCACATGTCACCCCGCTGCTCATTGAGCTCCATTGGCTACCAGTTGATGCTCGCATCAAATTCAAAGCTCTTACTATCGCCTACAAGGTGATGACAGAACAGCTCCTTCCTACCTGCACTCACTCCTGAAGGCTTACGCCACCTCCCGGCCGCTGCGCTCCTCCAATGAACGTCGCCTCGCTTTGCCAAACATTCACACAAAGCAATCCAGACTGTTCTCATACAGAGTTCCCCAATGGTGGAACAAACTACCTTCCACTACCAGATCAGGAGAATCTCTCGCTATCTTTAAGAAACTCCTGAAGACAGAGCTCTTCAAAGAGCACTTACTCTCCTAACACCTCTAACAAACTAACTACTTCTAACCTCATTTCCTTCTTCCCCTCCTTCACTCCTCTATCCTATTATTCCCCTTTGACCTCCTTTTATCCCTATCCAAAGATGTTTTACCTTTAAACTTATTTTACATTGTACTTGACTATTGTAAGTCGCTTTGGACAAAAGCGTCTGCCAAATGTAATGTAATGTAATGTAATGTAATAATCTTCTGTGTTTAGACCCTACTGAGTTTCTATACCCAGCACAACCCAATGTAGTGCATTTCAACTGCAACTATAAGATGAATCGTAATACAATTTTTAAGACTGATTTTGTCAATTATGTTGAGTAATTATTGCAGCCCTGCCAGCAAGCTGTTTATATTCTTTCAAATGGTATCATATTACAGCCAGCAAGAGATTAAACCAACTGTAAAACAAACTGTACTTCTAAACTTTTAATCGTGAGAGCAGGTTATATTGTGTTAGTCCTGCTTTCTGACCACTATGCTGGATACTATACTATTCTCAACCCAGAGATTCCACTGAGGTGTATAAAAACACAGCACTGCTACTGCATCTGATGCCACTTCCATGCCTGTGACACTGCTGTGCTGAGAGAGCTCCACCACTCATATAATAATCGGTCAGCAGTGGCCCTGAGGTGATAATGGACAGGACAGAGGGGTGCTGTCAAACAGTGCTGCAACAATCCAGACACAAACAGAAACTGCACACCTACACAGTGCAGACAAGAGGGCTTTCATTACAATAAAATATCAAATCCGTGTGTAAGCAAGGTGTTTCTAATAAAAAGTGGCCACTTGCCGTGTAAGAGAAGAACTGGTTGCTTTGCTGTTGCCAAACGATTGGCGGTTGCCAAGTGGTTGCTACGCTGTTGCCAAGTTGTTGTGAGGTGGTTGTTATAATGTAGGCAAGTGGTTGCTATATGTTTTGTATTTTGCTATGATGTTTGTATGCGGTCGCTATGGCATACCCAGTGGTCGCTATATGTTTATGATAAAATGGTCAATAAGTGTACAAGTAAGGTGTTTCTAATAAAGTGGCCACTTTATGTATATAAGAGATAGGAACAGGTGGTGTTGGCAGATGGTTGCTGTAGTATCATAGGTGGTTGCTAAGTGGCAGCTATGTAGTTTGTAAGTGGTTGTGATAGCTGCTATGCTGTTTGTAAGTAGTTGCTATGTGTTTGCTACGTTGTTTATAGGTGGTTGCTATGGCAGCCCCAGGGGTGTTTATGATCAAATTGGCAATAAGTGTACAAGTAAGGTGTTTCTAATAAAGTGGCCACTTTATGTATATAAGAGATAGGAACAGGTGGTGTTGGCAGGTAGTTGCTACGGTATCCTGGGTGGTTGCTATATAGCTGCTAAGTTGTTTGTAGGTGGTTGTGATGGTCTTGCTAGATGGTTGCTATGGTTAAGTAGATTTATATGGTATCCCAGATGGTTGCTTTGCTGGATATCATACTAGAGGTTTTTAGAATAGAACGGCAAATGAATGTATACGTAAGGTGTTTCTATTAAAGTGGCCCCTTGATTTATAAGAGAGAAGGACAGATAAAGAAGCAGAGAGATAGAGAGAGAGTGACAGACAGACAGACAAAGAGCTACGACTGACAGCTACGTCTCTGTGGAGAGATTCAATTCATCCACGTCCTCGTCTTTTGTCTCTCTCTTCCTTCAGCTTGCTTTTCACCCCTCAACAACAAGCTGCAGATCGATGTGTTCTCCGGTATGCTCTCTTTATTCCATGTTTTTGCTGAACGTAAGCCACCTTGCCTACGCTCTCCATTTTCCTGTGACTGACTGCATGACTCTAAAAGAAGGGCTCCCCCCCCCCCCCGATGTGAAGAGCTTTAGAAATTAGCTGAGGTTTTTATGCGCTGCAACAGCTTCTGACAACCTGATCTTTGGCAATAATCTATATATTCCTCCATCTTGATCCTTTTAACAGTAAACCTCAGGAGAATTGCTTTTTATTCATGAACTGGGGCACCTTTTTAAGCCTGTATAGAATCTTTCCATGAGACACGTTTCCTTCTTTAATGTTTATTGTAAAAGGCCCAGATGTAGGCTTTCCCACTAATGTGATGTGTCC
Source organism: Astyanax mexicanus (assembly GCF_023375975.1). Taxonomy (NCBI): domain Eukaryota; kingdom Metazoa; phylum Chordata; class Actinopteri; order Characiformes; family Acestrorhamphidae; genus Astyanax; species Astyanax mexicanus. Next base: position 23,420,817 of record NC_064416.1, on the reverse strand, counting down.
ATCTGATCCAGTGGATCAGGATCAATCCAGAAATATTTTTTAATGGATTAGATATTAGTTACACTCATTAACTCAAATTATACACCTCCATTTTTTCCCCTTTGTTTTGGCCATTTAATCTCTTTGGGTCCAGTCAATACAGTGAACAAAAAAAGGAAATTTTATTATTGTAAAAAAATGGATAAAAAAATAATGTACAAAGCCTTTATCGGTAGTAAAGCAGCATTTACACAACACACAGCACATTCACACTTAATAATCATAATAATGAAAAAGAACCCCACAGAACACACATAACTCTTAACTATTACCAGTACACGCCTTCTCTTTAAAGAAATTACAGATTAAGTCAGAAAGCGGTGAGTACTGTTTCCTACACATTCAAAATATTCTGGAAACTGGAGAAAACTGGTACAGGAGGAGTAATGTCTGGCTGACCCACATAGCAACAGCATATTTAACTCAGCTTAACACTGGACTAAGTCTTAGTTTCAGCAGTGAAGAGAAGAATCAGAGGTCTGACAGGTGAAGTGCAGTTATAAAGGCCATTGATAACATGAAAAAAAAACAGCTTGTCTGGGCAATACAGCTTTGCTACTGCACTACTAAACAATAGGGGCGTTCTAAAATTTTAGACCAGTAGTGTACGTCAAAAATGAGTTGTTTGATTAGTTGTCTGATTAGACAAAGTCTTTGTCCACTGAAGCGCATTAAAGTGCTTCCATCACTGCCCTATTAAAAGTGTACCCCCTGGTGAGAGATCACACTTTCAGAATGGGTAAATCACTAGACTGATTAGAACCAAGATGGTAATTTTAAATTGCTTGCCATTTAGACCATCCACCAGCCGCCCTCCACAAATACTGGACTGCTATGGACTGAAATTGTCTCATCTTTAAGCGCTAAATTCAGAATGCGTGACACTGTGGTGAGCGCTTCAATCCTGCCTTGGCTGTGGAGCGACATACTGTTCCAACTGCTTGTGTGATAGCATTCCACAGTAGGTCACTTCTAGTAGTGATACAAGGGGTACTAACATTATTGCATGACATAATTACCTTTTCTCTGTACACAAGCCTGAACAGAGCCTGAACAAGACAACTGGAACTGTTTCAATATAATGAAAACTGTGGAATGAGTTACGCAGCTAAAGTCTGGCAGAAGAATAAGAATAAATGAAAAATAAAAAAAAGAATACATTTAGAAAACTATATACATTTATTATATAATATTATAAATAATGAAAGTAAAAAAAAACAGATAAAACCAAGCATCATGGCATGAAGAGTGAACTCAGCTGCACAAAAGAAAAAACACAACACAAAAAAACAACAAAAAAAAACACGCTTCCCTGTTCTCGGTTCCGCCTGTTTGATTCCCCTGGATGCTTCCAAACCCTCACGCCCACTGACAGAGCTTGCCTGAACACAGGTTTTTTTGTGTCTACTCTATGAAAGATTTATTTCACAGATTTCTGAAAGACCTGGCTGTGCTGCGGTGTGGGAGCGGGAGCAGCAGCTCTTTGATGTTGTTCCAGCTTGGAACAGAGGGTGGCGCACCAACAGATTCACTTATTTATAGGGCCAATACCAGCCATTTGAGACAGGTACAACTGACTAGGGTCCAAAGTGCCAGCTGGAGTGAAAGTACTAGTTTGTCGAGAGCTCATCTGCCAACAGTCTTTGTTCAAACACTGAGCTGTCCAATGCCCCCAGCCTGCCTTCCAATGCTTACTTTCTACTACAGAAACAAGTGATCTTTGCAGCACTTACAGAAGCAGGGAAGACTTCACTAGACTGTCCTCTTCACTACCGTTAAGATAGATACATTTATCCGATCCTGACTGATATGAAAAGTGTGTAACTTGTGATATATAGTGTTATCTATGCCTGTTTTACTGGTACTACTATATTCTAGAAGAGTGCTAGTTTAACCCTTTCAGACCCTGCATTCATTACAATGAACATCATGTATTTTCTTCATTTTTAAATGTTTTGTTGCACAAAAGACTATTTTCAGGTCTGAAAGGGTTAAGCTGCACCCATAACTGACGAGGATGTGCAGTACAGACCAATACCAATCCCAACAGAACAATGGGAAACTTTGGAGCAGATAAACAATGAACCAATTGGCACCACGCTTGGCATTAGGCATTGAGCTGTGGAGCAATAGAACAGTGTTCTCTAGAACAGTAGTGCTCCATCCACCAATACTTTCAGAATGAGCTGTTGGGAATTAGATAGGATGGTGATCATCCAACATCCTGACATCACTAATACTCTTATTATATCCTTGATTATTGAACTGTCAACTGAAATGGATGAGCAGGTGTCCCAATACATTTATCTATAAACTGTAACTGTTGCACTGCTAATCTTAGCTGTTTATATTTAGTATTCATACAATGGTGCATGAAAGTTTGTGAACCCTTAAACCGTAACAAATTTGGCCTAAAACTTCATTAGACTTTTACTGGACTCCGACTACAGTTCACTGAAAATGAAAGAAGCTTGTGGCCTGAGACAGTACAGTAATATTTCAGGATTTTACACAATTACGACAGTGGTTACACATTTCTCATGAACGTCGCCCTACTTCACCAAAGTTAAACAGTGCATTAGCATCGCACGCTGAGCTCGGAGTAGCAATGCTGTTCTCAATGGAGAATCAACATGATTTTAAAGCTGTTAATTTAATGTAAAAATGCTACAAAAAATGTTGACACTCTACAGTACAGAATCAGTAACTCAATTTTAATGCATCACACTGTAACTCATCAAATGAATAAAATATAGTTGTGTTTTATGCTATATCCAGGTTTTTATGGTATCAATTTCTACAATTTACAAAATCATCAATAATACTACTATCACTAGCATTAGCAGTTATCGCTGAGTATCAGCTCTTAACTAGATTTATATCATTGCATGCCTAATTTAAAAGTGCAAAGCTTAGGAGAATAATTCACAGCTTATCTGTTTTCTGTTAGCTCTCACATTTCATATGATCTATTAGTTTCATTTTAAATATGATTTATGCGGTATTATGTTGAAATGTATCCTGTACTGTTGTAATACTGTAGATCTGAGCAGGTGGTGGCTGGCAGCTTTACAGTCTGTATACAATGAATGTTTTGTTTTTGTCTAAGAAGATTCTGTTTATGTTCATTTATAAATTAAGTCACTAGATAAGGGTGCAGTTTTAGTGGGATTCTTGCCAGTACTGATAGATTTATGAGACTCCGGCTGGCTGGTATTGCCGCAGTCCAAAGGAACAGGTATCTTTAAAATGTTCATGTTACAGCAGAAAGTCAACATATTTTTAACTTTGTTTAAATTTATTGTAAAGATATATTATTTGGGACATATGTTTTTATATTTTATTTTAAATATATGAATTCTGACCTTCTGCTTTATCCAGCCTCCTCCTTTAGCCTCCTCTAGGTGTCTAGCATGCCCCAAGAGTGGGTGGTCACTCAAATGCTTGTTTAAAAGATAATATTCTCTCATTACAAAAGAGCATCACAAAGAGAATCCCGGAGTGGAGAAAACCTCTCTAACATTCTCTCTCTTTTGCATTACGCACTTTGATCTTTCCTTTTTATACTTTACAGGTGATATTATTCATACAGTGGTGTTTTTTTTAAGTTTGTGAACCCTTTTCTGCACGCATTTGACTTAAAACTTCATCAGATTTGTCCTAGTCCTAAAGGTAGTTAAGGAGAAGCAAACTGAACCAACTAGACAAAAATATTAGACTCGGTCATTTATTTATTGAGGGAAATTATCCTATATAATTTATCCTAAATTATGCTACTGTTAAAGTTACATGTTACAAGTTACATGTACTGAAATTATCTGTTTTTCATAGATCCACTGCATATTTAAATAAAACAAGACTCTTCATACTCACACCTGATTGTCATTCCATTGACTGAAAACACCTGTCTCTAATTTCACCTTTGAATTATCTTCTTATACTAAAGGTTTAAACAAATTGTCATAGGAATATAGAATTTGGAACATTTACCTAAATAAATAAAATAGCAGGGGTCTCATAATATATATTTACATTTGTTTGACTTTGTTCTCATTATTTACTTTTGGCGCTTGTGTGAAAATCTGGTGAAATCTAAGGTCAAATTTATACTGAAATGCAGAAACATATACAGAAAACATAACTTTCAAGCACCACTTTATTTGCCTGTTTTTCCAGGGTTATAGCTTATCTACTTTATTATTTATTATGTACAATTATTAAATATATGAGACCATATTAAACCAACATGACATTAAGCTTTTTCATTCTAAACTGCAACTAGAGCATAATGCTTTTCCAATTATTAGTAATGTCATTTGGGCTTTTCATGTTTTTAATCCCTTTAACATCACTCACAATATGTAAGCTTTATTACATCAGAATAAATTGATAAACATATTCGTGCATGATCCTTCTACAGATCTGATGTCTATAGATACTTGTGATTCTGGTAAAGTCTAAAACAATTTCATGTAAAAATACACAGAGATGCCCTCTGTAACCAATGTAGATAAAACAGATAATAAAAACATATATCAACAGTTGTCAATTGTCATGTTTTCAATAAATGATAACTATCAACATTACACTGTTCTCTAAAATGCAACATTACTGGAATAAACCAGGTTGGCATCAAAAAACAGCAACATCAAACCAATTTCACTCCCAACTGAAAGGCACAAACAGCCTGCACTGCCTGTCGCTTATAAGGTGGCTGAGCAAGCGGTGACAGCAGTTCCAAATGAATGGAGAGAGGCAGGAGCGCTGCAGGGAGGAAAGAGATGAATATGGGGAGCAATGCAGGACTCATTTGAGAGCTCAAAGCGGAATCAATAAGGACTTTACCAAAATAGTGCCTCAATTTATGCATTCATCTTGCTCGCCTTCTCTCCTCGGCCTCCTGCCATCTCTCTCCTCTGTCTCTGTTCACTCTGGAACATCTACCACTCCTCCACACCTCCCCAAGGGCAACATTTCACACCCCTCCTCCATTATCTCTTCAAATAAACACATTGTGTACAACCTCAATCTTCTCTCTTCTGAAGGCCGAGATCTCTTGAAATGCCAATCCACTGCATCTGGCTCAGGTATACACAACTGACTAAAGAGCTGCTTTTCTATGTAGAATTAGTCAGGATGTTAGGCTAGATTATACCTTCTGCTGTGCTGAATGAAGATGGAAGGGGCATGCAATCATTGCAATGAAGATGTGTTTATGCCTACTTGCGACACTTATCAAAGGTTTTTCTCAATTTCTGCCACCAACCTCGCTTTAAAGTCTGTGTAGGCACTGCTGCATAGTAAAAAAACTGATCTACATGCAGAGCTTTTAAGCAGGGACATTTCTCTATGTGTAACATAATTTTAGGTGTCAGCTAAAATGTTTGTAGCTTTCACATCACATTTGGTATAAACCTTGCTTCATTTATCTTATTGCCACACCCAATTTTCAAGTTTCTTCCACTTTTATTGACCTACGCACTGAGCTTTTGCTCAGAGGTTGTTGTTGAGCTGGAAGTTGAGGCTTTTGCTTCATATCAAGTATAAACAGGGCATTATTTGTCTTATTTTGCCACGCCCACTTTTACGAGTTTGCTTCTTTCACCCTTGTGTTATTTAGAGCCTAGCTAAATAAGTTAGCTCTGTGAGACGCCATATTAACATAGCACAAAAGACTGTAATTTCGTGTTTGGTAGATTATTTCTTTGTTGGAACAATGCTTCTTGGGTTTGCCAAATCCTCTGTGACAATGTCTAACAGCTTATTCTGCCATTGACATTGGGGTGTCATCTTCTTGGGACACCCACCTTGCGGCTTGTCTCAAAATGGGAGTTAAAATTAAGCAGTTTGGCAATGGCAAACCCACATATTCAGCTCTACTGCTCATCCCACAAATATGTTTCTTAGAAAATTTGGCACCATTTAAAAAGAGAAATGAACAGCCTTTCCAGCTGTATATGATTTATTGCCAAGAAGCACTGTTATTTGTCTGTTTGCATTGGCAATTTAGTCAATGATCATTACCACCCACTGCACTATCCACTGCCCACTGTGGATGGAAATGCCTTCCATGGCATATTTCCAGTACACTGTACACCATGTAACACTGTGAATTAAGGAACATTGGATTCCCTATCAGACCACACTCCCCAACTCCAATAATTCACATCACCTTGCCAAGAGCATGCTTTAGCCATTGTTCAACTCACAAGCTAACTCACAAGATAATAACTCCAATACCTCATCAGCTAAATGTCCATACGTGTGCTCTTACCATACAGTGAAGGGTTAACTTGGTTAGGAACCTTTGACAGTTGGTTCTTTGACAGTCTGCCAGGTTAAACTTAGCCTAAGTAAATGGTAAAAGTGTATGAATGTTTACATGGATGTTTTAAATTTAGTGCCTTCAACCACAGACATAGCTTCTCTACTTTGGAAGACGCTGGATATAAGCTATATGCTACTTATACTACCTGTACTCCTCACAAACTACTACAGTTTTACAGTCTCACTGGAACAAAGATGCTTCCTTGTTGTCACAGACAATAAGTAATGCTGTGGTTTTGTTATGTCTATATGATGGGTTTAAAGATTGTTTCATTCATTGTTTCACTCCATGTCATCTCACCTCATGATGTAGTTGTGGCCGTCAATCACTGGCCCATAGCCAGTCCCCCGGAGGTTGCCTGAGTTGCCAACAACAGCACAGCGCAGGCAGCGGGCGGGGTCCCACGAGCCATACGGCGAGCGGCCTGGGATAACCTGGAACAGCCTCAGGAGCACCTGCTGGATGCTGTGGGGCTTAAACTGAGGCTGCAGCATCTGCACAGGGATCAGGGAGATAGATGGAGAGAGAGAGAGGGAGAGAGATAGAGAAAGAGAGACATGTTAACGATGCTGCTGTATAATTTTAAACTGTATTTTCTTTAACATAGTTGATTAATGAAAGTTTATGTTGTTACACTTTGTTCTACTTTCTGTAATAGCATTACAGCAGCTAACTAACAAAATCCACATTTAGTGATTTAGTAGTGTATTGAAGTAGTGTAGGAACTGTGTTGGCATGAGCTTGGCAGATGGAGATGAGATGAGGAGATGATCATCCATCATCTTGACCTCAGTAACGTTATTTTTTCTGAATGCAATAAAATCCTAATATCCAAGTTAAATAATCAAGTAGAAAGTCTTGGGCTGTGGACAATAGAGTCAGTTACTTAAACAAAAGCAGAATAAACTCTTTTAACACCCTTGCTTTCAGAAAGAACAATAAATGTATCTTCTATGTAGACACATGAAAACTTACAATACTGAATATATGCATTCTACGATTCGTGTAGAGGGGTAGTTTTTGTGCTGGACAAATCAGTAGGCATGAAGAGCTACCAACAATTCCCTCATTAGTGCCACAGTCATGCAGAGCTAGTTACAGATGGATCAAAATCCAAGAATGCTGATCTCCTCCAGCATTACTGAGCCAGCTCTGGAGATCAGAATTTGCAGCTAGCTGGGATTAGCAGGATTGAATGGAGCTAGCAGGGACTGTGGTCCAGCTAGGCCAGCTTTGCTTTAGGCTTGCTTTGTCTTGTCCGCGTTCAGGCCATCTGCGTACCTATCCATGTGTGCGTGCACGCGCACACACACAAACACACAGCGCTAAAGCTGTCTACTGCCATGGACTTCAGAAATGTTCATATTCAAACTCGAACAAATGTTCCAGCATTAACTATTCCACATTTTTTTGTTTCTGAACTGCTCTGCTTTCTCCTGTCAGCCTCTTTTTCACTCTCTCTGAATCTCTCCATATCTCTCTATCTCTCTCCTGTGCCAATGGCTGGCCGAGCCCATCGGCTCTCCAGTCGGCCCAATAATTCTTGGCAGATGTTCTCTGGACACCGATGCCAGCCTGTGATTTTATTCTGAGCCCTGCTAAGGCCAGCAGAGAGAGGCTAGTGAAAGAGTGTACATGCACGTCTCCAGAGCGTTACTCTATACGCGACACTCCAGTGACACAACAAACAAGCACAACAGGAAAGTTGCGAAAATCCTGTGCAGTCCCTCCAAGGGGATGACCTTCACCTACAGCTCGTCACTCGTCACTTCCCACAATCTCCCCACAGCTTCCTCCACTCCATCACTCACCACTTTTGTAGTGTTTACTCTGTCAATTCCCAATCCTCTCTGGAACCAACACCTATAATCTATTAGGGCTTTGTGTAGGCAAGAACTGCTACCTAGAACTAGAACCATACCACAATACAGGTCTATGATTCTGTATAAGTGTAAGATGCTGGAGGCAAGATGATGCAATGATTCACCTTTTCTCAGAGCCCGTCAGCTGCACAAAATGACTGAGTATATTGTAGAGGCATGTCTAGCAGTCAACAATATTTCACCAAGAGGTACACTACCCAAAAGAAGCCTCTGAGGGGCAGCGGGGGAAGCCTTTTAATACCCTTTTGTGGCAAGACCCAGTGTCTAATCACACCACACCTGTTCTTATTAACATATCTGCCTGAGGCATGACTGCATGTCGAGTTTTGCAGCAATGCTGGGGTGTGTTCTTTTATGAGTATATAAAAAACACATAAAAAATCAGAGTATCCAATCAGAACAGTAAGATCAGAAAAGTTTAGTTTTGTATTAAACATAATACAAAACCACCACAAATATTTTGTGTATGGTTAATTAAAAATCAATGCTGTCTTCTTGATAACCGATACAGTATTGCAAAACAAAGAATGGTAATACTTTGATATAGTGATATTTTCACACCCCCTGTAACATATACTTTGTACTAGCCTACCAGCTAATTTATTGCGTTTGTTGAAGTAACTGTCCAATAAAGGCTTTCCATTAGTTTCTGAAGCATTGTAAGGATCTGGTATTTTTTGGCAACAAGAGCATGAGTCAGGAAGCCAGAATGTTGGATGATTGCCACCCCACCTCATTTCCAACTCCCCAACTCAACACAAAAGTATTGGATGGAGCACCAAAATCCCTGAGAAAACTGTTCTACTGCACCTTAGGTCAGTTCGGGAGAGCTTTATACCCTCCAGCCCTTCTGTGTCATATGTGGGTGCAACTTCAAGTAGATCAATGTGTTTATCTAAAAGGGGTGTCCACAAACATTTGGTGATATAGTGTATGTGACTAGTGTATGTCTCAGGGTGGAACAAAGCCCCTGTGCATCCATACGCATTGTAATTTGACCCTAGAATAAAACAAGTTGTTCATCCTTTTTTTCTGCTCAAGAATAGTTTGACAGTCTCTGCTCTGATTGGCTGGTTAAAAATGATTGTAGTGCTAAGAACTAACAAAAATTATTGGATAGTGTTGCTAGTTCAGACTGTTCATTAGTTGTTTGATCATAGTGCATCATAAAGTATACATGGCCACTTTCCATAAATATGAACAGGTTTTATGCATAGACAAGGTGGATATACTGCAAAATGCAAATGTTAAGGCACCTCTGCCCAAAATGTTCTGCTACTTTAAACAGTTCAGTGAGTATAAGACGAACTAATAACTTTAAAGCTAAAACTGTCTCTTCAGTATTTTAAGCAAGATTTTTGCAGTATGTTGTTTTGAATTGTGAAGTATGAAAAAGAAAAAGAAAAATTAGGAGTTTTGCAAAACTAAAGAGTTTATAACCCTCTCTCACACATTTCAGCACATGTTGTACATTATTTACCATCATCTGGTTCACATACTGTATTCCACACAACCGACCTATGCACACAGACACCATGGGAAAAAATGACCCCAAGGATGCAGTGGCACAATGAAGAACATCAGCCAGGGGCCCAAACAGATCCACGACTCACTGCAGCCTTGAGTCACCCTGCATCCTCACCAAACACTCAGAGGCAAAGGAGAAGAAAGTGCGTTTCCCCTCCGCTTGCTTTGTAAGTAAAACCACCTTCTCCTCTCTCATCTGTTACAGCCTCCAGCTTAAATCAGCCAGGCGTCTCTCCCGGCGCCAATTCGTTCCAGGGCCTCATTACAGACTTCCCTGCTGTTCGGCTGGCGTGCTCCTTTTCATTTTCAGACATTACTCATGTTCTCTTTAATAAAACTGCCCCTTTGGCTCTCTGTCTCCTAGTCACGCTGCATAAGCACAATTCCAGAGTACAGCTCTTCCCAGCTTTAAGAGCAGAAACACCTCAAACTAATTCAAAGACTTTAAAATCACGGGTAGCAACTACTGATATTCTGTGGTGCAAAAGTTCATCTCCAAGCTGAGCTTCCTAGAGTTTCCCACGTTTGATCATAATGCATCATAAAATGTACACGGGCACTTTCCTTAATTAAGAAAATGTTTTATGTATAGAGAAGGTAGTCAAACTGCAGAATGCAAATGTTAGAGCACCTCTGCTCAAAAAGTTCTGCCCAAAAAGTTCTGCCCAAAAAGTTCTGCTCAAAAAGTTCTGCTACTTTATATAGTTCCGAGAGTAGAAGATGAACTGATTTACGAAGGATATAAAGTTAAAACTAAAACTTTCTGTTCTATATTTTAAGCAAGATTTGTGCATTATGTTCTTTTGAACAGTTATGGAGTGGGAAGAATAAAATAAGCACCATGCAAAAGCACATTTTTGCTATGACTTTTGCACAAAGGCCCACACTTCAGTTCTCCACCATCATTATTGCAATTCTCTCAAAATGAATAGAACCCTGTGGCACTCCACATAATACATCAGCTTACAGATGCTTCGTGCTGACTGACATCACCCTAAGAGTGGTGAGGGAAAAGAGCGCCATCTACCCACCCAGAAAGAGCAAGGCAAGTTTTGCTTTCTCAGGGCTCCGGCAGCTGATGGCAAGCAACATGACCGGGATTCAAACCAGTGATCTCCCAATAATAGTGGTAGTGCTTTAGACTGCTGGACCACTTGGCGCCCTGTGTATTATGATTAATAAGTAGATTAAAATCATAGATTCTTGAATCTAAGGTTCAAAAGGTTATTTTGCTTGTTAAGAAAAGTGTTAAGCGTTTATTTGATAATGTGGGATAATGAATAAAACAAATCAGATTATATATATTTTTTTTTTCTCATATATGATCCATTGATTTTGGTCTGTATTGGATGATACCAATAATAAGTATCAGATTAGCACACCCCTAAGTTATATATGACATCTATTACATCTAGTACAAGTGAGACCCAGCATGTTGATGAAGTTGAATTCATCTTTTGGATCTCTGTTTTTTTTTTTCAGATTTTTTGGGGAAGGCTGTGCAATAAAACATCAGATTATATTGTAATTTTCAATACAAGCCTCTCAAATTACAGTTATAGTTCCCTTGTAGGGGGGTTGGTTGTGGTTACCTGTCCTTTACAGTAACTGTCCTCCCAGTAACACCCAGACATTTCTTTTTAACAGAGTGTTTTTATTGCTTTAGTTATTAAATATGGCCTCAATGTACCTACTGTAAATCATTCCAAACATACAGGCTCATGGGAAAAGTAGCACAAACCGTATGACAAAGATTTGTAAAAGTTGCATAAGCTGAGCAGCTACTGTGATAATGTGAGACTCAATGTGTCAGTTTGTCGCCTGCTGCAAGCTGTAGCTCTCCACTGTAGCCTGTAGTTTATATTTCTGTGCCTTTGTAACACCTACACGTGTCCGACTGGGGTTGCCAGGTTGAAGATGAGTCCAGTTTTAAACTTTGTAGTGTACTGGTATAGAAAGTGTTCAGTGTGCTGCTCGCTCTACCATGTGCTAAGATGCTTTTGGGAAACTCTGTTCTGGCTATACTGGCATTCCACCCCACCCCCAAAGTTGATATAACACCTACCAATACACCACTGTGTCAATTCAATCTGCAGGAGTATCAAACAATACATTCACAAGACTGGAACAAATGGAATTCTACATGTATTACTCATTATTCGGAATGGAATGGAATAAAATTAAACAAGCAAGCCCACAGCATAGTTAGACCACGCTTCTTCTGAACTCACTGAAAAAACTCATACAGCTGGCTTACTTACCACCCACCAGTAGTAGACGTCTGAAGGCAGCTGGATGTTGTCCCTTGTCCAGACAGGCGAGATGTCCGGGTCATAATTCTCATCAAACCAGTCGGACACGCCCGGGTCGCCCACACACCGAACGCAGGCACATGTTTTCGGCTGGCTGCCCTCAGCTGGAACCGGCTTGTGGGATCCGGCATAGTTGGGAACCAGCTTCACCCTGCGTGACTCTTCCCAGCCGTTCCCTGGGTCCAGGTAGGGCAGGCCGGGACCCCCTCTCAAAGAGAGCGAGAAGAGCAGCGAGGTGAGGAAGAGGAGAGCCAGTGACCCCAGCAGCACCCACACGCGCAGAGAGCAACGCATGCCCCCCGGGCCTGTCCGGGACCCCCGATCTCCTACCCCGATTCCAATGCCAACTGGCCCCCAGGGTCTCGGTTCTCCTACTCTCTGCGTCCTGGCCCAGGCGGTCCAGCCCAAGCCCAGGCCCAGCCCCAGTCCCCAGGCCGACCCCCAGCCTGTCCTCTGCTGAGGAGCGGACGCCGCTCGGCCCCCCCACTGCCATGCACCGGCCCCTGCCACCGTGCCCTTGGAGCCAGCAGTCACACACACGCACACAAACAGCTTGGGGGCAGGTAGCAGTGCTCTCTCTTTCTGTGGTCTGTTGTTCACACTAACAGTGTCAAACTTCCACTGCTGATTGCCCACCCTCTACCTCCCTCTCTTATTCTCTTCTGCCCTCTGACTGTCTCTCTCTCTCTCTCTAACACTTTCTCTTTTTCTCTCCAGCAGGGATCCAGCTCCAGCTCTGGTCCAGAAATCTACAGCAAGACAAAAATGTGCATTCATTTATTACTGAACAGATACATATAGCCAACATTCTATAACTACGCATATAGAAAACAATATCCAAAACACACACAGTATTGTTATTACAGACACTTTACAATAGTTTCACAGGCAATTTGTTTAGATACCCAGAGCAGCTCTGGTTTCACAAGCTCCCACTACACTGTGTCAGTGTAATGCTATGCTTTATTTGATGTTTGTACAGCTGTTTTAGTGTGTTATTGGTCTGAGTGCCTTCAGAACTCACTGTAAAGACCACAGCTAGCCTGAAAATAATGTACCATATATTTGGCAACCAGAATTTTTGGCCAAAAACTGTGCTTTGTTGGTCTGTCTGCTGGAATGCTAAAATATTCAGTTTTCAATACATATTTAAGTATTTAAATGTAAATTGTACTTTTCTCACTGCATTGTGATTTTTTAACAATTTTGTATTTAGCTTCAAATCTAACAAACATATCAGGCGAAACTTATTTCGGAGTTTAAGCCAACGCCTCATTTATTCTGTTGCATGAGGTTTTATACCCTTAGGTCACATGATTTGCATAAAGCCATAGAAAAAGCACATGTTGATCTTGGTCTTGTCACAAGGTTCACATTGGAAACTTACGGAGACAAACTCAGCAACTTTTAAACACAGATAGGTCAGATAGACCCTAGTGTATTCACTCATACAGATCACTATGACCCTTAGCTTTATAATCGTTGACTGGCTGTAATAAATATCAATCTGCTTCATCTTAACAGACAAAGAGAATAAAAATAATGTAAAAATGTTGAAGATGTAATGTAAAACATGTTCAAATGTTTTATTTTGCTTGGTTTAGACCAAAATGGTCATTTCTATTAATCAACATCTTACGCTTATCATGTTACGCCCTCGCTATGTTTTCCTGTGTTTTCCCCGTTTCCTAGTGTGTTTCTCTAGTACTTTTCCATCACGTGTGTGTAATTTGTAGCTCCGCCCCTCGTTACCTGTTTCCCCAGGTGTTCAGTGTTTCATGTTACTATAAATAGCTCTCCTCTGCCACCTTGTCCTCCGTCGGTCTTTGCACCTTCCTCTGTCGTTTGTCTCGCCACGCTTGCTATTGTTTACTACGTCACGTTATTGCTCTTTCTATGTTCTTGTATTTACACGTTATTGTTTATTTCTAGTCTGTTATTTGTCAGGTCACTTTCTTAGTCACGTTATTTATTTGTTTTGTATATTATTCACTTATTTAACTCTGTATATATCCCTAGCCCTGTTTTGTACTTATCTGTTTAGTTTAGCTCTTTGTTTGTTTTCCCTGTTTGTTTATGTATATATATATATTCGTTATTCCCCTGTTTGTTTACTTGTTTACTTATTATTCATTAAAGTCTTGTTCTTACCCGCATTTAAATCCGCCTCCCGTCTCATCCCAGCGTTACAAATAACAGCTTCAGAATCTCTGTACTGGGAAAATAGTGTCTATATTGTGGCAAGGTTTGGGCGATATTGCCCCTAAAATAATATTACAATATTTTAGGGTATTTTTACGATAATGATATTCTTGGCGATATGACAAAACACTGACATTTTTAAAATTTATTTTAGACATATATTACTGCAACAAACATTAAAGTTTTATTTTGTACAAATATATATTCATAAATTCAGTAGAATAAAAAATCTATAAACATTAACATACCAAGACATGGATTTTTTTTATTATTAAATAATAATATAAAAAAATTAAGAAATTAAAATAAAGTCATCTACAATAAAACTAAAGTACAGCACATGAAGTGCATGTAACCCACAAAACATTTTTTAATTAAACTAATTGTGAAAGATATGTTAATTATATATTATTTCATGCAATAACATATAGCACACTTTTAAAAATTGTGGCTACATCTGGCTCAGCACTATGGTAAACTGGACATCATAGCATTCCTGGGAACTGCGTAAAGCTGCATAACTCCGGTTATATTTGTCTAAATATAACTTTAATATTATGAGTTTAAGTAATATTACTCAATTGCTATGGACTGCATGATTCTTTTATTTTCAGAGATGGTTCTGTATCTCTTAAAAATCCAAAAATGCACTACAGTGTGTCGTTCTTAAATGAGCTTGAACGAAACTATAGGGTAAATCTATTAGCAGGAATGACACATTCTCACAAAATGCAGAGGCATGAAAATTAGAGACACAGATTTTTTTTTCATCGTAAAACACAAAATTTCCTAAATGTATGTCCAGTAGTTTCACCATCAGTTTAGAACTGCAGCTAAGTTATTGTTGCTACTTTCTGACAGTACAAAAGACGAAAAGTGCTACACAAAGAAAAAGTGGAAGTATTTTCTCACACTCACCTCAGAAGCACCTTCCTCTCATCCTCCGCTCTGCATCCGGCTCTGCTCAAACACACACACACACACACCTGTCCGGCTGGTTACAAAACCCAGTCAGTCAGTGTGCTTTGTGCTGCCTGTCTGATTCTCCCTGCAGCAGCGGCTGTAGGAAATACCCCTCAGCGCTTTTGACATTTCAGTGCCGGCCGAGCAAAGCCTGTCATCCACACGCTCTGTGCACACTCTCTCCGAGCATGTGTGTAAGTGTGTGTGAGTGAGAGAATGTGAGAGAGAGTGGATGTGTCTGTGTGTGTGTGTGTGTGAGAGAGTGTAGAAGTGTACGCACAAGTGTGCATGCACTCCTCAGCAGCCTAAATCCCACTCGCTCTGCTTACTCTAGCATGCCGCTGTGGTAAGCGTTGTGGCAAGACCCAGCAGTCTCTGGAGGAAAGGGGTGGAGTTTTCCTGCAGATTCGTCCAGAAAAGTCATCCTGGACTTTTCTTTCTCTCACTCCGTCTCTCTCGGTCTTTCTCTTCTGTAGTTCTTCCCACTCTTTCCTCCTCTCCTCGTCGTCTCAGAGCAACTCCAACCCTGGCCTGTCCAGACCCAGAGACATGGCCGTCCTTCCTTGCTGGCCGGCGGTCGCTGCAGTGACCCGAGTGACAGCTGCACGCAAGTTACTGCAGTGCAGGGTGTGTGTGTGTGTGTGTGTTGGCGGTCAGCTTATGTGAATGGAGTGTGTGTCTCAGTGCTGGCACAGCAGGCAATAAACTGCACCCCCGTCCGCAACAGGTCCACGCTCAGGCCGGCTGCCAGAAGGTGGGGCTTACTTTTCTGTGGGCATCCCCCACAGAATGGGCACTTTTCTACTTTGACCCAGTGAAGAAGTCAAAAGGTGTGTGTGTGTGTTGAGCGTGTGTGATGTATGTGTTCCAAAGGGTCCACTCTGCCTTAAAGAGAAAAAAAAAAAGAGAGAAAAAGATTAATGCAAAAGATGTGAACCAACAAAAGCAATCAAAATCACAAAGCCGTAAAGACTCTAGCACACACAGAGGGATTTGAAAAAGTATGGGTGGAGAAGATCTGGCAACCTCCTTAAAACGGCTTACGAAGGAATGACCTGCAAGAAGCGGGGAGGCAATCAGTGACCGGATTAAAAAAGAGGAAAAAAAAAAAGACAACAAAAAAATCTCATCACTCCAGCTGACCTGCTTTTGTTGCTACAGTTATTACGTATCAGCAAAACAAAGAAGTATGTGTGTGTGTGTGTGTGAGTGTGTTTTTGTGTGTATGCATGTGTATACACGTGTATGTGTGTGTATGTGTGTGTCTGGCCATCCCCTACCATTTTCACATCCAGGTTCACACTGCTGGGTGCCACCCTCAAGGCTGGCTGCACTGGTTTTGATGGAAGCTCCTGTTTTGACAAGGCGATGTGCCCTGCTCTGTTGTTGTCCCTTAATCTCCTAATCTGTAATCTCCATGGTGTTGCCACCCCTCAGCACCCACCCCCACCCTCTCTGCCCTCTCACTGCCAACCCTCCCAATGTCCTCCGGCCACCAGTCTCCCCTTAGTGCGCCCATGCAATTGCTAATGCTTGCACTGTACCCAGGGGCTCCGATACAGCTGGTATAAATGACTGGGACCTGGTGAGGTTCAGGGTCAAGATCACCTGATAAAAAAATAATAATAATAAATAAATAAATAAAGATAAATGTTTTCAGTAAAATTAAATTTCTATTTTTTTTTCATTTTATAATGGGAAAAAAAGAAAACGAAAAAGAGGTAAAAAAGAGCTTGATGCATGTCATTAAGTGTGTGCATCCTAAATGGTCAGTACTACTGTAATTAACACTGCCTTTGGCAAATCTCACAGTTTGTAAACCCTGTTTATAGCAGCTAAGTTTGTTTTAGTACTTGGTTGAGAGGTTTTTGACCATCCTTCCTGGCAAACGGCTTCCAATTCTATGAGATTCTTAACCTGGCTGTTTTTCTACAATGAAGACTTTAGTGAAAAATCTACCAAAATACTTACATTACAATTAATTAATCCGTTTCATATCAATCTGAACAGAAAATGTATCAACACAGAATATTTCATCTTGCTTTTTGTCTATAGAATTATGCTGGAAAAAACTGCTCTAGGTCTATTCACAGGGTCAGCTATATCCACTCCAGGGTCAGCTATATCTTCCAAAAGGTCTTTGGCAGTTAAGGTTATGCTGGTAATTCCTTTATCTACTGTAACTGTAGATTTACCCTTATTTATAGAGGAGATGCCGCTTGTTTCTCTTAGCCCCCAACTCCTTACTACCCTACTATTTACTTCTTGTCCTGGACCTGATGTCACATGATCACACTGGGGTAATAAAGAGTAAAACTAATCTCTATTTTTTATCCAAGCATAATTCCATAATTTCTTAAATGTATGCTTGTTTGAAAAAAAAATAAAACAAAAAAACTCAAAATAAACAAATTAACTGATGCATTGCACACTAACAAATACACTATGACATAATGCTCCTGATTGCTTAATTCTAAGTGGGTATCGCTATCAGCAAATACAGAAATACACAACAATATACTCTAACTGTAAATGGTATCTATGCATCTGTACTAATTTATAAACAAAAATAAATGGAATCAGAGAGTATTCTGTTGTATGACATCCTTTTTTTAAGGTCAGATTTTGGCAAGAAGGCAGAATTTGGCACAAGCCCGACAAAACGCAAATCGCTGAATTCTGACACGTGCCCTTCTACAAACCCATCAATGTCTTATAATAAAGTTCTTCAGTGCACTTTCTAAACTGCAATGCAAACATAACTAATGGGACCAAATATACAGTATGCAATGATGGACTGTTGTGTGGATTTAGTGTGGATTTTCAGGTGTAAAAAAACACCTTTAATCTTTCAGACCTTTCCTTGAACAAAGTTAACAGCTGCCTGAAAAACGCTTTGCTATCTTCTTAAAGCCTTCATCTGCTTTTTTAAAAGCCAGCTGCAAAGAGTACCACAAGGCTGCTGATTATTTGGAGTCAGAATATTAATCAAGCTTGGCCTTGAGCTTCACCTGGCCTTTCCTAATGATGACTGTGAACAATCCATAGCCCGTACAAGTTAATTAAGGCCTGTGGCCATCAACTGAGAGCTCAAATCCCTCACTTATTTTATTTACCGTAACAGAACATTTGACTAGACTAGAGCTGCAACAAGAAGTCCACATAATCAATCAATCAATCAATCAATCAATTAATGTTAATTATAAAAATTTGTTGACTCAAAATTTCTTTGTTGACTAATAGTTGTCTTCATTTGAAAAAGTGCTTGCAGTTATATTTGTATTATTTACTTTATTCAATTCACTTTTATTGTACTTGATGTATGTTGATGTAAATACATTTAATTAAGATTAAGTGTTACATTTATGTTTCATAGGGAATTATGTTAATCTATAATAGTTTCGTTAAGTTATGGCAGAAACTGGACAACAGTGTGACATTCACAGGGGTGCAGACTTTAGCTTAAAAAATGCATTAAATTAGCAGTCATGCCCACAGGAAGCAGAGAGAAAGAGCATGGTAGAAATAATCATCAGATTAGTCGACTTCCTAAATAATCATCAGTTGCAGCCCTGCTCTTTAAACTCTGCACAGCTAGTCCACTTAATTCTGGAGGAATAAACAGTTTTGATGGTACCTAGAATACAAAATTCCTGCTTTATCTTCAAACACATTAAGCACTGGCCTTCATATTAACCAGTATGTGAGGTAAGCTTCCAAACATCTGCGTTTCATTACTGCATTACCCAGAAATGAGATTCTCCAGGAAGGCCTGTTTTAAATCGTTTCCAACTTTTTTAAAGCCTTGTTTGGTATAGGCTGAAGTGTTCTTTGTGGGTTGTACAAATGTACAAGAGCTGGCCTCAGAGCATGTCTAAGAGAGAACAAGAACCAGAATCATGGCAAAACCTGAAATTTTATTCTGATTTCTACACTAAAGTTAAGATGACAAAAACTTTTCTTAGGATAGTTTGCAAAGTTTTTAGTGTTTTATTTTATGGAAATAATTACATTAATTGATGTAAAATATTACTCTATTGCATTATCCATCTACTGCATTAATGGCTACAACAACCATTGCATTATCTTGATTTTTTTTCATAACAAGCATAAAAGATTGCTAGTAATAGTGTCGGTAGCTAGGTAATTTTTTGTTTCACCTTAAATGATGGAGCAGTTACTTTCTGGCACGTGAGGCTGTTTCAGGATTTCATTTGGAATTAGGGGTGGACAACAAAAAAAAAAAACATCTGAATCAGTTTCTTTCCTTTTGCTATTTATATGTATATGTTTGAGTAAAATGAACTTTGTTTTTATTGTTTTATTCTATAAACTACAGACAACATTTCTCCCAAATTCTAAATAAAAAAAAATATTGTCATTAGAGCATTTATTTGCAGAAAATGAGAAATGTCTGAAAAAAAGAGATATTAGACCTTAAATAAGTCAAATAAAACAAGTTCATATTCATACAGTTTAAGAGTTCAGAAATCAACATTTGGTGGAATAAACCTGGTTTTTAATCATAGTTTTCATGCATCTTGGTTCTCCTCCACCAGTCTTACACACTGCTTTTGGATAACTTTTTGATGGCTTGTGATCTCCCATCTCTTCCTGATATATATTATATATATATTATACACCAAATCTTATATTCCAGATTTGGTAAAAAAAATCCTCATTTTTAAGTGGTCTCTTTTTTTCCAGGGCTGTAACTGTTGCATGACTGATCATCCCCCACACACACACATTTTCTGAGAAACAATGCCCTAAATTTAAGGAGGGTGACCCCTGAAAACAAGGCTTAAAATAATAAATGGAATTGGGCCTTAGTTTTATCCAGTTCAGTTAACTTACCTGTTATAGAGCCTCTCCAGTCCAATCACTCTGTTCAGCCAGATCAGATGATTACAAGACTAGATGCTGCTGGTCTTTGGTCACTCACAGTGGAAGATCCTATGAAAAGGTCAAAGAAAGTGAAACCATCAGAGGGTGAAAATACTTAATATTAAATCAATTTGTTTTAAAGTCAACTTGACAAAAAAATAGACAAGCAGAACATCACAATCAGTGTTTAACAATTACATAAATACAGGTTCCTACATGAACCAGACCTTGTGACTGTGTCAATATCTGCAGAAGGGCAACTCAAACTCAAAAGCAAGCGAGGAAGCTGAAGGAAGCCAGGGAAGCTAGCTGGTATCTGTGCTAGGATAAGTGCTAACTCTAGTCAAAATTCATTTACCGTATTTTTGGCAAAGTAGACTACATAAAACTAATGCTAACTACATATCAGAAGAAGAACTTAAACAAAATATACAAGAAAACCATAAGCAGTAGTGCAAAAAGTTAATAGGCATTTGCTTTCTGCAATGTTACTTCTAAACCACATGCTTACATGCATTTCTGGACAAGCTGAGAGATACATAATGATGGATATATAGTTATATAATGAAAGAGGAAATAGGTGTTGTAACTGCTTATTACTGATTTATAACCTAATTAATAACCATCAATAAACTATTTACAAACCCTTTATAAAGGAGCCTTATTTTAAAGTGGTACCTGCCCACTTCACTAAGAGTTAGTGGAACTAGCAAAGTTAGAGTTTGTAAAGTTACATAGTACAATCAGATATCAGATTCCCGAGCACTGGGCTATCAGTGACAGAGATTCTCGAGATTATACTGTCCCTATTACAGTGGGTGAAGCATCACAATGGTTTTGAAGCTCTTATTTTAGAGAAAAAATCTAAATATTGAAATCAAGGTTCACACTTCACAGTGACAATTTTATTTAGTTATGAGACTCAGCCCCAATTATTTAAAACATTATTAAACACCAGTGAGGTGAGGTGACTACACGATTTAATATGCTGCCAATAACGAACTCTCATAAAATAAATCATCAAGGGGAATATCTCTCGTGAATTGCTGTGAATTAGGTGGAGCAGGATTTGTATTTGTAAGTTCATATTCATAAAGTTTCAAGTATTCAAACATCAATATTTGGTGGAATAACCCTGGTTTTTAATCACAGTTTTCATGCATCTTGGTATGTTCTCCTCCACCAGTCTTACACACTGCTTTTGGATAATTGTATGCCACTACTGGTGCAAATATTCAAGCAGTTCAGCTTGGTTTGATGGCTTGTGATCATCCATCGTACTCTTGATTATATTCCAGAGGTTTTTAATTTAGTAAAATCAAAGAAACTCATTATTTTAAGTGAACTCTTTTTTCCAGAACTGTAACTGTTGCATTACTGACCACCCCCACACACACATTTTTTGAGAAACAATGCCCTAAATTTGAGGAGGGTGACCCCTGAAAACAAGGCTTAAAATAATAAATAGGGCCTTAGTTTTATCCAGTTCAGTTAACTCTCATAAAAGAATTCATCAAGGGGAATATCTCTCATGGTCTGAAGAGCCCTACCTGCTGTGATTTGTATTGAGAAATTATCTCACAGCGATGTGGCATGACACTGACAGCAAACTCCTCACACCAGCCCGTCTCACCCTCTGATTGAGGATTCACCATCTGACTCTCGCTCATTTGTTGAGCACTCCTGCCTCGTAAACCAACCTCAAGTCCCTCTCCTGCTCTCCCCTGCCAACACTCCTTCCAAGACCTGTCTTTCTGCATTTTCTCTTCATCTCTCATCTCAATTCCCAAACCTTTTTATTTTCTCTCAACCCCCCCACCCTCACTTTTTCACATTTTCAACCATGTCTTTCTCTCCCTCTCTCTGAGGTCAGTACAGTGGGACTGCTTCTATCTTTGGGGTTCTCTGGTGGCAGCAGCTCTCTGAGGAGGGGAGATGGTGTGTTCTGTGTGTGTCATCCAAAAAGATGTAGAGCACCGTGGCAAAAAGGTTCAGGAGAAGTAGGAATGCCCCAAATAAATAGGTGGAAACCGATAATATTTGTCTGAAAATGGCAAAAGCAGCAGCTTCTGTGTTCGTGTTCAATTTGTAATAATCAATGACTCATTTATTTACAGTCCTATTTCAGTGATTCATCTAATGGAGAGGATTTTTAAGGCACCAACTGGTGCTTCTGTCACTAAAGCTGGTGTCTGGAATTGGATAGTGGCATAGTTTTTTTTGTTTTGCAGTGCATGAAGATTTCCTTGCATAATTTCCAACGGCTGTGTACAGTTTACCATAAACCGGACTTTAACTAAACACCAGGCAAAACAACCGGTTTACCAACCAGTTTTCAATTAATTTGCATTTCCCCAAGCCAGCAAGTTAATGAACACACCGAAGTTTAGCACCTCTCAGTCATGAATAATGCTGACGGTTTCTCTTAGTTATGTCTGTCTGTTATTTAATGAGCTAGCTTGCACACAAAATCTGGAACTTGCTAAATGCTATTTGTAAAACTAATAAAACTACTAAAATTACATTAATTGTTTGTGGTAATTTTAAGATTGGGAGATAAACAAATTTAAGACTTTCAATGACCTCTGGCATCCTGGTTTACAACACTTTTACACACTTCCTGTCTTCCAGCTGATAGATACAAGCTCTAAAGGGCTAAGCAAGGAACATAGGCTAAGCTAAGCTAAGCTTTAAGCCTTAATTAGCATCTGTTTGTTTACAATAAGTCTCCCTGCACCTCTCTTTGTACATTTCACTCATATGTGATTTTTTATGACATTTATGACTATGACTATATGACATTTTATATGACATTTTTATATGATATTTATGACTTAAATAGCACTGCTTAAATAAATGTATGCTAAACACTGAACTGCTGAGGTAAATACATTGTGCTTTGCTGGTGTGTCTAAGATTAGTGATATGCCATATTGTGTCTTACACAAAAATATAAATATAATTTTTTTTAAGAGCAAAAACCAGTCATATTATGAATCTTGTTCTTAAAATAGTATATTTTGTATTTGTTTTGGTATGTATTCTAAAGCTTTAAGGGTATTTTTTTATTTATTTATTTTAAATGTGTGCACTAAATATTTTGCATATTAGTTTTTGTGGTAGATTTACTTGTTACATCTTTTTTCATCTTTGTTACATTTATTTAAAAAATGTAAAGTTTTATAATTATAATTTAAAAAATGTTAGAATAAATAAAACATAACCATTTATTTTTGTGCAGTACTGTATTTTTGACATAAATAATTTTATTTTTAGTGTTTTGTCATCTTGTCATGTTGCATACTTAAAAAATTCCCTGAAATATCATTATATTATTTTAGGCACATCTCCCACCGCTGGCTGGGATAATAAAAAAAGTGTTGAATAAAGAAATTCAAATTGTAGTTTTGCTTAAAAATGGCTAAATAAATTTAAACCTACAAAAAATATGTTCGGTATTGAGTCTTGTTTTTGCAAATAATTTCTTCACTTTTGTTTTCAGTCAAAAATGTTAATTCTGTTCATCTCTAAGGAGTAGCGGAGTATTCAGTATTCCCACTCCTGCACTACAGCGAGGGAAAGCCGGTATGCAGTTTTCGCCTGTGGCAAAACTAAATATGAGTCTTCATGCTGTCAAAAGAGACGCCTGTTTAGAATCAAAGTGCTCAAAAAACAAAAGAAGAGTGCAAGCTTGTAGAACAGTAAAATGCTGGCAGCTCTGGCTTTGTTGCACTTTTGCTTTTAACCTCATTTCTGCTGCTTCATGATGTCGATACGTCAGTACGTGTAAGAACCTTTTCAAGTGCAAAATTAACACAGCTTCTACAATCTCTTCATCTACACAAAGCAACACTGATACGGCTTCTAGAGCAGTCACAAAAGATCTCAGAGCTCCGTTTCAATGCTGGAGTTGTTACTGTACCACACCGGGCGAGTCTCTTTAATTACAACAGTGACTACCTCAGGTTACCATGGTAACCGCAAAGGCCAGATCCATGCAGTTCAATAGATAATAGTTCAGAACTGAGCCTGGGTTACATCAGAACGCTGCTGGGAAGCAGACGTGGACGACATGAAGGGATTGGATGTCTGATCAAACAAAAGAAAATGAAAAAAGATCTTTCTGTCCTTGAGCAGAGATCGACTAGTAGCAGTACATTCTGGTATAAAAGCCCAGACTTACAAAAACAAGAAAGCGGTCACGCCCAGCAGAGGGTTTGGTTCTAAATGTAATACAGCATCTCATTCACACTCAAGATGCTACCTTTGACAAACACATTCTAATCAATACAAAGTGCATTTAGCACTAGTTACGAGGTGGAGGGCAAAGTTTCCTCATGCCATCATGCTATATCTCACCAGGTAAGTACCTAAACTTGTGTTACGAAACATCAATCACCTCTTTAAAGGACCATTAGGGATTATAGTAAATCCCAGGGTTCCAGTAAAGCGAATAGTGTGAAGCAGCAATGGAAACAGGCGAGCTGGCTATTTTTCTGCTGAACAGGTAATCACTGCGCTTCAGTAGGGTTGCAAACCACCACCACTAGTGTAGTAGAGACATGCACTTTGATTAGCTACAGAGTAAGACTCATCGTCGCTTGCCACTGTGTGTTAATCTGGCAACCCACATGAAATTGGACTGATTGTTCCGTTAAAGAAGTAGTATACAAAAGCCGATATTTCCCACTCATGGGCTCTCCCTGCTGTCTCCCTGCCAAAGGACATGTTTACATGCATTTCTGGTCAAGCTGAGAGATACAGAACCATCAATGAAAATGAAGGAAGAATGTCGACTGATAGAGTAATTTTACAGTAAAGTAAAGTAATTTTACAGGATTTTACTCAAATATGAGCACTCATCATGCCTCACAGTCACAATTTTATTTAGTTCTGAAACACAGCCCCATTTACTCACAGCATTTAAACATCAGTGAGGTGGTTAAACCAGCTTAATATGCTGTGAATAATGAACTTACATTAAAAGAAAGATTGTATAGTAAAAAGAGACTGCCTTCTGTCTGTCCAATATGAGTCTCTGGAATAAATTGATTACATTCTACAAAAAAAAGATGAGCACACTATTTTGTTCTTTAAATGAAACTTCAGAAACAGCTAATTTTAATTAACACTGTTTTTCATGTCACAAAAAGCCTTGCATTACATTTACATAAATCCAGTTATTAATCCTTGATCGTGGCGTTGGCCATTCATGTTGAAGTTATTAGGAGTGCTGTCAATCAACCTGAACTGCTTTTTGAATGAGGCACAGTACATTAGAGCCAATCAAGGTCATTTACATACCATGCCATAGTCTATACTCTGCACTCAGTAAAAGACTGTTTTAGAAAGAAACACATACCATACAGCTCTGGAAAAAAATAAGAGATCACCTAAAAATGAGGAGTTTCTTTGATTTTACCAAATTGAAAACATCTGGGATATAATCAAGAGGAAGCTGGATGATCACAAGCCATCAAACCAAACTGAACTACTTAAATTTTTGCGCCAGAAGTGGCATAAAGCTATTCAAAAGCAGTGTGTAAGACTAGTGGAGATGAACATGCTAAGACGCATAAAAATATAATTAAAAACCAGGGTTATTCCACCAAATAAACTTATAACCTTTATGAATATGAACTGGTTTTCTTTGCATTATCTGAGGTCTGAAAGCTCTACATCTTTTTTGTTATTTCAGCCATTTCTCATTTTCTGCAAATAAATGCTCTAAATGACAATATTTTAATTTGGAATTTGGGAGAAATGTTGTCCGTAGTATAGAATAAAACAAAAATGTTTATTTCACTCAAACATATACCTATAAATAGCAAAACCAGATAAACTGATTTAAAAACTGAAGTCCTCTCTTAATTATTCCCAGAGCTGTATATAAAACTAGAGAATTATATTTTTTTTTTATTTTTTTGTATGTACTCAAATGGTAAATGCAATATTTGGAATTAAACCTACTTAATTTTGCAGATAATTTAACCTATTAAGTTTCTGAAGTGACTTTTGCCATATTCATCAGTAGGGGTGTGCCATTTTGTATTCCTACATAGAAAATCCATATTGTGATAAGAGCGGTATTCTGTCTTGAATTAATTATGCTCTTTACTAATATTTACTAATAATTAATAATACAATGCGATTTAATAATATTTTTGTAAAACTGTTTATCTTTGCACTTTATATGCACATACTAAATATCTTATACCTTAATAGTTTGGCATTTTTTTATACAAACTCTCTACAAAACTATTTGCAAATAGACTTTTTTTTCATTTCTGCTGAATTTTTAATAAAACTGCAACATTGATTTTATTGCTTCTTAAAATTAATCAAATATTTGTCATTGTTTTCATATCACCACACAACATATTGTGTTATTATTTAAGGGGCTATATCTCAGACCCCTAGTGTACAGTACAGTAACTAAAACAGCTTGCTTTATTCAAAATGGCAAAGAGGAAAATAATAATTTAAAATTAATTACATGTTTTTGTTACATAAAACCTCACAAATGTCAAACATACCTCATGGAGACAAAACACACACAAGAGACAGTATGAGGGCCCTTTAATGAAGTGTGAAATGATCACTGGCACTGCTGGTTATAACTATGTTAAAAAGAAACAAGGTGTTTGTGTAGAGGGCTGAATAAATTGGTTATTTTTTCCCCTTTCTACAAATCTCACTTTCAGTAAGCTTCCCCTTAGCATAAACAAAAGCTCTCGTTTATGTGGGAAAACATCTCTGGAGAGCTGTCACATTCCTCCACCATGGCTTTCACAAAATTGTAAGTTACCAAATACACACTGCATATTAAACCTGTGTTGTTATGTTGTGTTCTTTGCAAAGCAGCTATTCATATATAAAACCGTGTGATTATCCAGTGTTTTACAGGCTGTTCTTAGACCAGCTTTACAAGTCTACTGATGTCCATCAAAGTACATTTCAGTCCATTTTAACTCATTTAACAATTCCCCTTCATTATACGTTTAAAAACTTCTGCAACAAGGACACATACTGATGCAAAACACCACACTTTTCAACTGTGATCAAATATTTAAGCAATATTGACACTATTTTACACATCAGCATCAAACCTGCCCCAGTGTTAAAATTAAAACATGACAACCTCAGCTCCATTTATTTATTAACCATTCAGCTGAATGTGGAGTAAATGCGTGTGTTACATCTTATCTCATAGTTGAAACAGCGGTAAAAGGTTTGCTAAACTGATGCAACCTAGAGATGTTCTAAACTAAACCAGGGGATCAGAAAGCCTCTCAGCCAATCACATTACAGGGTTATAACTAACTGTGGTATAATTAAAGTTTAATATGATTTAACTGCCCTTTTGAAGCTATAACAGCTTCAACTCTTCTGGGAAGCCTTTCCACAAGGTTTAGGAGTGGGTTTATGGGAACTGTTGACCATTCTCCCAATAGAGCATTTGTGAGGTCAGACAGGTCTGATGTTGGATGAGAAGGCCAGGCTCACAGTCTCCGCTCTAATTGATCCTTAAGCTGATCTATAAGAGATCAGGACTGTCTGCAGGCCAGTCAAGTTCTTCCATATCGAATTTGTTCATCCATGTCTTTATAGTCCTTGCTTTTGCACTGGTGTACAGTAATGTTGGAAAAGAAAGCCCCAAAAAATGTTCCACAATGTCTGGTAAGATAGAAGTTAATTAAAGTTAATTAAAGTTATATTTAAGTGATTTATGATAAAGTACAATTCTTTAAAGAGTAACATTCTATACTTGCATTTTTAGTTCATTTAATTAGTTCATGGCCATTTGTTACATGTACATATTGCCCAACATTTTATTTGCATTTACACATCAGTAAAAAAAATATACAATGTTTTATCATTTTTTTTATCAGTCAGCATTAAATGTGTGTCTCTGTTAATAATTATATTATATTATATTTTATTTTCAAACTAGAAGGCTTATTATCTAAAAAAAAGAATCCTGATTTGTGTGCATCCCTCAGTTACATTACCACCTTGTCAGAATCCACTCTGTCAAGTTAAATTGTGAAAATGGCATCCATGTATGAATAAAAATGATGACATTAATGAGAATTTTATGCCTGAGGTGGGAAAATGTGTTTTTGGGAAGATAAACACATTAGTCATTTTGTGGATGAAAAAAATGTTTGGTCTTGATAAAAATAGGTTAAAAATGCACTTTGGTACGTTTTTGTATTTAATTCATCTTATCACACATTTCAGACGCAAATGATACTCATTTTATTGAATCAGAAGGTGACAGAAGCGATGTTTCCATGTTATATTTTACCCACATTAGCTTGTGCCCCTTGCCTCCTATTGCGAGCACTCACTGGAATAAAAAGCAGTGCAGTTGTGACCTAACGATAAATAAGAAAAGATAAATAGAGGTGTCCGTGGTCCAGTGCGGGATGGACTGTGGGAGAGCGGTGAAGGGTCAGTGAAACAGGTGGCTCAGCTGGCCAGCGGCAAGCTCCAACCACTGCTGCTGCCACCGCCACCGCCTCTGCTGCTCCAGATTAAACCATGCCGCTGTGATTGCATGCGTGGGTGAGCCGCTAAAGCTCGGATAATGCCCTCCTTTGTTCCCAATTAGAAAAATGAATTCCAGATTACATTTTCTCCAGCAGCAAGCTTTAGCCTACACATCGGGCTTTGGGGGTTATTTTTTCCTCCTTAAAGCTGCTGCTCATCCTCGAGATGCACATACATTATTAGTGACAGTGAGGGGGAGTGAGGGAGATACAAAGGAAGAGAGAGGAAGACAGGATGAGATGACACAGAAGAACCTTAACATCATGCACATCATGTAAGCCGTGTACATCTATTTTGCACTCAGTATGTGCCGCATGTGGAATTGCGCCACAGCCACCGCGGGGAAGTCCAACAGCTCTGCTCCAGAACATTCCGGCCCATTTTACCAAATTCCAGTGAGAAATTCTTTTTATTGCTGTGTATAAACAAGGACACACAGTTTCACTTATGCAAAGCATCACTATTTTCCATTGCAATTAATTAAGCATTTTTTATACAGTTCAGCACATTAACCTGCAAAACTCAGATACAAATGAAAACATTAAAAGCTTGCTAACTGTTTTAAGCTCCTACATTAAGCAATTCAGCTGAAAGAATAGTTACTAGAAGTAACTGGGGCAAACCAAGGCAAACTAGGGATGTGATAATCTTTTTCAAGGGGTCAGGGCTAATCTAGGTATATTTAAACAGATCGGGTTTGAGCTATCATAGTTTCAATCTTTCTTTTTTCTTTTCTTCTTCTCCCTCTTGTGTCATCTAGTCTCCTTTAACAGACATTATTTATAGCCTGCAGCAATGATGAGAGCTCTCAGGTGGTCTGCAGTGTAATAATATATGTATATACATATACATATGTATATATATATATGTATATATATATATACGTATATATATATATACGTATATATATATATATATACGTATATATATATATACATATATATACGTATATATATATATACACTGCTCAAAAAAATAAAGGGAACACTCAAATAACACAATAAAACTCCAAGTAAATCAAACTTCTGTGAAATTAAACTGTCCACTTAGGAAGCAACACTGATTGACAATCAATTTCACCTGCTGTTGTGCAAATAGAATAGACAACAGGTGGAAATTATTGGCAATTAGCAAGACACACTTAATAAAGGAGTGGTTCTGCAGGTGGGGACCACAGACCACTTCTCAGAACCTATGCTGTCTGGCTGATGTTTTGGTCAGTTTGGAATGTGGGTGGTGCTTTCACACTCGTGGTAGCATGAGACGGACTCTACAACCCACACAAGTGGCTCAGGTAGTGCAGCTCATCCAGGATGGCACATCAATGCGAGCTGTGGCAAGAAGGTTTGCTGTGTCTGTCAGCGTAGTGTCTAGAGGCTGGACGTCCACAGATGGGGGTTGTGCTCACAGCCCAACACCGTGCAGGACGCTTGGCATGTGCCAGAGAACACCAGGATTGGCAAATTCGCCACTGGCGCCTTGTGCTCTTCACAGATGAAAGCAGGTTCACACTGAGCACATGACAGACGTGACAGAGTCTGGAGACGCCGTGGAGAGCGGTCTGCTGCCTGCAACATCCTTCAGCATGACCGGTTTGGCAGTGGGTCAGTAATGGTGTGGGGTGGCATTTCTTTGGAGGGCTGCACGGGCTGCATGTGCTCACCAGAGGTAGCCTGACTGCCATTAGGTACCGAGATGAGATCCTCAGACCCCTTGTGAGACCGTATGCTGGTGCGGTTGGCCCTGGGTTCCTCCTAATGCAGGACAATGCTAGACCTCATGTGGCTGGAGTGTGTCAGCAGTTCCTGCAAGATGAAGGCATTGAAGCTATGGACTGGCCCGCCCGTTCCCCAGACCTGAATCCGATTGAGCACATCTGGGACATCATGTCTCGCTCCATCCACCAACGTCACGTTGCACCACAGACTGTCCAGGAGTTGGCGGATGCTTTAGTCCAGGTCTGGGAGGAGATCCCTCAGGAGACCATCCGCCACCTCATCAGGAGCATGCCCAGGCGTTGTAGGGAGGTCATACAGGCACGTGGAGGCCACACACAATACTGAGCCTCATTTTGACTTGTTTTAAGGACATTACATTAAAGTTGGATCAGCCTGTAGTGTGTTTTTTCACTTTAATTTTGTGTGTGGCTCCAAATCCAGGCCTCCATTGGATTTTTGTGTGATTTTGTTGTCAGCACATTCAACTTTGTACAGAACAAAGTATTCAATGAGAATATTTCATTCATTCAGATCTAGGATGTGTTATTTGAGTGTTCCCTTTATTTTTTGAGCAGTGTATATATATATATATATATATATATATACATATATATATATAAATAATTGTGGTAAAATACACTGTATATTAATAACTGTTGTTCTAGTGTTTTGACTAGATATGAATGAAAGAAAATTGTCATCATAGACAAGCAAAAACTTTGTATATAAAAACTTGTATGTTAATTTTTCTATATTACCTCTTTTTGACATTATGTTATTTGCATTTGATTAACATTTCATGATGAATAGACCAATAAAAATTTAAAATGCTATATATTCCAAAATGACTAGGAATAAAATCTTTTTACATTGATTTCCACTTAACGTTAACTTGAAGTTTTTTTTTTTGTGAAGTTTCCATTTTAGTGATGAGATCATCTGTCTGAGGCCCTTCAGTCGATTGAGATTCTCAGTGTCTGTCTGTCAGTCAGTGTGTATTACAGTGTATGCATTAGTATGCACTGCCTGCGAGAGAAATTGAAGGGAAATCCCGCATCACATCACAGCCTCCATAGGGGGGTCCGAAAGCTTTGCCTCGAGTGTAATACTACACACCGGGTCAGACACCCATTCCTGTGGAAAATGAGGACATCATGCACTAGCAACCGCCAAGCCCATTCATATTCCGGCCTCATCTTCTAAAAGAGAAAATCAATTATCATATTCTACACACCTCATCCAATTACTGGAGGCGGCAGCCTCACCATTTACAAAGCCTCTGGCCCACGAGGCGCCTGGGCGAATTGGTTTGGCCGCGCCCGCCGCCGCCTCCAGCACGCACAGCGCAGGCTGCACAAACAACAGGAGACGGGATTGATTTGGCCCCGGTCAACAAATCTAATGACAACAGAGAACACATAAACACAGGAAAACACACAAACAGCAGCCTGACTCGGCTTGGCTCTGAGTGCCGCACTCAGACAGATGTCTGTGTCTGTCTGCCGTTAACTTTGGCATATTGGCAAACAAATGTGTTTATAAGTGTGGGCTAGCGTGTCTGCCTGTCTGTCTGCCTGTGAGTTTGTGTAGTGCATCACAACAAACATAGATGCACACAATTTTATTTTCTAGGGGGGCGGGTTTGGATATGGCGCTACTGACTTTTTTTTTCTCCCCAATTTGAAGCTCACTCACCCCACCCACAGATTAAGACTCATCCCATCACCAGCAAGGCCCTGAAAGTAGGAGGGTGAAGATGCCTACTAGTACACCACCTCTTTTTTTCCAACTGGGATGCTCATGCATTTTTCAACAAGACAATGAAAAAGCTCACGCTGTACATAAGCTGTTACCAAAGCTTGGCTGCAGAAGAAGAGGGTATGCTGGGGTATGCTGAAACTCTCTCTGCTCCAGAAAAGGGATATTTCACAGCAACCAAGCAAAGTCCAATGTTATCATAGGATTCATATCCATGATATGTATACTGTATGCAAACTTCAAACCACAACTGTACACATCTGTACTGTGGGCAGGCTATTACCTAGCAACGCTGGATTCACACACAGACACATCCTCCAAAACATCCCCTTATCCCACCTTAAAAGCTAACCCATTATCATCATCCTCTTCCACAGAGACACACGCCAACGTACAATGACACAAACACAGGCCCTAAATGCTCCTTTTTTTCTACAGCCTCCCACACATTTATAAAAGTGCTTTTCCATCTCCCCTCCTTGTTTTTGCGGGTCAGGCCTGCGCACCTGCATGAAAAAGTGAATAAATCATGGGTAGTGGGCGTAAGCGTTGCTGTGGCAATCATAAAATAACAGCTGGCTGCCATGGAGATGGAATTGGGAGAGGAGAGGCACTGGCCTTTCCCTCAGACTGCTGCTGCACTGCCTCAAAATACTCGTATGAGATTGGTTTGCTTTCCACCTTTAAAGATCTACAGCTTTTGGGGATGATTTGTCACAGTAACTCTAAAGGGAAGTCCTGAAGTTGTGATGTGAAAAGTGTGTTTTTCTATTTCGTCCCCAGACTTTTCTGAATCACCACTATGGTTGACTGACTGGTGTATCAGAGATAGATAAAAAAAAATCTCAATTAGCAACCAGACAAGCCAAAGAAGTTTTGCAATGTGTCATTGATTTGTAATTGATGTGTAAAAGAGCATTATCCTGCTGAAAAAAAAGGGGAAAATACATGCCCGCAGGATGTCCTGCACATATCACTACTAGGGTTGACCGACTGTTGTGCGCATCCCAACATGTCAGCATAAATGCTAGATTGGAGATAAATCTGGTAAATGTGCAGGCCAAGGAAGGGTTGAAACATTACTGGAAACCCTTGCTGTGAATGGGTAAGCATTGTCCTGTTGAAAAATGCCAGTTGGCCATTGGTGTTGTTGGCCAGTTGGTCCCAACATAAGATGCAACACATGCCCAGAGTATGTCCTGCACACATTGCATAGAGCTGTGAGTGTCCTTCATATCAATAAGGGTGGCAGATTGTTGTGTGTATCCCAAGTGTTAATATTAAAAGCTTGTTTGACGAGAAATCTGGCAACTAGGAAGACTAAGAAAGTGTTGCAATCTGGCAGAAACATTCTTGGGAATTCCTTGCTGTGTGTGGGCGATCATTATCCTGCTGAAAAATGCCAGCTGGTGGTCAAAGGATGTCTTTGTTTTTGGAGATGCGTTATCACAACTCAAAGTAAAGCACTGAGGCCGTTTATGTGTTTCATCCTCAGAGATTTTCTAAAGTCTACAATCGTTTGAAATGTAGAATCCTATTCAATAGCAGCTGTCTGGATAAATAATTTTTCAGAAAAGGCTGAATACAGTTCATATGGTTCATTCAATCTTTCTTTACACCAATAATATATTTCCTTCACCTGCTTTAAAACTGTTTAACAAGTAAAATTCAAGAAATTTGAGCCTTAAAGTTGGAAACTCAGAAGGATATATATATATATTCTACCGGAAAGGATGATTTATACCCAGAGGGACTTCAGTGTGGGGGTCTGAGAGAGCGTCAAAGGCTTGTGGTGGCAGTCCAGTGGATTTAGAGTTAGCACTGCAGCGGATTAATCTAATCATAAAACAGTAATTTTCAACGGCTGGGCCCAAAGGCCTAATCTAATTTCATGTTTAATGGATTAAACCCTTTAAAGCTGGAAGCACTATTGCCTGTTAGAGGCCTCTCTCTGGGACTATACTGCGAGCCATTTCTTCAGAACATTAATATATGTGCAGAGGGAACGTATGGCGAAGATTCATGCTCTATTTTTCAAGGCTTTGCTACGTTCCCATGTTACATGATGGGTTTTTTCTTTTTTTCCAGAAATAGAAAGAGGTGTATACATAATGTCCTTGGATATAAGGGGAGGCTTTGTTCTGCGCTATCTTGGACCAGTGTGGACCAGTCCATCTCTTCACTGCACTTTTATATGCAGCTAGAGAGTGCAATTCCTGCAGAAACTGTTAGCGTGACTGCAGCTCATTCATGTTGCTGTGATATAGATGTTGGTTGCTAAAAACATTTGGATGAACAGCTTCTAAGCCTAAGTCTTGGAGTTCAAAAATTGTTATTTTGATAAACGGTGGAAAGCAAATACCTTTCACTAACAGAGCTGTGTTCAGAGGTTTTTGGTTAAATATGGGGTGAAAAAGCTTTTGCTGAAAATATAGCTGATCTAAAAGCTCCCCCAAACACACAGTACTGAAGAGCAATGGAGAGGAAGGAGACCACAAGATCCCTCAAATCTGGGAGAGCTGCATCCGTGACATAATTTCTGTTTGAAGATTTCACAAAAACAGTATGTTGGATCTGTTAATAAATAGAGAAGTTTTAACGTTTTTGTATCCCTGCTAGGGCTGACCATACGTATTCCAGCTGGTACCACAGATGCTCGAATGGTAATAAACTTGGCAACCTGCAGTCCAAAGACGAATTGCAACCTTTATGGAACTTAAAACAGCAGTACTAAAAGGCTCCAGTCGGTCAGCATTAGGCAGCACAAGATATATATTCAGATATTCAGATTTAATGTAATTTTAAAATGTTTTTTTTACTTGCAGTTTAGTTGCCTTTGTCCAAATCAAGCACTACAATGATACACTGTTGCATTTTATCCCTAATTTGCTTTGCATTCATACTCACATATTTGCAAACAAGCCAAATGAGGGTAATAAGATAACATATGACATATGAATGACAGAAAGCTGCGAGCAGAGGCACGAGGTGGGTGTGTCCACAAGTCCTGCATGAGCCACATAATCACTAGCAGAAAAGAAATATCTATTCCCTGACCCTAAACCTGTCTTATTAAAGCACATCGTCTTAATATCAGTAATAAACAATAATTTTGATCATGCACAAATGTTAATGAAACCAATGTTAACTTTTATTTTACAAATGAATGTTTCCGCTGTAAAATTTTATCTTACTGTGGCTACAATCTCAACTTGCACACATTTTCACTTTACTAAGGTGACAGCACTAATAAATCCAGTTTTGATGGTGACAAGTGTTAAAATGCACTGTGTAGTTTGTATGAATGTGATATGGGACTCAGTCCCACTAAACTAATGGTGCTTTCACACCAATCATGTCTAGACTGAACCATAATAGCGGGGTTAAAAGGTACCACAAACCAAGATCTGGAACAAAGGACCAAAATTTGGTCTGACCAAAAGAAGTGGTCTCGGTCAAGAACCATGGTCATGGTCAGATTCCTTGCAGTGGGAAAGCACTTTTCTAGATGGTTCAGAATTTACAGAAGCTACAGGAGGCATTAAACAAAAAAATTAAAAGGTAAGTCAAGTTGTCAATACTGCATATGTACAGGACATACAGAGAATTGAAATTACGTTACTCTCCTTCCCAATTTTACAGCAAGTACAGATAATAGATATAATAAAGGAGAATGGAAGACACTATGTATACAATACAGCAGGGACACAAATAGACATACATGAGACAAAAACAAGGTGCAGTGGTGTGGGGGAGGAATAGATATATAAATATAAGTAAATAAGTAAAAATAGATATATAATTATAATATAAAAGAGTGGGAGACACTATATGTTCAATACAGCAAGACACAATAAACATACGTAAGACAATAGTGCAATATTGATGGTGATTGAGATGGAATGACAGTAAAAATAGTAAATAACAGTAGTGCAAATACGGTATATGGTATATAGCTTAAGGCTGGTAAAGTGAATGGGTGCGTAAGTCCTTAAAGTTCACAGTTTAATTAAGTGGAATTAAAGTGCGTATTGACAGTGCAAGTATATCAGTAGTGCAGGTGTTGTGTAGTGCAAGTCCGTTTGGAAGGGACCAGTACTTTGTGCATTGTAGTGCAGAGTTTCAGTACTTTATTAGTGGGGTGGGTCAGGATGCTGAGTGAGTGTGTGCTGGGGGCAGGATTGGGATGGGGGGTAGAGCAGGAAGAGAGTTCAGCATCCTCACAGCCTGATGGATGGGGCTGTCTCGCAGTCTGCTGGTCCTCGCCCCGAGACTCCGCAGTCTCCTCCCTGATGGCAGCAGGCTGAAGAAGCTGTGTAGTGGGTGAGAGGGATCTCCTGCCAGACGGAGGGCTTTCCGTGTGAGGCGGGAGCTGTACAAGTCCTGAAGGGAGGGGAGAGAGGTGCCAACAATCTTCTCAGCTGCTCTCACGATGCGCTGGAGGATCCTGCGGCAGGATGCTGTGCAGGCCCCGTACCACACGTTGAAACAGCTGGTCAGTATGGTCTCGATGGCCCCTCTGTAGAAGGTGGTCATGATGGGGGTGGGGGCTCCAGCTCTTCTCAGCTTGCGGAGAAAGTAGAGACGCTGATTTGCCTTCCTGGCCAGTGACGCTGAGTTGGTGCTCCAGGAGAGGTCCTCTGTGACGTGCACACCCAGGAACTTGGTGCTGCTCACCCTCTCCACAGCAGTTCCGTTGATGAACAGAGGGGTGTGCAGGGGTATGCTGAGTTCTCCTGAAGTCCACAACAATCTCCTTGGTCTTCTCTGTGTTCAGAGAGAGATTGTTGTGTTTGCACCAGGAGGCCAGGCGGCTCACCTCGCTCCTGTAGTCTGACTCATCGTTGTTGCTGATGAGACCCACCACCGTTGTGTCATCCGCAAACTTGACGAAGAGGTTGGAGGTGTGTGCTGGTGTGCAATCGTGGGTCAGCAGAGTGAACAGAAGGGGGCTCAGCACACATCCTTGGGGAGCCCCTGTGTTCAGTGTGGTGATGCTGGATGTGCTGCTGCCAATCGTTGGGGGACGATTGCTGAGCTGAAGTCAACAAACAGCATTCTGACGTAGGTGTTCTTCTTGTCTAGGTGTGTGAGGGCTGAGTGGAGAACAGTGGAGATGGCATCATCGGTCGAGCGATTTGACCGATAAGCAAACTGGTAGGGGTCCAGGGAGGGGGGGAGCAAAGACTTGATGTGATGCATGACTAGTCGTTCGAAGCACTTCATGAGGATGGGGGTGAGTGCAACTGGACGATAGTCATTGAAACAGGATGGCGATGCCTTCTTTGGGACAGGGATGATGGTGGTGGCTTTGAAGCATGTGGGAACCACCGCCTGACTCAGAGAGGTGTTATAAATGTCAGTATAAACCTCTGCGAGTTCCCAGGCACAGTCTCTCAGCACACGGCCAGGAATGTTGTCAGGCCCAGGAGCTTTCCGAGCATTGATCCTGCTGAATGCTCTCCTCACACTGTCTGGGGACAGCGTCAGCACCTGGTCACCAGGAGGAAGGATGGATTTCTGGGCGGGTGTGTTGTTGAGTGGCTCAAACCTTGCGAAGAACCCATTCAGGTCGTTCATCAGAGATGTGTCGCTGTCGCAGGTCTGTGGATGTGGTTTATAGCCTGTGATAGACTGGATACCCTGCCACAGGTTTTGTGTGTCTCTGCTGTCACTGAAGTATTGGGAAATCTTCTTTGAGTACAGCCTCTTAGCTTTCCTGATCCCGCGGGACAGGTTGGCCCTGGCTGACCTCAGGCCTGCCTGGTCACCTGTTCTGAAGGCTGCATTTCTAGCCTACAGGAGCTTGTGGACCTCTCCTGTCAGCCATGGTTTCTGATTTGCACGAACAGTGACGGTCTTGAGGTCGGTTACATCATCAGTGCACTTGGTGATGTAGGCAGAGACAGTTTGAGCAGTATGGGCACAAATGCCCATGTCGTATCTACTGTAACTATAGATTAACCCACAGTGTTAAACTGAAATGTCAGCTTGTTAAACTCAGAACATAAATGTATACAATGTAACAACCTCATCAACCTTGGTTCAGACCCTGGTCCTGACTTTCAAGTATAAAAATACACTAAACCACAGGACAGAAGAAAGATAAAGCAAAGTGCGGAAATATGTGCACCTGTGCACAACTCTAACTGCAAGAATACTTTTAATGCAACCATCTTTTGACCTAACTTCTGCCTTTATTGTGTTCATATCTCAATCGAACACACCAGAGTTTGAAAGGCAGCGTTCAGGCTTAGGCCAGATCCCATTTATTCTTTGTGTTACTACAAGGGGTGTGCCATATCATATTGTACACAATAATATCGCCAACATTTTTGCATATCGTGAACGATATTATATCCTGAAATATTGTGCCACATCACCCACCCCTAATTATCACATCAGGGTACTACTTTTTTGCTGTTTTAAGCTAAAGAAAAACTCACACATTTCTAATTTCCTATTAAATATCTACTAGAGACAGATCTGTCCAGTATCATTTATTTTCATTGACTTCCGTTACAAATCTGCTAAAATTATAGTTTTTTTATATCTTAGTTAGAGGTGTGCAATATCATATTGTATACAATACAAAACTTTTTGCAATGATTCTGATAACGCTCTATTCCGAGGACCATGCAGCCCTAACACCTTTACCTCTCTATCCCAACAAATGAGACACTGTCTGGGACAAATGAAGAAATGGGATTGGGCCTAAATGTACTACGATTTAATTGAAGCAAAGCAGCCTTAGACACAGCCTTACAATCCAAGGTCAAGATTCAATTGGATTTTCATATTTCATAATAATTAAAACGTATTGATTCTTCAGAATTCTAATCACCTTCTACATCAGTGGTGGCCAGTCTTGTCCCCAAAGAGCCAGCGTGGCTCCAGACTTCGATTCTGCCCAAAGCACGAGCACACCTGACTCGACTTGTTTAATCAGTTGGTCTCCGTCTTCAAACAATTGATTGGATTGAGAACCTGAAGCCAAATGGCTCTGTGTGGATGAGACTGGGCACTCCTGTGCTGCACAGATTGGTTTGGCTCAGACACATAAAAGTTCTCAAACTGAACTCAGAACTTCTCAGAACTGTCTGTGCTGCTAGCTCTCTTACAAAGAAAGCCAAAAGTCTGAGTTCCAGATCTATTCAGAACATACAGTATATTCTAATCATATACATTGTCTTTTTTTAAGAAATAAAACATAGTCATTTTACTTTATTTACAGTAACAGAGATGTTTCAATCCATCCTTCCAATTATTTTGTTATGTGGAAAACATCAGTCACGCTGCATAATTACTCTGATATAAAAAAAAACAATAAACACTTACTGACTAGAACGACACACTGAATGCAAACACTGACTCTCTCAGACAGAATCCTTACTCAGCCAACATATGAGTCATCCATATTTTGCTTTAATATGTATAAAAACAGATCTGTGTAAGGCATGTACATGATTTCCAAAGTGGTCAAATGATGGTACAGAAAACTGAATTATATTTTATAACATTACCTAAACAATTTCCTGAACTTACTCTGCAAGGGATTCCCCTTCTAGACAAGTTCTGTAATAATCAATATATTTAACAGACATTTCACATAAAAACAAATCTCCTGAAACTGTTGTTATCTTTTTATTCTTACTGCAAAGTGTTATATTTATATTTAAAAAATGGAATAATACTCCCAAATCATATGTTTTAGCTGAAGTAGAATTTATATAAAAAAAACTTAGATCTGTTAATAACCCAAAAAATAACACATTTATAAAAGCTATGATGG
Organism: Astyanax mexicanus; assembly: GCF_023375975.1. Taxonomy (NCBI): domain Eukaryota; kingdom Metazoa; phylum Chordata; class Actinopteri; order Characiformes; family Acestrorhamphidae; genus Astyanax; species Astyanax mexicanus. The sequence continues at coordinate 23,380,852 of NC_064416.1, read as the reverse complement.
AACTTTTGACAAACAAAAGCAGGTGTTTTGTATTGTATTCATGTATTGTATATCGGTGTATGTTTATGTGTTGTATAATGTGTACATCAATTATACGCAATATATTATACAATCCACTAAAAAAAAACATTAAAATACGTTAGTCACTGTGATGTTCCTCTGCCTTAAATATTGAGAATAGCATCTAATATACATGCTTGTCTGGGCTCAGTACACTGCTAACTGCACTATGTAACTCTGGTAAAGCAGGCAGCACAATGGTGGCGAGAACTGAGAACTTGAGTCATATTCATGCATAATCCTGTAATATAACATGCGACAGCTGTGTTGACAGTTCTGAAACCCCTGAATGTAGCTGTCAGATATAAACACATTTATTCACTGTGTATCGCATGTTTATGTTTGAACTATTAGCCTGTGATTCACTGAGTCAGCTATAAGGGTAAAGGGTTGGAGCAATGAGCAGAGGCCTGTCGGTAACGGGTTACCCATGCTCCTTTGCACTGAGTCATATGCTTCCAAGGCTGTTGACCCCTCAGCATGAGTCCCCCAGCAGACCAGGCGTACGTTAGCCAGTGGGGAGGTAGCTAGGGAGGCACCAGTCAGACCTTCTGAGTCAGCCATATCCGAGCCAGGCACTGCAGCAGGTCTCAGAAGAATGTGTGAGAAATGCGTGGCTGGATTTCAGGAAAGTAGAACGTTAGGCCTCCCACCATACTGCTCTTGATGGGCCAGCTGGGAAAACTGCTGAATGCTCAGCAAATCTCTAAACCTGCTGAAAATAACTGTACATGTATCTTATGAGTAAGATGAATTGCTTCTACTTTACATGGCTCCACATTAGACACCCATAACTGACTGGAGCGTGTTCAGACTTTATAACCTTTTTTACTGTTCAGACTTTATAACCCATCTGGTGAATTGTATGGTGAGGAAACAGAAAAGATTATCTTCCGATGACACCTTCATAAAGATCATATATGTCCAGATGCCACTGCACAGTAGAACCACTCCAGAATTTGCTCAAATTTTCTGAAGGTATTTTGAGTCAAACACAGATTTAACAGATTTAACTGATGTTTCCTTAGTGTTCTAAAAATCAGCTTTCCTTTAACCAGTCCTGTTAGCTGCTAGTTACTAAATATATTGCAAACTGAGGAAAGAGCTACCAGAAAACTTTGAGATATAGTGTGTTTATATTAGCAACTACTCGCTTCTAAATGCGCTTTATGGTGGGGGTTTAAAAAAAAGACTTCGGACTTTGGAAATTTTAACAATATGTATATTTTTTATTTCATATTTTGTTTATACTAAAAATAAAATAAAATACTTTTTTAATTATTAAAATACTTTATTTAATTTAATTTTGATAACATTTTATTTGGAAGAAACTTAAAAAATGCAAAACTGCAGGTGAATTTTTTATATTTTGTAAGTAATCATCTTGTAATTGATGTAAATAATTTTCACCTTCATTATGTATGATTTATCATTTACAGTAAAATACAGAACTGCAGCTCATCACAAACCCAACAACTTCTCTCATGTATGATCTCACATGAATTTTCTCAGACACCATCAGTGGGTGTTCTGTTACAACTGGCAATCCCCCTTGAGGGTTCTATACAGACCAAGCAACCTGAAAGAATTGCTATATACTTCTGTGTTGTGTCAACACATTGAACCCACTTGTGTCCGCGATTACACGACACTATGCCGTTTAAACCGTGAAGGCAGGAATGTGTGAACCATGGATTGACAGAACCTGCAACATTGTGTTAAAGCCAGCAGATTCAGTGGCTCACCCAAGCAGACCAGCGCTGCAGTTTGCCGCCCAAAATGATCAAACATTTGTTTTGGTTACCTGTGCATAAGTCTTATGGGACACATTTTATACCTGACGAGAAATATTGTGCCATTTTCGTCCCACAAGTTCTCGTCACACAATGTTACATCTGTATTACATTATGGAAAATAAGAAACGTTTTGCAATAATAGTGCTGAAATGGTATAATGTGCAGCCCTATCTTGACATTTGCATCGCCTGGCCTTTAATAATGACAACTATAAAAATGGCTTAGCCACTATGTATTAGAATCAGGCTAAAGATGTCTGAAAAACTTAAATATCTTAAGGGATCACAAACTCTTTCACTCTAAAACTGCACAAAGCAAAATGACTACACTAATTTTGCATAAAATGTCAAAAAGAATGATTCATATTTATCCTTATACTTCAGAGATCAGTTCTTTTTCTATTCAGAAACTGAGCAAGTATTGTAATAATTTAGGAACTGCAGTAATTTGAAACCATTCAATATGATACAAATATTGCTAATTTGATGCCTTAACAATAAATATCCATGAATTAAAGTTGGCATTCTGAATCTAGACCTTTTTATGAAATTTGTGCTGAAATACCGAGGGAAAAAAACAAAACAAACCATTGTATTTGGCATTCACCCTCTAACTTAAAATGGTCTCGTATACAAAAAGGTTATAAAAAGATAATTCTAAGTACGGAGGACTGTGCACTCTGCAGTGAAGCTCATCTAAAGCACTCAGCCAATAGCAGGACAGTTGCTGCTGCTTATCCTCACATAAATAGGCTCCCAAGAAATCTGCTGCCTGCTCCCTGAGCTTTTAACAGCTGCAGCTGGCCAAGGGTCTGACTCAGCACCCCATCGCTGCACAGGGACCAAAGACTGCTGGACTTTGTGCATGTGCGTGTGCAAATGTATGTGTGTGTAAGTGTGTGTGTCCATTCCTATTCAGAGTGCTGGACACTCTAACAGGCATTGATTGCACAAAGACTGGACAAGTGCATAGCTCACTAGACACTCAAATTAATTTCAGAGCATAGAAACAGAGACAGTCTGAGGAGAAATCACATGCTGTGAAATGTTTAATGGATTAAAGAAGGAGATTCGGAGGGGCGTAATAAATAATGTAGCAAAGGCTTGAAGGGTCTAGAGGAAGCAGAGTGTTCACCTAAGCAAGAGTCAACATCATAATTCTCCACCAAAACTTCTTCTCCCTCTCTTTTAATTGACCTTGTGTGCATGTTGGCAGAATTACTAAAGTCTCAGAATGTTCCCTTCTGGCATATCACTTAATTAGGCCCGGGTCCAAGCCTGTAGCAAAGTAGATCCGTCTACCTCTTTCTCTCCGCCTGCCAGCCCCTGTTCTCTTTTGCTCCACAGCTTACGACTTCCTCTGCGTTTTATTAAAATAAATATATATATAGCCACCTCTGCTGCAGTTCCTTTATTGCTCATACTCTGTCTGAAGTAATATCACTCATCAGAGTCTCTGGCTCCCCTTTTATGGGGTGGGAACTGTCTCAGATCCCACTGGACTGGGGCCAGGTCCCAAGGCCTGTCGCAGAGACCATAGATCCGGAGGAAACCAGAGACACCAGGGCACCAAAAAAGCTGCCGCTGTAAGACCCCATGCTGAGGCATTTTAAGCCTGATTCACCTCCAGGCAGACTTAACAGCACATGCCTCTGAAGCAGATTAGCACCTTTGGATTCTGAACAGACTAATGCTAATTGAAAACAAAAGGGAACAAAACAAAAAAAAAAAAAAATGGCCAATTCTGATGTCATTAATTTGGGATACTAATTTGATACCAAATTGTCTAAAGTTGACAGTCTGCAGTAGAGAGGCATCAACATTATGCAAAAAGCTAAATACTAAATTGTACAAAAATGCTTATCTTTGGTTGGAGTAGCGTAGTGGATAACAATGCTGTCCTCCACCCACCAGACTACAGTTGAGTACCATTACATTTTAGAACAATTCCTTTGTTCTAAATTTCCAATGGAAATTTAAAGGTGCCATACAATATATATGCTGATTATTTCATAAAGTGTTTTAATGTATAATAGCTAGTATGTGACTTTGGTTTATTGCAAAAGATTTACAAGTCCATTTAGCATTATTTATTTTGCTTTAGAATGAAAAGTCTGCTTTTTATCATGTGACAACTTATAGAAGCCACATAGCATAGCATAGCATAAAACAACTTTGTTTTTAGCATGCAGATTTAAAAGCATATTTACTTTTAGTCTGGGCTTGCAAATAATAAGCTCTGCTTTTAGTGACCGTGACAGCTTACATAAGTGACATAGCAAATAATAGCATAGCATAGCTTAGTTTTTAGTTTTTAGTATGCATATTTACAAGCTTATTTACCACTATGTAATGTTGCTTTAGGACAATATAAAAACGTGTGGAAGCAACATTGCATATTATATCATAGATATATATCATAGATTTAGGCATATAGTTTTGTAACAAGAACATTGTAATTTTGCCTTGTAACTATGTCCATGTGTGGTTGCAACAAATATTTTTTATGGGATGATAACTGTCACAAACATCCCCACAATTTTATAATATCACAGTGTCCAGTATTACACAGTCATAGAGTATTACTAGTATTACTTTTGTTGTTGTTCGTATTAGAAACAACAATGTCAATTTAAAAAAAATGGGCTAATCATTACAGTTTACAAACACAAAGATTACATATTAACACACTAAATCTCAGTACTTTTCACATTTAAACAGCTTCAGGGCATTTAAAGGCTATTTAAACCCCATGTTTAACAGTTTCTTTCCTTTTAATGGAAAGAGAGCCTGGCAGAAATAATCATTGACTAATAAACTGAAAAGTTAATCATCAGATTAGTTGTCTATCAAAATAACCCTTAGCTGCAGCCCTTTTGACAATAAATGAATAAGAAAGCTTGACACAAAGCACATGTGATGAAGCTCTTTAGAAGTACTTTGTTTCTATCTGAATATTATTTTTATTATGGATTAATTAGTAAATTGTGTAATGAACTGACTCACTTTTGTTTTTTTAAACTCTAAAAAAAGAAGAAATTGATGAGATTTGTGTCTTGGTATCCTCTTGGCGCGATGTGCGGTTAGTGAGCTGCAGAGCTAATAGAGGAGGGTTTGAAGATTTCCTGACCACAGTGCCCACTTATGAAGAAGCAGTGACCTCAACAGCATGCAAACAGCCAGTAATTTAGACTGCCAATCATCAGACTAGATTATGAAAGAAGTGTGACTATTGGCGTTTAGGCAGTACTCTAACAGTTCTACATTTCCAGACCTAATTTCTAGCCTGGCTGACTCCAATCATGGCCGCCTACAAATAATGCATGTTCAAGGCTTTTCATTTGGATTATTACACAATTAACTAATGAGGTGAAATGGCCAAAGTGGTCCTGCATCCTTCCTCTCACTGCACCCTCATAATCACCTAATGTGTGTGTGTGTGTGTGTGTGTGTGTGTGTTTGATCTATTGTATTCAGCTCCAGTCTGAGTAAAGCTCACAGCAGATTTGGTTGGTGAGGACAAACTTGTTACTGATGGGATCAAAAGCTTGATTGTACAACGCCATCAAATTTGCTGTGCTGATGTGATGAACGTCTTTGCCAAGAAACAGCCTCCCATCTGTTTGGGTTTGAGAGCCAGTTAAAGCATTCAGTAGCCCAGAGAACGTGTAAGAACACAAACACACACACACACACACACACACACACACACACACACACACACACACACACACACACACACACAAATAGGCAGAAAATCACAATAATTCAGAGTATTTTTGTGGTAATGATATTCAGTGAATAAATATATTTGAACCAAAATTCACAAAATTCATTCTTTAAAAAATTGGTGTTAATAATAATTTTAACTGCACAATTTTAGATTTTTGAAATTCAATTCTTGAAATTTCAGTTTTAAAAAGTAGCAGGGACTTAATTTTCAGGTAAAAATATATAATAAAAAAAATAAAGCAATGCACGTAAAAACAGGTAAAAATAATAATATCATGTAAAATATAATGGAAAAATAATGTAAAATTTTAGGAACATTTTTTTGATATTCTGAAAGTGTAAACAAGTGCAGAAACAAACAGACCTTATTTGTTATACTGAAACTTCATTATCTAAAACTGTGTAGGCAAAATGTGCAACCGAATTCACCGAAATTCCGCACACTTTTTTTTCAAGAATCATAATTTCTGGTTTAAGTTTAGTTAACTGAACTTAAAGTTAACAGATTTTATGCCAGTTTTAAACATTAATAAACTCTTGTCTATTTTGTAAATAGTAATAACAAGAACAGTCTGAATCTGTATAAAACAACAATAGTGTGTAACTTGCAAATAATGTAATGTAACCAAAAGAATGTACCACAATACTAAAGTACAGATTTTTTAGTGTAGGCATTTATACTACAAATATAAAAACAAACAGAATACCACTATTATCACCGTATGCACTGTTTTATCATTAACAAAATTATGTTAGCATTACTGTCTATGATACAAAATGGCACATGTCTTGAAGATAGACCTACATAGGTCTCAACAGCTAGATGACCTATTTGACTGATGTGAAGGTAAATGTCAGAATGAAGCATCCAATGAAAGCAACTCTTTTTTGGCTGGAGCTGCTTAAGCTGAGACAAATCGTTCTCCGGTAGCCCTGCTGCGGACTCGCTCTGTGAGCTAGCCTATTTGAGTCCCTGATAAAAGAATGTACCCTGTAGAGTAACCTATTTATGAGCTCTCATCCATGGCTCCTTGACAGCACCCTGCGTTTCAGAGAAGAGTTAACCTAGTTAAGTCTGCAGGACTTTTGTTGCCACTTTCTACTCCCTCGGTGCTGCATTAACCTAGCTCCAGATAGAGCTGATGAACCTCAGTCAAGCAGATCTGGCAAACACTTACTTTCAAAAATAAAAAATTCGATTTTTCTACATTCTAATAATGTTTAAATGGTAGCACTTCCTTTTGATGGTTTTCTGTACTTAGACACATTTTAACCAACATTTACATACAGTACATGTCTATTAAATGCAAAACTATTGCAGAATTAAATGCAGAACAATTGTAATACAACGCAAATCTAAAACTAATCCTAAACCCAACCCTAGCGTAATATATCATCATGTGAACACAGATGAAGGACTAGACGATGACCAACACAGATTCAGCAACAGATTCAGAGCTTCAGTCTCTGATTTTACATCTACAAGGTGGAGCAGCTACAGTAAGTAGGAGTGTCTAATAAACTGGCACAGTAAGTGGATTTAAGTGTCTAAAAACTCCAGCAGCACTGCTGTGTCTAATCCACTCATACACACACACACACACACACACACAGCACAACACACATTAACACACCACAACTGTCAGCATCACGGTAGTGCTGAGAACGACCCACCACCCAAATAATAGCTGCTTTGTGATGGTTCTGCCCATTGAAGATCAGGGTAAAAGGAGCATAATAAAGGATGCAGAGAAACAGATACAGGACTGTAGTCTTTAATTATAGATAGAGAGTATATTATAAGAAGTGCTCCTATTTGCTCAGTGGAGCTGAAAAAATGGAAAGTGAGTGTAAAAACAGGGAGGTGGTATTAATATTATGGCTGTTTAAGTTAAGAAGCTTTCTGTACAGCAAGCATTTTTAAAGTAAGCATATGTCTTTAAAAAGGGACAAATTTAATTATTATGGTACATTTTTCAATATGTGACAAATCAGGCAAAAAGTTTAGCTTAACTGAGCATAAAAGACACTCTGGCATTCTATAAATACACAAATACTTTATTCTAGACTGATAAATCACTGCACAGATCAGCCATTGCTAGTCAAATTTCTAAAAAAAAAAAAAAATGTAAAAAAATAAAATAAAATGCTCTGGAAAAAATAATGACCATTTAAATGATGTTTCTTTGATTTTACCCAATTTAAAACCTCTGGAAAATAATCAAGAGGAAGGTGGATGATCAAAAGCCATCAAAGCAAGCTGAACTGCATGGATTTTTGCACCAGGAGTGGCATAAAGTTATCCAAAAGCAATGTGTAAGACTGGTGGAGGAGAACATGCCAAGATGCATGAAAACTGTGATTAAAAACCAGGGTTATTCCACAAAATAATGATTTCTAAACTCTAAAAACTTTACAAACATGGACTTGTTTTCTTTGCATTACTTGAGGCCTGAAAGCTCTGCATCTTTTTTGTTATTTCAGCCATTTATCATTTTCTGAAAATAAATGCTCTAAATGACAATATTTTTATTTAGAATTTGGGAGAACGAGGTCCACAGTTTATAGAATAAAAACAACAAAGTTCATTTTACTCAATTACATACCTAGAAATAAAACAATCAGAAAACTGATTCAGAAACTTTCTAGAGCTGTACATGTTCTTATATATCAGATTTAGGTTCACTCAAGCGGCTAATATTCATTGTACTGATTTATTCATAACACGGCTTCAGCACAGTGCCACATTACATGCACTGTGCGTAATTCTCAGCAGAGTGGCATGAAATAGATGGTCATCTACTATGCCTTTGGGAGACATTCCATTACACGTGGGTGCAGTCCTTCAACAGAACGCTCCGTTTGAGCCTGGCCCTTAGCTCTACGGGTCAATGGCAGCAGAAAGCCGCAAAAAAGAATTTGTTTGGCTACACGTGTCCACACTGTATCTCATTTATCTTAACAAATTATGGTCTGAAAGAGTCGAGTCATGCAATTAATCCCAATAGTGATTTCCATTTCACTTTATATAATTGGGGATGTGGGTGTAACTAATTAGGTAAGGATAAATGTATGTCAAATAAAATCAATAATGATGTGTCTCCAGAATGCAGGCTTGCAGTATGTGCAGTGCAGGTCGATGGTCTGCTGGTGTTTTACGTCCAACCTTGACATACATTTGATCAAAACATGTGTTTCATTGCTTGCAACGGTTGCCTTCAAATAATGGTAAGGAAGGTAAAGACAGGCCATTCAGAATTTAATATGCAACTTCTCTTAAGGCTGCACAAGCTCAGCTTTGATTGGGTGAGGAAAGAGCATGGTCAATTTCGAAACTGCTCCATTTTAAAGAAGATAATCTTGTATTAATTCTGATGCTGCACAACAATGCACAGTAAATGTACAGTTGGACCAGTGTTCCTTACACATCGATGATATCCTCAATATGCAAAAAAATAAGATAAACAATAAATATACTGTGATACTGCCCACCTCTACTCCAAGCTGTTCAATAAATGTATATATGAACAGTACTGTGAATCTCATTTTGAAAACACAGGGCTCTAGACTCATTTTATTTCTTATGAGCACCAGCACAACAGTTAGAGTCATTCAAAATTTTTAACTGCATCGCATTTAACATAGCAGTTTTACAGGTTCACTTATTTTTTTAAATGCTGCCCACATAGGCAATATTGACTTGTAAATGTCAATTTACAAGTCAATATTGCTGTTCAACATCAAGTCCTGTATTTAAAGCACAATTCTAAAAGAAAAGAAATTTACGGTGTTGTAGCTTAAAGTTTTGCATTGAGCTGAAACTTAAAAAAATCAATATAACTGAAATAAAAAGAAAATCTAGAGTTTTAAGGGCTTATTAATTTATTATATTAGTATGCACCTTTATTTGCCTAAATAGAAAAGGATTTATAAGATACAGTCACACCTTCCAGAGGTTACTTTTATATGATTATTAGCTTCTTAAATATGTCTTACAGAATTACTTCACTCTTTAATTCTTTAACAGAGTCAAAAGTCTTCTTCTCAAATTTCTCAAATAAAAAGAGAAGGAAACTGAACGCCCCACAGGGAACACCAACACTATTAACAAGATACTACTGAAAGAACAGAGTCAGTCTCTTGTAAAATAAGCTTGTCTGGAGGAAAACATTAGAGAAGCATCAGTTTTTAGTTGAGTAACTTGAGTAACACTGAGTGTCATTTTAGTTTGCATAAATTCAAATGTTGTAATAAAGTCTGTACAATCAATTGGATCGTTTTACAATTGTGTGAATAAACTAGAGAATATACAACGTTATCCAAGATCTGCTCTTCAACTGAACACCGACTGAGAGGGGGTGCCATACGAGAAGAGAGAGATAGAAGTAAAGAAAAAAGAAAGAAATTTAAATATAGAGATGCACGCAAAAAATGAGAGAGAGAAAATATATAAGAAATATAAATATATAAGAAATAAAGAAATAAAAAGTAAAATAAGGAATAAGTGAAGAAAATGCAAGAAAATAAGTGGTGAAGAGTGTTATAAAAAATGCATGTTTTATTAAATGTTGTATTATATTATTATGTATTAAATTCATTTTATTTTATACAATTATATGCAATGTAAGTATCTTATGTGGTTATGACAATAAAGCAATAAAGAAGCAATAAAGAAATAAAAGAATTGAGAAGTAAAAAAAAGAAAATGCAAGTAAGAAAAAGAAAGAGAGAAAGAGAGAGAGAGAGAGAGAGAGAGAGAGAGAGAGAGAGAGAGAGAGAGAGAGAGAGAGAAAGACCTCCACTTTCAGCAGCAGCAGCAGCACCATGCAAATCTCCACTATCCTGTGCTGCAGCCCCGCTGTCTCTTAGCAACGCTGGCACACCGGCGGGAGTTCAGGGCCCGAGACCCCCACATAAATTACACAGGGGGGATACAAAGAGCAGAGGATAGAGTGGGCTTCATGCAGCAGCACTGCAGACAGCCTGGACACAGCAACCCTCTGATAATGACCATATCAGTGATCATGAAGAAGAATATCAGGCATGTCAGGAACATCTTCCTCAGGTTCATCCTCTGAATCAGCGCATTTATACACACAGCACTCACACAGAGAGAAAGAGGGGGTCAGTTTATGAGAATCCGGTCCCTTACCTTCGTGTCTGGGATGCAAAACTCTTCTTCTCCTCCTTCTTCTCGTTTCTTCAAACACAGCTTTGAGCTGCTGCTGGGCTCAGCCTGGAAATCACAGCCCCTGCTCCTCCTCCTCTCCCATCAGTCCTGAATCGCTCCAGTCCTCCAGTCTGAAGCGGCAGATAAAGAAAGACTCAGCTGCTGCCATATGAATAATAATATTCTTCACATGGATCCTCAGCTGGTAGGCGAGGTTTCATGTCCAGCCTGGTCCTGCTCGCCCTGTCCAGATGTGATGGGAATGTGCTGTCCTGTCTGTTTTGCAGCTCTGACAAGCTAAGGCTAAGTGTGTGTATGTGTATATGTGTGTATATATGTGTGTGTCGGCCTCTAGCTAATTCAACGTGGAGAAAATAGTCCCTGAATCTCTCAGACAGCACTGCTTTCACAGCACCCCCGAAAAAGATACCCTCAGCCTGCATTCCCCAAACTTACCGAGGGGGCTGCTGGGAAATGTAGTTCTGAGCCACTCACTGCACCACCAATGTTGACGAACTCTCTATTAAATCAAAAGCCGATTCAATATAATGCGCCCTGAAATAGCTTTAATTTTACAATTCGAGAGCAATGTAACTCAGAAGTGTTTTTCATACCAAACCAGCGCGGAGGCATACACTGTTTTGAAACGACAAATCCCATAATGCCCTACGAACAACGGAGGGTCTTCATTGAAGACCACTGAGCTCTGTGATAGGGCACTGATTTGTCTCACGACGCGGTTTTCAGCGTGTCATTGCACGCATTCACGTTTACACGCATTTAGACACATTTAGAATGCAACACAATTACCTGTAAGCTGGCAAAAGAAGGCAAAAGTGTTGTAAAGGTAAAGATTGTGGGAAACTGGGAATTCCTCACATCTATCTCCTTTTGGACAGGCTTGAGTTAGAGCTCCAGGGTTTCGCCAGCTAACTGAATAAAGAGAGCACGCTGGCTATTCAGGACATAGCGAGCAGATTGATTACAGCGGGCTAATAGCTCTGAATGTAAAAACTGAATCTGCTTTTTCGTTGTTCTGGACATGTTTTGATAGAAAAAATCGCCTCATAGTCGTGTAACTGGTAACATAATCAGCACAGCTCATTTTCCACTGTGGGCTGGACAGGCCGAGGCTAGCCTAAACTGATTTCTCGGTCGCTTGATTTCCATCACCCTCCTCCAATCTCCACATTGAAATTCCATTAAACAGCAGGGAGAGTTTACATATGCAATGGCGCCATCGCGTGGACGAGGGTCTCCTGTTCTATAACTATTTTTATTGGGTAACCTCATACTATATGTGAGTACATCTATGGTCTATGGTTAATTTTGAATAATAAATGAAGTAAGAACATAGAAAACAAGAACTATAATTAACTATGACAATACAACTGTATTAAAGGCATAGTATTGTAGGGCAATTAACCACAGCATTACGCAGATAAAACTCTGATTTAAAAAAATATCCCAGAATTTAAAAAGATGACCATTGAGTCAAAGTTTAGAATTTAAAATATATTAAAGTTTACTGTAAAAAATAGTTTCAGAGTTTCAGCATTACAGATATAAAGAATAAACATAGATAAATAGGTACATTAGAAAAGAGTAAAAGTACATCAACGAGTCAACACATAGTATAATTATATCTCAATAGGTCAGCACATTCATAACCCAGAGAAAGAAGGAAAAAAGGAAAGAGAAAGCCAGGCGAGGGAGTGAAGACCCTTGGGCGTCTCCTCCCCTAACCCAACACAGACTTCATCCAAGCAGTTATACGTGTTTGCAAATTGCATGTTAATCAATAGGGTCCAATAAAATTGGATAGAATCTATCAATATCCCTACGTCAGCAGTGTCCAGTTAACAGCTTGTTTTCCAGTTCCTATGACATGATCAGTTCCAGCCTGTCTGGGCAACACGTTCTTATCATGGTGTTGCTCAGCTTTGTGTTGTCTCCTAGTTTATATACACTGGTCTCAGAACAGCAGTGAAGCTTCTCTGCCACTCAGGGTCATGTTCTCCTCACAGCTCTCATTGTTGATGAAAACACTCTGACCTGATTCCTGGAAAAGTACAAACAACCTCCAGAGCCTTGTCTCATTGTGACAGTTAAAAAGAGAGCAAAGTTTATAAAGCAAATTTATTAAGTAAACAATAAAATAATATATGTATATATACATGTATAAAACATTTAAGAATAAGAGTGTGAATGTGTGGTCACACCTTTCAGTTTGTATAATATTTATAGTCTTTTTTTGTGTTTGAATTCTGAGGTAAATGGCTTTTCATCTTATATAATTTACTAAACCATTTCAATAGGAACAAACTAAAGGGTATGAAACAATGTCCCTTCAAAAGAGAGACCATTCAGTTTTTCCATTATTGTTTTTTTGATGGTTCAGAAAAAATAATTCTCAGTTGGAGAGCTAGATGGATCAAGTTTAAGTAACGGCATGCAGTGGTTCATATTCTCATTTAGCATTAAAGTTACAAGTGAAATTTTAATTAAAAAAAACTAGTCAATTTTATTATGAGTTACAGCATAAGTATAATATAAATCCATTATTTAAACCATGCATATACTAGCACTTATTTTGGTGTGTTAAGTGTTCACACATTCAAAAGTCTGCCATGCTCACAGCCAGCCTAAAAAAGTAAAAAAAAAAAATCTATTTATTCTATTATTCTATAAGGTATAAGTAAAACTGTGTAATTTAACAAAATGAACAGCATCAAATTAGATGTTGGGACAGTATGGAAAATGCCATGTTCTCTCATTTACTTTTTATTTTAGCATGACAATATGACAAGCAGTATGAACCCAATATATTTAATGTTTTATCTGGTCACCTTTATTTCATTTCTATATACATCCATTCCTGCATTTCATGCCTAGGAAGAAGAAACCTTATTTAATAATGTGATTTAAAACAGGTGATGTGAACAGATCATATGTGTAAAAATAATTGAAATGTTTGAAAATTATTTTTAATAAAGCCTAAGCTGAAGGCTAATTCACAAATGCCCCATATAATTATACTGTGCTACACAGAAAACTTATGTTATTAGGCACATTTATTTAATCTTTCAAAAAATATGAGTAATTTCCATATTTTACAGGTAAAAAATGAAAGGGCTCAATGCACTCTGCATGGTCAGTAGTAACACTTATTTTTCTCACAGTACCACAGCTTGTTAACACATTTGCAGTGTTTAGATGATTTGACCCATGTTTGCACAGTAAACCACAGTAACAAACAACAAGTACAGGAATGAAACATGTAGTGAGCAATGTTAGCAATGGTATGAAGCAGGGTGTAATTAGTATACAAAGATAAACAGGACAAGCTATGGACTAAGAAAAAAGACTCAGCTTTTTGGTGAGAAATTGCTACTAGTACTCTCAGTGTTCAGTGATCTGTGGGAACTGCTGAAGGAGAGAGGTTTTAAAAAAGGGTTGTGTCAATGGGGAGAAGAAACTGAATTAATTTCCAAATTTGGACACACCTTCTCATTTAAAGTTTTTCTTTACTTCTTTATTTAATTTATTTTCTACATTGTAGAGTAACATTAAATCTATCAAACGAATTAAGGGACACATATGGAATTGCGTAGTAAACAAAAAAAAGTATAAAACATATTCTGGTTTGTTTCACATGTTTTGTTTACAACAAAATCCTGTATAGCGTATGTCTTAAATATTACATTTACAATGTAAAGAATAATTTAAAAACAAAAATATATATTTAAAGAGAAAAGGTGTGTCCAAGCCTTTGACTGATACTTTATATGTGGCTAATTGTTTTATTAATTAATTTATTATTTTTTAAGGATTTTTAAAGCATTTTTTGTCTTTTAAATAAATCTGAAATATGAATTTTGTAAGGCTTGTAGCGGGCTGGACTTTTCAGCAGGCAAATGGCAGGGCGACTATGACACAGGGCTAACAGCAGGAAGGACCCCCGTCGTTCGAGCGGCGTTTGAACACAAAACGCCGAACGAACAAAAAGTTTCTCATCGGGTGAAAATCTGCACCATCCTGCCTGCTGAAACGGTAAAACCCTGGCATACACCGCCAGCGCCAGTTAAACGGCGATATTATAGCCATATATGTGTCATGATGCGGTTTAATATCAAGTTATCTCAGAATTCTGCGTTAGCTTCACTTGCTAGCAGAGGCTGAGCGGGTAACCGGGGTTTCAGGCTGTTATTAACAGCGCGGAGTTTAATAATACTGCAGTATAAAGACACGTTAACCTAATATACGTGCAGTTTTTACGTGTTGTGGGTATTTTATGGGTAAAGTATATACATTTAGTTTAATAAACCAACATTCTGACTAGCGGCTAAGCGAGCTAACCCATTCATTTGAGGTGGTTTAGCTAGCTAATGCTAGCAAGCTTGTAGTTTACATAGATAACTAGCTAGCCAGCTGTGCCCCTAGTAACAGTAGGTTAGCTACTTTTAGTTTATTTTTTTTAAACCTGATCAATTAGGCACGTTAGGTAGATTACATCTGGAGAAAAACAAGACTTTATTAGCTTTCAAAATTTCTCTGTTTGCAGCCCAGAACGTGTGCACTGCTTTCTTCTGTTGATCTCACATGAGGCCTCTTTCTGGGTTTCAGGTGCAGCAGTAACTTTCTTCATCCAAGCCTGAGGGGGCCCAGAGACATCCACCATGTTTCTGTACAACCTGACATTACAACGTGCCACTGGCATCACTCATGCCATCCATGGGAACTTTTCAGGTATACGGTCTTCGTTTTTCCATGTTAAATATGTGATTTGTAATGTTTAACTCTAGAGGTGTAGCCCTGCCCCCACAGGCTTGCATTGTGGGCACTAGACCTGATGGGTGTCTCTCTCTTACCTTAATGTGCACCTCACTCTGGAAAAGGGGGAAATCTGGATTCATCAGACCACATGGCCTTTTTCTGTTGCTCCAGAGTCTTTGCCAGTTAACCTCACTGATGAGTGGTTACACAGTTTAATCCTAATCCCTTGAGTTTCCTTCACATTGTGCATGTAGAAATGCTCTTACTTTCACTAATAAACATATCCCTGAGTTCTAGTAAATATTTAATGGGAGGCACTTACCATTTGCTTATTAAAAAAAAGACTGTACTGGTATGTTAAGATGTTGATCTTATTAATTGAGAGAGTTTGAGACCCCCATTTCTGTCTTTTTTTTTTTTTTTGTTTTTATTGATTTTTAGGTTTTTAAAACTTCTTTTAAAGCAAACATTTTTTTTTTAAATGTACCAAGAATTTGAAAAATGGGAAGTTTCTATATAATTACATTTAGCAATGGTAAAAAAAAAAAAAACTAAGGAACTTTTTCAAACTACTAGGGGTACATATTTTATAATTGGAAATAAATGCCCTTTATCAAATAAATAACCTTTAAATCCTTAATTTAATGTAACTGTTCACCTGTAGTTTAGTTTAATAGTTTCTCCAGAAGGGGGTGGAAGTAGCACTGTTAGCTTAAGCAAATCCACATCAAACACTTTGCTTGCAATTAACTGTATGACGTTCTTTGTCTCTAGGTACGAAACTGCAAGAGATTGTGGTTTCCCGGGGAAAGATTCTAGAGCTGCTGCGTCCTGATGCCAACACAGGCAAGGTTCACACATTGCTCACCATGGAGGTGTTTGGCATCGTCCGCTCCCTCATGGCCTTCAGGCTCACTGGTGGCACGAAAGGTTAGTGTGAATGTTGAAACTGAGTTAGTTTGTTTACAGTTCAATATAATTTTGGGTAAACCAGCCGTAAGATCTTGTTAAAGTTGCTTGCGAAACTAAATGTAAAATTACTGATCAGGTAAATTGCTGATGTGTGGTTTATTCAATGTAATAAAAAAAAATGGTTTGTTTATTGGACTGTGTCTCTTAATTTTAAGACTACATCGTGGTGGGAAGTGACTCGGGACGTATTGTTATCCTGGAGTACCATCCTTCAAAGAACATGTTTGAAAAGGTGCACCAGGAGACTTTTGGCAAGAGCGGATGTAGACGCATCGTTCCCGGGCAATTCCTGGCTGTGGACCCTAAAGGCAGAGCTGTAATGATAGGTAAAATTCTGGTTCTTTGCTAAGTGTTTTATATTTAAGGTGGTTGTTTTATCTGTCTTGGGTTTGAAGAAGCCCTGTGGCATTGTTAGTATGTACACTAACAGCTAGTCTAACACTGCACTTTTGATGCACTTTGATATAAGCTCAAACTAAGGGATAAAGGCCACAACACTGTCTTAAACATGCTTTTTAAATGTGATTGGAAAATACAATGCTACAGAAAGTGTGGATTGCAAGTACCTTGTAAATTTATGTATTTCAGGCTCACTTAAGATATCACTCCTGATTCACATGTTATTATCTGTGAGCAGTTTAATTGTGTGAAACAAAACATTGAGGATAGAAGGATTCCACTTAAGTTTAGATTTGTGCAAAGTTTGACTTATATTAATGTATAGATTATGTGCTGCAATTTTGATTTCATAACTATTTACACTTCAAGGTCATTGCATTGTGAATCACCATTTCTCTTTACGAGCAGTGAATGGAATGTTCATGCGTCTGAGTTGTATTGTTTATCATCCCCACAGGTGCCATAGAGAAGCAGAAGTTGGTGTATATCTTGAACAGAGATGCTGCAGCTCGTCTCACCATCTCCTCTCCGTTGGAAGCACACAAGGCCAACACCCTGGTCTACCATGTGGTTGGGGTGGATGTGGGCTTTGAGAACCCCATGTTTGCCTGCCTTGAGATGGACTATGAGGTAAGATGACTACTACTACTTGAGGACTTAACTTTTTGTGGTGTGATTCTCTTCACGCTTCTGTTTTTGAGGACTTGTTAATGTACGCACTGGCGTAGGAATAAAGATCACCTGTATGTGTGTTTTCAAAGGTAGATCTGTGGTGTTTTATTGAAATGATGAGTTTGTTCATGTCTCTTCTCTGACCAATTACTGGAGAGAATGTAAAAAAAACCTCTGATCACTGAAAGTACACAGTATTGTCAACTGCATAAAACATGAAGCGTTCTTCTCATTACTGTTTTGTACTGCACCCTTGTCTTGTTTAGGAAGCTGATAATGACCCCACAGGAGAGGCAGCAGCCAACACACAGCAGACTCTGACCTTCTATGAGCTTGACCTGGGACTCAACCATGTTGTGCGCAAGTACAGTGAGGCTCTAGAAGAACATGGCAACTTCCTCATCACAGGTAATTCATGATATGACCCCCTTCCCCCTTTCCTTAGTCTCCTGGTTTCATGACTGGTTCAGAAAACACTTTTCTGATTTCTGGTTGAGTGTGTGTCACTTCTGGTAGTGATGTTGAAATGATGAATATCTTCATGTCTCTTCTCTGATTGATGCTGAAGAGAACATTTAAGCTATCTGATCTCTACTCACTTAATCTGGTTATATATATGCTGATATCTTGATACTTTACTAATTCTTCCCTGTGGCTTTGTGTTGAACAGTACCCGGTGGCTCAGATGGCCCCAGTGGAGTGCTCATTTGCTCTGAGAATTACATTACATACAAGAACTTTGGGGACCAGCCAGATATCCGTTGCCCAATTCCTCGCAGAAGGGTGAGTATTTGAGTGCTTCTGCACCAGACACAGGGTTTCAGGAGTTAAGCCAGATTTTATTCCACTAGCCTCAAACTGACCCACTGCCAATTGAAATGATGAGGTTTTCATGTCTCTTCTCTGACAAATCCTGGAGACACTTAAAACTTCTGATCTCAAAAACTGTGTCGTAACTCTGACTTACAGGCATAAACAAATTCAAAGTATTGTGTGGTCTTCGTGGTTGTTCCTGTGTTGCTTGTTTGTGGCACAATGGATATGATGGAAATAAGCATTGTTTTAAGAATTTTGTAGTAGCAGTTATTGGAACTGGTCCAATCCACATCCTGTTTCTTTTTGTTCTATATCAGAATGATCTGGATGACCCTGAGAGAGGCATGATCTTCGTCTGCTCTGCCACACACAAGACCAAGTCCATGTTCTTCTTCCTGGCCCAGACTGAGCAAGGAGATATCTTTAAAGTTACCCTCGAAACAGATGAGGAGATGGTGAGAACTTTTATAAGTTTTAGTTACTATGGTATTTTTCACTTGGCCTATAAAAAAAATTACAGGCATAAAACTCTGACGGTGAATTTACACTGCTCCGACGCGACAACGCACATGGTCGCACTACCCCCCTCCAACCGGTCGCATGTGGGCGTGACAAAGGCTTTCCCTGCGTCGTCCAATTAAATTGTTTTAATAAATGGGAAATGCTTTTTATATAAGCTATTATTATTTCCAATAATTAATAAATATAAATGTGTCTTTATAGATATAAATGTTTGAATGAGCTTCATTACACTGTCTAGTGAGCATTATATAAGCGGACAAAAGCAAACTTTTCCAATTAAATTACATATTAATATTTAAAAAACCCACCAGAGACTCCAACAATCACAGCAGCCTTTCTCCTCGCTGACAGAGTCCCTGTGAATCAGCAGGGATTTTATAAAGAACAGGGAAGCCTGAAACTTCTCTTCCAGGCTTCTCTGGACGCTTGAAAGCGGAACTAAAATGTTTTCACGCGCTGCGCTGAGGACGTGTTACAGGCCAACACCTGCTCTCTGATTGGACAGACGCATTGCGTTGGACGGATTCATTTGCATGAAGTTGAGCCGAGCTCAACTTTTCATCGCATCGCATCGCATCCCCCGCTCTCGACGTATCGGACCCATGATGCACCGCGCGACTGCGTCTGACGGAGGTGGCGCTTCCCATTAAAAAATGAATGGGATCAGTCGCTGTGCGTTGTCGCGTCGGAGCAGTGTAAATTCACCGTGAGCCCATTTGACAGTACAGTACACACTCTAGCACCTAGAAACAGTCTGTCCCAAGTGTCTACAATAATCCAGTGGGCAACACACCTTCCTTCACACTTTGTATTTCTCCAACCTGTTGACACACCATCGCTGTGCTGAAGACTTAGGATCACACACTCGCTCTCACAAACAACTTATGACATGTTTGAAATATGCAGCTACATTTTCTCCATCAATGTTCTTGTTAAACTCAGTAACTTAATATGCAATAAAGACCACACTACACTATTATTACTGCCCCCTCCCCAAAAACAGGGGACTACCAGCATTAATTAAATTGTACTTAAAATTCTTCCATGGTTGGTGGGTCTGTATTACACAGATGAGCTGTTTCATAAACTCCTGGTGATCCTTGCCTAAGGGGTTTAGTAAGAGCAGATAGGGGGCGCTTATGAACCTTTAGATCAGCAGGGTGAGTCTAGGAGACACACACACACACACACTCAGACTACAGGTGTACCATGTGAAACTGAGGATGACTTTGTTCTGCATAATGTTCTGCTGGGTTCCTGCATTTTTGTGGATGCTTTTTTGGTGTGTGCTGTGTGCATGGTTTTAATGTTTTTACTGATTGGTGTAGGATCTAAATCTAAAATAAAATAAAAATGTGGCTTAGTCATTTTGTGTGAATATGAAATGGTTATTTGACCGTACGAAAGCGGGCACTTCTTTGGCTTCCAGTGTGGTCTGGTGAATGTGGTGGGGAAAGAAAATCTGTTCCCAGAATTTTTGATTTGTGTTTTAAACATTGTATTACGGCAATTGCCCACAAGTATACAGACGACGAAAACTGAGAATGTGTAACTTATTTGGAAAGAGCCCCAAGTTTCATTTTTAATTATGTACCATTGCTACATAACCTGCTTTGTCACTACCTCCTAGGTCACTGAGATAAGGATGAAATACTTCGACACTATCCCTGTGGCCACAGCCATGTGTGTGCTGAAGACTGGGTTCTTATTTGTGGCGTCAGAGTTTGGAAACCAGTAAGTTGCAACACACAATCTCTCCTGAATGTCAAACAAAAGAAAGGTCCTAGGAATTTTCTGAATGATCTTGTTCATTTCCTGTAAACATGCTACTCAAATACAGTTCAGTCTTGATTCTGGCAAAGTGGATTATAAAACATTGGTATTGGACACATTTTTTTTTCCCACTTCAGTGCCATTCTGTAGTCTCTTATTCAGCGTATACACCCACCTGCTCTGTGGTAGTGGTTCTATTATGTGGTTAAACTTTGTAATCTTTGAGTGATGATTGTTTAGTCTCAAACAGTTTGTAAACCAGACCTCCTGTAATTTGAACTCTTTCTCTTTTTGGCCACACGCACTCTTACACTCCCGCAGAGCTGTCTCTTTGTGTCTCATCTTTATTTCTGTGTTTAGTTACCTGTACCAGATAGCTCACCTGGGTGATGACGATGATGAACCAGAGTTCTCCTCTGCCATGCCTCTAGAGGAGGGAGACACCTTTTTCTTTCAACCTCGACCCCTAAAGAACCTGGTGCTTGTGGATGAGCAGGAGAATCTGTCTCCAATTATGTCCTGCCAGGTGAGCTTGTGTGCAAGTTAGGAAGGTGCAGGTGTTCTTTTTTATATATATGTGTATATATGTGTGTGTGTGTGTATATGTATATATATATATATATATATATATATATATATATATATATATATATATATATATATATATATATATATATATATATATATATATAATTTTTTTATTTATTTACTTATTTTTTTGTTAGTTTTAGTAGTTCTAATGTGAGTACGTGCACTGCTGTTAATGGAAAATGCAGTTATGCAGACTGTGAATGGATAAATTTTGTAAGGGTTGCCAGTCGAACTCATCTTTAATTTACATTCTCAATTTCTATCATCATGCTTTTAAATATTACATGGGCATGTTTGTTTGTTTATTTATTATTATTATTATTATTATTATTATTATTATTAATCTTTATTTATTTATTTATTTTAATATGTAAACTTCCCTGTGTATGTGTAGTAATTTTATTCCACCCTGGAACATTGAGAGCCCAAACACACAAGTTTAGCAAATAAAAAAGCTTGTAGAATATTTCATTAATAGTAATCAAGGTAAACACGACCATGACGGGCAGTGGGATATGACTTCGTTTTGTGACAGTAAAAAAAAAAGAAAAGAAAAAAAAAATAGGAATATCATTGAAAAGTTACTTTATTTCAGTAATTCAGTTCAAACTGTGAAACTCGTATATATGTATTACACATAGTGATTTGTTTTAAGCATTTATTTCTTTTATTCAGGTGATGGCTTACAAACAATGAAAACCCAAAATACTGGGTATGTAAGTGTTTTAAGGTTTTGAGATGAATATTGGGACGTTCCTATCATGGGAATGTCGCTGTCTTTTTGATAAATGCGGAGGTAGTCAGATTTAACTAAAATTTGGAACAACACCGTCATGTTTGTTCACATGAACGTTCCATCACTAACGTCTTGTTCCATGCTCGGGCACTGATAGCGCTCACACTACATGCGTAACGTGCTGGAGGTTAAGTGAACCGTGCTCTGGCTCTCTCCTTCCAGTGTTCAGTGTGCCGTGCCTGGGCACACTAGTAAAATGAGCTATGCTTTGGAAGGCATGGCACAGATTGCATTGTGTGAGTACAACCTAAGAGTCCCCGGATTAACTTTATATAAAGCGCGTTTTTTCAGTCCTGGTCCTGCATCCCCGTGCTCTGCACACTTAGCAGGAGTTAAAGCTAAGAAATCCTAAAAAAAAAAATGCAGGGCAGAATTGTGCAAATAAAATAGTACCAAAGTTTCTCAGTAAAAGGAGAAATGTTATATTAATTAAGCATACTTCTATTTGTTTAGTGAAATTCAGTATATAATAAGAAATTGGTCTTTTTTGTGGTTATTGTATGAAAAAACAATATTTAAAAATCAGTCTATGTATTTTATAGATATATAGAGAGAGAGAGAGAACACTTTTTTTTTTTTGGGTCCTATCATAACATCAAGTGCTATAGAAACACATGCCTGTGTATTTTCAGCATATGTACTGTTCTTCTTTTAACACAGGATATGAAGATAAGATCAGATCTTTCAGGATATGACCTCAAGCAACAAACAACAAATGAGACTTTTATGGTTCTACAAATTTAAACCAAGCCAATGCCAACTGCAAACACCTTTTTTAAATTGTGTACAGCACTTAAGCATTTAATACGGTTTTATTTTCTGAACATTAGACATATAATGAAGTGGCATTGGGCATGGTGCCAAGAGGTTCATGTTTGTCAGTTCTAGAGACACCAAACTTTTCTAGACAAGACAAGCAGTGTTTCAGTTGCAATGAAGCCAATGAAAGGTACCTAAATAAATGTATTAGAAAGGGGTGTCCTAAAACATTGGACACAGTGTATTTTGGCCACTTTGCTGCCAGGGATTGCACATTACCATTCAAATTTCTCACTTTTGTTAATCCCTCTCGACTTCTCCCACTTCCATCTTCCTGCAGATTGCTGATTTGGCCAATGAGGACACTCCTCAGCTGTATGTGGCGTGTGGAAGAGGACCCAGGTCAACTTTGAGGGTTCTAAGGCATGGGTTGGAGGTGCGTTAGTTTGATGTTTTTTACTATAATGGAGATTTTGTATTTAGCAAGCCGTAAATGTTTTGTTAATTGCAAACATTTTTTTCAGGTTTCAGAGATGGCAGTATCTGAACTTCCTGGTAACCCCAATGCTGTGTGGACCGTTAGGAGACATGTAGAAGGTATACAGCCTTTTCCCAGCCTTATTTTACAGTGTGTTTTTTATATATATATATATATTTTTATATATACTTACATTTCTAAATTATTTACTGCATTAATCACTGTCTGTGATCACAGGGCACATTATAGTAATAGTGGCAAGTATTGACCATATTATCCCTCTAGTCTGGACTCTATCCTCTACAATAATTTTGTTTATCCCAATTATTTAACACTTTATGACCCTTATAAAATGCTTTATAATACTTGTAATTATTTAGATGTTGACAGTCTAAATACTGGCTTATCCTCCTCAGTGGTCACTTTTCACCAAGTGATCTAGTGATATTACAGAAAAAAGGGTAGTCTTTCACAAATTATACAATAAATCGGTAATTATTATACCACTCCAGCCATTAAAATGCCAGTTATGATTTTTAATATTGAATAAATTTTTTTAAAGTGCAATTACTCTTTCAGGCAGTTTGTCATCATTCTTTAAATGTGTCTTAAAATAATTTACAAAAGAACAAACACTGCCTCAAAAGACACCCCTATGTTTAGTGTGTGCTCTTCAGTAGGACACCTGCTGCTGATTTTTATCTAGAACACAGTGCAGATCTGACCAGGCTAGATGCAACATGTAGGTTTTTGTCTGTGTATACAGAGCTTATGTAGAAACCTGCATCTCAGATTTATGCAGCTTTAGACCTTACCTTTTAGACATGCTCTCGCTTGTGAAGGAAGTAGGAAACTGAATATTTAACATTTCTTTCTCAAATGACTTTCCTCTGGCTGCCTGACAGTGTTTTGCAGTGCACTGTGGGTAATGAATTCCCTGCCAGCCTCTGTTCCTTGAAATCATGTGATCTCTGCTCTGCTTATTTTGTCGCTTGTGTGAGTCCCCTGAGCTGAGTGTGTGAGGAAGAGAGAGAGAGAGAGAGAACGTTGATTCTCTCTTGAAATCAGAGTCTGGTTATCTTTATTTGCAGTGTGTGTACATAGACAATAAATAAATGTCTTTGGTTACACATTAGCTGAAAGGAGGTCATGATAGGCATTTCACACATGCACCTTAAATAGACGGTTGCATGCAAGAAGCCATTTCTGTAGACTTTCTGTAGAAATAATTAGCTTATCTGGTTTGTCTTCTGCAGAGCCTGATTAATTGTATTTAAGCCTCTCTAATAATCTGGCTTGCAGTTGTTGTATCTCTTCTAGACCTCAGCTATTATTGCTTTCCTTTATGTTGTGAACTGGAGAATCAACCACTTGTTATCACTTAGTCATCTTATTATAACATTTTCCTGTTAATTGTTTTTAAGGCAGATGCTATGAAGAGCTTGTTTTTTCCCAAAAATTACTATTATGCCAATAAATCACATTTTGGCTATTCCAGATCTGGCTAGTATATCCCAGAGCAGTTCAAATGTTAGAAATCCTCTTATTTGCTCCTTCCTCCCTTTGTCTTTATACGAAGCCCCATCTTAGGGTGAGATATTGCAGATTTGAAGTGGATTTATTTAAAAAAAAAATAATAATCAAATCATCTATAATTAAGATGCACAGATAGGTGTAAGAGAGCATGTTTAAATAAGGAATGTTTCATTAGATTTATATATATTATTTTATTTGTGCAAACCTGTATATGTTTGTAAAAACAAACCTGTAAAAATTACTACATTGTGTGTAGGTGGATGAAATGACCCTAAAATATTACTAGATTTTGTTGTACTTTTGCAATAATTGCATTTTTGGTGATACAGAAAAGCTGAAATTATATTTTCAAGAACAATTTTTTTTTGTAGGTGAAATGTTAAAACATTTATCCGAAACTGAAGTTGTAAAGATATAGATAGATAGATAGATAGATAGATAGATAGATAGATTCTGGTGTCCTTGGTACCACCCCAACCGTGTGTGTGTGTAATAAATATAATATATATAATAAATTAAATGAGAAATTGTAAAAAAAAAAAAAAAAAAATGTAGAAATTCATACACAATGTAATTTAGCAAATAATTGTGCTATATATATATATATATATATATATATATATATATATATATATATATATATAGCACAATTATTTGCTAAATTACATTGTGTATGAATTTCTACATTTTTTTTTTTTTTTTATATATATATTTATTTATTTATTTATTTATTTATTTTTTTTTTTTTTTTTTTTTTTTTTTTTTTTTTCCCCTGTGAATTGTAATGTAAAGATACTAGAAAATGGAAGGAAATTATTGGGGACTGTAAGAACATAGGGCTGATGTGTGATATTTTTCTTACGTCATTATGCTTTGTTAACCAAAGCTGTGGTAACTGTCGTTCGCTTATTCAGTCAGTATTTAGACATCGCTGTAAAACCATCTCACACCATAGTTTCCTTCTTCATATGGGACAAATTGACTAATGTCCGGTTTCCATTTCGCAGACGAGTTTGATGCCTACATCATTGTGTCCTTCGTTAACGCCACACTGGTTCTGTCTATCGGGGAAACTGTGGAAGAAGTGACAGATTCTGGTTTCCTTGGTACCACCCCAACCCTGTCCTGTTCACTACTGGGAGAGGATGCTCTGGTGCAAGTAAGTCCTGTAACCATTTTTGCACAGCCTTTTCAGAGTGGCCTTTGTTTTCTGGCTGTTGTGAACATTGAGAGCGCAAGTTCAGATGCAACAGCAGACACAGCCTTGCTTCCCATCCACAACTCTGCTGCCCATTCACAGTGTAGTTAGTATTTAATACTGTTATACTGTTGCGTTGGTGACTTGGTTTGCATTATACTTCATGTGACACAAAAATAAATGAATGCTTACCCATAATGTTTTATTATTTTTTTTTATCAAGCAGTTAGCACCTGAATTATCTGGGTAATTCAGCACCATTTTTCTAAAAACTCCAGACATTAATCTGCATACATTATCACATCATACAAACAAACAGCCAAACTATAACGTGCAGTGCCATCAGTCTGTTATCAAAGATAAGAGATAATGATTTATCTCAGAAAACCTGTTTGCATTTGGCCAGACATTTCAAGTTTCAAGTATGCTGATGTTGGCCCTGCCCACCCTGTGTAGCAAGAGTCCACTTCATGTAATTTGCATCATTCTAAGAATGTATAAAGAGCTTTGATTGCATTGTGAGCTTGATTTAGCTGCTAATTAAACGATAAAACATTATGCTTCTGTGGTTGATTGCTATTATGGCATAGAGCTGTGCAGTAGGTGGGCTGAATTTGACATTGAGGATCAAACATAGAATAGAAAAGAGAGAGTTCTGGAGGTCTTATCTTCTATTCTCTTCTTTTCCATTACCCTCTGTCCCTCTGCTAGGTTTATCCAGATGGCATCCGCCACATCAGAGCCGATAAGCGTGTGAATGAGTGGAAGACTCCGGGGAAGAAGACTATCGTACGCTGCGCTGTCAACCAGCGGCAGGTTGTCATTGCTCTGACTGGAGGAGAGCTGGTCTACTTTGAGATGGACCCGGTAAGCCTGCAGCATTAGCTGGACAGCTGGATTGTTCAAGAGAGCATCTCTTTTGTACAAGGAAACAAAAGACAGTTTAAATCTACTGAACGTGCAAATAGTAGTATGGTGCAAAAAATAAAAGGCAGAGGCAAAATGTGCAATAAATATAAATACAAGGAACATAAATATCTAATTAGGTATATGGTAAATGTAACAAGATGTAGACCCTCACAAAAGACTTGTACTTGAATTGAACAATCTAATTCAAATCACGGCATTTTGGTCTGATATGCAATCTGTGCATGCTCAGTGCCACCAGTTCCATGTGGCATCTACCCATTGCTACAACAAAACAAACACGTACACCGTAGCCATGTAACTCCACACTGACCTCCCCAGTGACCTATGGCTATATTCATCCCCACTGGCACTGTTAATACATGATAAGTGCCAACAGTTTAA
Source organism: Astyanax mexicanus (assembly GCF_023375975.1). Classification (NCBI taxonomy): domain Eukaryota; kingdom Metazoa; phylum Chordata; class Actinopteri; order Characiformes; family Acestrorhamphidae; genus Astyanax; species Astyanax mexicanus. Next base: position 23,353,496 of record NC_064416.1, on the reverse strand, counting down.
GTTGTTTTCCACACACCTTTCTACCACACTGTAATAACATACGCAAAAATACATTTGTTAATCTTCCACTACACTACATCTGCACAATTGTTCACACTGTGAACTAGTTAACAGACTAGATTTTTTAGCTATTTTCTGACAGTTCCTGCACAGCTACATAAAATAGTTTGTTATATGAATTATATATTATAGGTTAAAATGGCTTCAATTTTCTGTACATTTTGTGGATAACTACCTATTAGTTTCTGGAAAAAAAAGTTAGATTATTTGATTATTAGATTTTTAGTGCTGGTGGCCTGAATTCCTGTGTGGTTCGGTAACATTTCCTGCTCAGGCACACCGGAGTGATTTAACAGTTAGTTGGATTGCTGGGGCTTGAAAGTAACTGCACTGTACTGCAGGCTTTAGTTTGCTATAGAGGCCCCAAATATTGAGCAACCAAACATTTTTGACTGTTAAATGGCAACATAAAAGTACAAATAAAGTTTATTTATATATTTTTTTTATTTTTATTTATTGTAGGTTGTCATTGTATATTTATTGTAGGTGTTTTTTCCCAACTGTAAAACTTAACCATAGCTAGTTAGAGCCACCCTTCTCTCTCCTGTCTTCTTCCTGTGCTCTCTGTTTCAAAAGTCCCGTGCTGAGTTTTGTAATTGCAGTTTTATGACCTTTCTAAAACAGTGGCAATTATGCATGTGTTGAGGGGAAAATACTGCTTTGATGGTATGTCTAATGAAATGTTAAAAATATTCAGTCTTAAAATAAATAGTTAAAAAATGTTAGCTTTAACATTTTTGTGTTTCAAAGAAAAAAAATTGTGTAGGCTGTTTTTTAATTTTATGCAATGGTGGAAAAAAGCAAAATTGCTGAAATCCTGACAAAAAAAAGCTATGCTTTCGCACTTGAATTGACTCTTATTTTGAGTGTGGTGATCTTTTCTCTTTTAACAATGCTGTGTGTCTGTCTGCAGTCAGGCCAGCTGAATGAATACACAGAAAGGAAGGAGATGTCTGCAGACGTGGTGTGTATGAGCCTTGCTAATGTCCCTCCGGGTGAACAGCGCTCACGCTTTCTGGCTGTGGGTCTGGTGGACAACACTGTGCGCATCATCTCTCTGGACCCCTCGGTATGTTCTCTCCATCTGTGTTCTGTTCTCTGATTACTGTCTCTTTCCTTTTAGCTTTCAGTCTAGTGTCCACTTTTAAACTTGAATCACTGTCCTAACAGCCTCTGTAAGAGTGTTTGATTTGGTCTGTTTAAAATAAAAATAGCGTTGCCATGATTGAAACAGTGTTACTTAACATTTCTGAAGCAGATGCATATTTCTCACTCTGTTTTGTGTTTGTGTGGTACAGGATTGTTTGCAGCCACTGAGTATGCAGGCTTTGCCTGCGCAGCCAGAGTCCCTGTGTATTGTGGAAATGGGAGGCGTGGAGAAGCAAGATGAGCTGGGCGAGAAGGGCACCATTGGCTTCCTCTACCTTAATATTGGTCTACAGGTAAAAACAGATTTCTGCTGTATATTGCACAGCTTTTGCTCTTGATTGGTTCAGCTATTTTCTACAAAATGATCATGCATTGGTCTTTTATGTTTAAATTCTCTCTGTAATGAATGGCTGACATGTCTTGTCTGTATCTGTCAGAACGGTGTGCTGTTGCGTACTGTGCTGGATCCTGTAACTGGAGACCTGTCTGACACTCGCACCCGCTACCTGGGATCTCGTCCTGTCAAGCTCTTCAGGGTGCGGATGCAGGGCCAAGAGGCTGTAAGTACATATCGGAGAATATGCCTTAGGGAAGGGCGTTAATGTTAAATTTGATATTAGATTAATACTCAATACTGCAGCCTTCAGCCTGCAGATTGTTCCTTCAGTGTGTGTGTGGTAGTCTTTTGTCAGTGTGAAGCCCAGATTTACATCCCTGTATGGATTTATTTCTCTGTTGACCTTAGTTAAATGTTGCAGAGTACAGTAAAAGAACTGTCCTGTCACACCGTAGCAAAAGTTATTTTGGTTAGAAATGTTAGAGGTGTAGGTAAGGGGTATGAGTTATCAATGTGTTGTACCTGTTGGCTTAAGGTACTTCATTAACAATACCTTGGTAAGCTAGTAGGCTTGCATAGTCAGACTTTGCAGAGCTGTTGCTCTGATGCATACAGTTTTTGCAAAAATCAAGACCAGAAAACAGCATTTTATTATTTTTCACTAGTCATGAGTGGCCAGGGATTGTGCAAGTACAAGTGTAGAACTTTCTCAGCAATAATTGATGCCTGCTGTGTTCTTTTACAGACACAAAATATGGTTAAAGCTGCTTCTACTCTGTAACAGAACTATGTTTAAAATACTTAAAATGCATAATTAAAAATGTGACATTAAGCTGGGTTTAGGTTGTAAACAACTCCATCTATATAAACCCTTTAGCTTAAAAATGTGATGCATTACTTTTGCATTGTCAGCCAATGTTATGACCAGTTAAACTAAGTTTACAAGTTTTAATATGTTCTGTTTAGCCCTTTCTTTTTTTTTTAAGCAAATATTGTTACACAGTTGGCTTGGCTAGCTCACTAGGGCTAACCATGCCCTGCGACTTGCTGCTAATCATGCAAGAGAAACTCTGTCAGAGAGGACTGTCAATACAATACAAGTTGTGTTGAATGTGTTGAATAACTCGTGTGATAGAAATGCCACCTACTACAGTCTAGTTCTTCTGTAATACATTTAAGGGGATTGGGAAGTTAAGTGTGTGGCTGCAGTGTATTGGATGAGAACACAGCTCTCCCCATGGCAGATTAGCTTTAAATTTCATGGCCTGGGGCAAAACTATCTTGCCTGTAACATGAATTAAATATGAGTCAGCCTGGATAAGAGTATCAGCCAAATGTGGATAATTTTAAGTTGGTGCTACCATGTTTATTTTACCTTCTCAGGTGCTGGCCATGTCTAGCCGGTCGTGGCTGAGCTATTCATACCAGTCCCGTTTCCATCTGACTCCACTTTCTTACGAGACGCTGGAGTATGCCTCAGGATTTGCATCAGAGCAGTGCCCTGAAGGAATAGTTGCCATCTCCACCAACACACTGAGGTAAAACCCCCTTTTCCTGTAAGCCTTTGCTTATGCTTAGTTCTTAAGATCTAAATGATATGCTTTTTTTTGCTAATGTTATGGCTAATGCAACTCCAGTTATTTTAAAATTGTTCATTCATTTCCAGTATCTTCTTTGGTAATAGCCTTACTGTATGTGACTTCTGTGGAATTTAGTTTGGTTTAAGGAATTCTTGTGGTCTACTCCTGGATTCATTTTAGTGCTTATTGTCATAATCAGTCTTAAATTGCTTAATTTCTTATTGGACTGTTTGGGGTGAGTCAGTTTATTGAGGTTTGTTCCACCGTAGTTGTAGTTAGTCTAAGGCACACTGATCAGATGTTTACAAATAGTAACAATCTGAAAATGTAATTGTATATATAGACAACAAGCTTATATAAAGTACTTTTTCTTCTATTAATAAATATTTTAGATATGCTGTGACCATGCTTATGGATTTTGACCTCACTGTCAATGATGGGTTGAACTTCTCTTAAAGACCGCTTTGATTCTCTCCTGCTAGAATTCTGGCTCTAGAGAAGCTTGGTGCAGTCTTCAACCAGGTGGCCTTCCCACTCCAGTACACACCACGCAAATTTGTCATTCAGCCAGAGACCAACAATCTAATCCTCATAGAAACGGACCATAATGCCTACACAGAGGCCACCAAGGCCCAGCGTAAACAGCAGATGGCTGAGGTGAGAGCTGCCCTTTTTTTTTTTTTTTTTTTTTTAATAGATCCACAATTGATGTGCTTTTTTGACATTTGGCTGATTTTAATAGTGCATGCTGTGTTTATCTCCTTGTCTTGCTTAGCAGCTTATGTCAGTTGGTAATTCTGCATCATGAGTAAGAACTGCACTAGTGTTCATTGACTTTGTGTGTTGAACACTGCTGCGATCAGAGCCAAATAAGGGTCATGAGAACTCTGTGCTTTGGAATTTCCTGTGCAACATTTTAGGCCTTTTTAAGTGTCCGAATCAAAGCTCATGGCAAAGATAGCAACTCTAAGATATTCTCTCTCTCTTCTCTTTCTTCTGTAGGAAATGGTGGAGGCAGCAGGAGAGGATGAAAGGGAGTTGGCTGCAGAAATGGCTGCTGCGTTTTTGAATGAGAATCTCCCTGAAGCAATTTTTGGTGCCCCTAAGGCTGGATCAGGACAGTGGGCATCACTGGTGCGCCTGGTCAATCCTATTCAGGGGAACACCTTGGACTTGGTTCAACTAGAGCAGAATGAGGCAGCCTTCAGGTGAGCAGGGTGGGCAGGCGGGGGAAAACTGGATCTCTTTGTAGTAATCAGTGGAAATAACCGCGCTAAGAAAAGCACTTGTTTTGAGTTAGATCATCTCTAGTTCATTCTGTGATTTTCATTCTTAATTTATTTTTGTCTCCAGTGTGGCGGTTTGTCGCTTTGCTAATGGGGGTGATGACTGGTATGTGCTGGTGGGTGTGGCCAGAGATATGATCCTTAACCCACGCTCGGTGGGTGGTGGCTACATTTACACATACCGTCTTGTAGGGGGCGGTGAAAAGCTGGAGTTTATGCACAAGGTGAGTGAAAACGAGAATTCTGTATGTCAGACCAGTAGTTGGTCCTATACGCAAGTTCTGTATCATCTCTGCATTCCCTGTAGGGCTTTGTTTAGAGTTGGTTCTTTTTTCTATAAAAGCATGGTGTTTGGTTCAGTGTTCTTATCTAATCTTTGTTTATTCATGTCCGCTGTAATATCGGCCAAGTAGTTGCAGACATCTGTGACTCTTAGTACTTTTACTTTCAATCTAGTTCTCTGATCTGGCCCATTTAACAAGAAAATAGAGGTTTGTAGTGGATACACTCTCCTGGGTTGGGTTTCATGACCAGGCAAACTTAAGGCCATACTGATGAAAGTCATTGGAAAATACTCCTCCACTGCATTTGTGTTCATGTCATTCTGGATAAGAGCGTTACCAAGTTAAATCTTGGTTAATGAAAAGTACCTGACGTTTCTACATGTTCATTTTGGCTTTGGCCTGTAAGATTAGTGTATATATGCTTATTAACTTACTTTGTCTCATTCATATTCTAATTTTAACTAATGAAGTCATGATTTGCATCTTAAGCGAAATGTTGTACAATAGAAATGTATTATAACGATGTGTTTATTGGCAGACCCCTGTTGAAGATGTGCCCCTAGCCATTGCTCCGTTCCAGGGCAGAGTGTTGGTGGGTGTGGGCAAACTATTGCGCATTTATGACCTGGGCAAAAAGAAGCTTCTTCGGAAGTGTGAGAATAAGGTGAGCAGACAAAATAAGGTTTTTATTTATTCTAATTATTCATGTGGAGGGCAATTTGGATAAAAATTCTATTAAAAGACCTTTCCACAAAACATGATTTACTTCAATATTTTGACATGCAAGTTTCTTTAAGGGTGTTTATTTAAATGCTTTTCCATTTATCTAATGCATTTAATTTAAATGAACAGAAATAATTACAAATTGTTTTAGAATGAAATGTCCTTCAATGTTCTCTAATCCCTTGTGATACTTTGTGCACCGTAACTTACTTAGTTTATCACAATATTATAATTTTGCAAATTATTAGACTTAGGTTGTGTTTGCATTGGGCTTCCACAGTCTCGCAAATGATGATTTAAAAAAAAGAAAAACGAGTGCAGTCAACTTTAATGCATAATGTAATTTATTTGCGCCAAAAATAAATAAATAAAACATTGATGACTGATGCATTAGCTGTTTTTACTGACTGTTGAGTTTAGAAGTTAGCTTACCTTTATTTATTTTATTTCAGCAAATTTATTTTCTCTTTATTTTCTCCATTAAAACAGTTTAACTTAGTGACTCAGCACATCAAAGCATCTAAACTACCGTAAGAGAGTGCAGTAGAAAAACTGTATCTAGTGTGCCAGGTGTAAACTATTTTTGGCGAGGGGACAAAAATAATGGTGTGGTTAAGTACCAGCATTTTAAAGAGATTGGCTTATAGTATATAGAGTTTATATACCTATTATCAAAAGCTAAGTCTTGAGGGAGAAAAAAGTGATTAACGCAGAATTCTATTGTGATTTTTTTAATTTGATTTTTATTTTTTTTAATTATCCACCACAAAAAAGTGTTCCTGCTTAACACGTCCTCCTGACTTTTTAATGTGTGTGCCAAATATTAAAATTATTTTTGGGCAAAGCTGGGAGTGCATGCATTTTCTACATGAGTGCATGTTTGTAAACAGTGGATCCACTGGAAAATATATACTATAATATTAATGTTTTCTCTTGCCTTTGTGTCTTGAAGCATGTTCCAAACCTGGTGACGGGTATTCACACCATTGGCCAACGAGTGATCGTGTCCGATATTCAAGAGAGTCTGTTCTGGGTACGCTATAAGCGCAGTGAGAACCAGCTCATTATCTTTGCTGATGACACCCACCCACGTTGGGTTACTAGTGCATGTCTCCTCGACTATGACACCATGGCCACAGCGGACAAGTTTGGGAATATCAGCATTGTGAGTGCTATATGATTTCGATCCTGGTTGTTGCGTGTTCTCTGTTTGTAGTATCCATGTTACTCATTAAGTTTAGCAACCTAAATTAAGAGAAACATTGATTTGGTCTTAACACAGTAACCTCATACACATCCTCTCCTCTTAGGTACGATTACCACCCAACACCAGTGATGATGTGGATGAGGACCCCACAGGAAACAAAGCATTGTGGGACAGAGGCCTACTGAACGGAGCATCACAAAAGGTACCTTCCTCCGCTTACCCTCACTCTCCACACCAGAGGCCTGAGAAAACTGCATCAAACTGCCTCTGTTAGGGTCAAATCGGCCTTCCATCCATGACTCTCTTGTTTTTGGGTCACTGTTTGTGTCTGTCTGGTGTTGTGGTCTCTTCAATACACACACCCAAAACCCAGACCTGCCCTGCGGAACAGCTAGCTTGAGTCCGCGCTGTGGTCTGGCCCTAAAGACCTCAGGAACCAAGTCTTGTCTTCGTGCCAGACATTATAATGAACAAATCAAGAGCCTGGAAATGCTTAGGTGGACACTGGGGAAATTCCCTGTGTGACTTGTGTCGGGGAATTTATCGAGATGCCAAAAGAGTGTGTAAGCAAGTGAGAGGAGGAATGGGTGGGTTGACATTGGCTTGCGTTCAGGAAGTTTGACTTGTGTGTCCATTTTGACAAGTGCCCATTAAATGAACCACAGTTGAAGGTTAATTATTCAAAGTCATGACTTATATTTTGTTTGTCCTAATAAGAGCATTTTTGTGCATATTTGCAAGGCAAATAGTAAACTGATAACTGGCCGTGTGGTGTCCAATTGTTTCTTTGTTTCTTACACACTTCTTCCTTTATATCCTAGGCTGAGGTAATTATGAATTACCATATTGGAGAGACAGTCCTTTCCCTGCAGAAGACCACCCTAATACCTGGAGGCTCTGAGTCCCTGGTGTACACCACTCTTTCAGGAGGCATTGGCATCCTGGTGCCCTTCACATCTCATGAGGTGAGCTACTTTCAAGTACACTAAAGAGCACTTTTTTAACCCTGCTCCTTGAATGCTTAATTTTTGTTTGGCCAGAAGCATGTTTAATCAGTTAGAGCTGTGATCTTCAATTCTGGTTCTGTCACCCTGTTGCCCTGCAAATTCAATGCTTTACCTTCTACCAAATCTAATTTACCTTCTACCAAATCTAATTTAACTAATTAGCTTATTAACAAACACCTTCACAGTTGCAGTGGGTGTGTTAAAGCAGGTAATACAAAAATATGCTTGACTGGGGTTGCTAGTGCAGAATTGCAGAACACTGTGCAGTCAGTGATCGTAAACTTGAAGTGGTTTGCCTTTACATGGTGAAAAATGTAATCACACACCAGTCCATGTAAAAATGTTCTCTTCATTTTTTTGTTAGGTAAAGCTGGGCAATATATAATCTATATAGATATATTCCAAACAATATCGTTGCTGCTATGTGGGTTATTTCCTCAGTGCAATTTATTTCCTGTGTGTGGGAAATGGTTTCTCTTCCAAAAAGGTCACTAAACAGAGCACAGTCTTCTGCAAAGAGCTGGTTTGTTAGTGTTTAATCAGTGTTGAATTGGACAATTTACATCTTTTGCTTTCTCTTTCCACAGGACCATGACTTTTTCCAGCACTTGGAAATGCATATGCGCTCTGAATTTCCTCCACTGTGCGGCAGAGACCATCTCAGTTTCCGCTCCTATTACTTCCCTGTAAAGGTGTGTGCACCAGTCTAAGCCTTCCACACACACACAGTCATGCATACAATAACTGTAATAGGATCCTCCCTTGTTGTGGTTACTCAGTTTTCTAAATTGTTCAGACATCTCTTTAAATGAATGAGTTTCCGTACGTAAAGGAACTGTTATTTGGAGTGAAAGTATTAATGTTCTTATGGTTAACTGCAAACAGCCACCAATGTTGCCATCAAAGAAATAATCCAGCAGAAGTGTGAAGGCTGAGTGCTGCAGCGAGGGAGGGGATACTTATCAATATTTGTTTTTTCAAAAGAAACCTTGGATGAGCAGTTATTTGCAAACTCTAAATTAGACCAAATAAGGCCAAAAACATTGTTTGTAGATAAGTGCTCCAAAACAGTGGAAACCCCCAAATGTTTCCTAGACAATTTTCTTTTACAACATTTAAGTTTCTCATGCTACTTTTTGTAGGCCAAGAACAGGAGAACCCTAAATGGCAGGTTTGGGAAAGAATAAAACATTGTCCGTAATGTGATGTGTAATCCCTTACTTTCTGGTTTGTTTTGCAGAATGTGATTGATGGAGACCTGTGTGAACAGTTTAACTCCATGGATCCTCATAAGCAGAAAAGTGTTGCTGAAGAGCTGGACCGCACGCCACCAGAAGTGTCTAAGAAACTGGAAGACATCCGCACGCGCTACGCCTTTTAAAATCGCCCATCTATGTATGTGTGCTTTACAGGCTCACATTTTCAAGCCCACTCTTTTTTTTTTTCTTCCTTCAGTCTGCCTGCCTCCTTGCTTGCTGCAACCACAGGTTTCCTACCACAAATATGGGTACGATATTTTGATGATTGCTACAAGAAGTGGTTCATGAGTGAGACCATCTGGGAAGCATCCCTGTGGTCTGTGAACCTGTCGGGCAGACATCAGTACTCCTGTAACAGTACTGTGAAACTGGGCTGTACTTGGACGTTCATTTGTATAGATGTAAATACAGCACAGTGCTGTAGAAAGACCCATAGAAGACCAAGGATTTGTTTCACCAAGTCTCTGGTAAGTTGCAGCTGTGGACTGAAAGGAGTTAGAGTATAACGTTCAGCGTGTGCGATTTACTTTCTCCACACTTGCATTGTGGCTGAAATGAACTAAATTAGAATTTTATTGAATGAATCACATGTGGAGACTTCCAGCAGTGTTGAGCAACCGCCTGGTGTCCTTCAATTTGGATATTCACAAAAAGAAAATTGTGCTCACGTTGTTTAAAAATACAGTGGCATCTTGTAAAATAGCTTTAGTTGTCTCTTCACAGGGACAGTCAGACGATAGTGGGTTGTTGTTGCTTTTTTGGAAAGAGAATGGACTTAATCATCAAACCCACAGTCACATTATTCTTTTTTTTTTTTCCTGCTGTCCTAAATTAAAGAGTTGTCTTTTGTACCATGAGTGAAGTTTTGTAAATAAATCTTTTTTTTTTTAATTAAAATGTGTTTAAAAAACTTTCTTGCCTCTTAGGGTTTAAGTAGAGCAACTGGGCATGTCTGTACACTGCCCCTTTACGCGTTAAGTGGTCATACAGGTATTGCAAGATTCCACTGTCTGCTGCTACAGACCATGTGGGCTGTTTGGTTACAAATGCTTCTTTTGTTGTGGATTTCCTCTGGTGATCGGTGCCCCCACCTCTAAACGTGTCTGTGTAAGATGGAGAAGGTGACGCTAAGTCAGCTGAGCAGATTAGCTAAAGTCTACAGTACAGGAAACTCAGTCAGAGGTGAGTCATCTCTGCTTTAAGAGTAGTTAAACTGTTGTATTCTGTTAATCATCTCTCTGGCTTTGAAGAGAGAATGCACATGTCCGGGTCACCTCTAAATCCCTGCATTACTCTTTATTTGTGTGTTCAGAAAATTTTGTAAGTATTTTTTAAATAAATTGAGACCTTGTGGAAGCGTCTTATGGATTTTTTTTTTTTTTTTTTTTTTTTTTAAATAAACATGCAGTCTCTGTATTCCAAAATCCTCCTAGGTTTGTTCAGGTGTGGCACATAAGTCAAAGCCATTTTGATATACTATTTGATATATCTATTTGAAGTTGAAATACACTGTCTGGCCAAAAAAAGAAAAAGACACCTGGATTTGAAATAAATGGTGTGGGGTTGCTGCAGTTGGTCAGGTCTAGGTTTAGCAACAGTATGTGCTGAAAGAATGAGGTCAGCTGACTACCTGAATATACTGAATATAGACCAGGTTATTCAATTTTTTCTTTCCTGTTGGCACGGATGTATTCCAAGATGACAATGCCAGGATTCATCAGGCTGGAATTGTGAAAGAGTGTTTCAGGGAGCATGATTTCATGATTTCATAATTTTTAATTCATAAGGTTTCTAATCCAATGATGTTTACATTTTCAAAACTCATGTGACCCTTTAAAAAGCATGTTTAAAAGTCCCACTAATTCATCTGATTTTTCTCTCAAAGTTTTTATTTTAAATAAATAGTTGACTGCAAGTTCAAATAATTATTCATGACAAAATCACTATGCATGCCCGTTGTATTTTTCTAAAATATGCAAAGCCGTTTTTATCTTTTCAAGAAGACCTAGACCTGACATCTATCATCAAATGTATCATGCAATTCATTGAACAAATGTGATAATTGAGGAGCAAAACAGAATGGGTGGGGGAGTGGTTTAAATTAACTAATATTTACGTAAATAAATCAGTAAATCAGGGGATTCACTTCTGATACTGGAACTCACTCCGGTTACTTTTTATGTTTTGAGTAACAGGAATGTTTAGCAAAAACAAAAAATTGTTAAAGGCGGCTATACTAATAGCATGAGGACACAAAGTTATCTTTTGCAATGAGGTCAATGTACAAGACACTATGCTTAGTAATAAAATGAATTTTAATGTTTTTTGTCTATATAAATATATATGTTGGACATTTATATAAATACAGAACATTTAATTGGCCCCAAAAAGGACTATTCCGTATTTTTAGAAACACAAAGCTACTAGCTGAACAAAACACAACACAGGCAGGGACGTGATAATTGGTAAGAGATCAGTATATATCAGCCACCGATATAAAGAAAGACGTTCTGTAGCCCCTAAGACTTCCGGAGACATTAATTCCGATGTTAAGAGACATTTTTGTACATTTTGTGTCCTGTCTTTCCTTTGGGGTTTTCCCAACTGACATCATGTTGTTTAGGGTGGCAGATGGTGTTCGGGCTCGGGGTGGAATCCCCCTCTCTTCAGTTAACGTTAGCTGGTTACTTAGTTTCTTTAAGCGGGTCCACTTCTAGCCTTTAGTTTAATTTAAATCTACAAGCAATTACTGAGTGTTTCTTCAGAGTAATATACTACTGTCGAGCGCGCGCGTGTGTGATCCAGCCCACCACGGCCTG